>NC_088801.1:8228869-8535591 GCF_011386835.1 Chrysemys picta bellii | reverse complement strand
ACACTTATTCTAACATTGTAAAGGCAAGATACATCAGCTATTAAAGTTGGGAGAATTTTGTGTCTTATAAATGCTTTATTAGGTCATTATAAGAGGTGTTTTATATTTATTACTTTTAATTTCTCTCTCCAAAACAGCCCTGAACAGTTGGTCTGCTAGTAAGTTACAGGCAGAGAGATACAACAGAAAGTTCACATACAACTTCTTAAACACTGTCTAAAAATTTAAAAAAATCCTAAAGCAGATTTTCTATGACACCTAAGGCACATATAAAATACATGATGGTGCGGAATAAATGTTTTACGGGTTTTCCTTGGAGATAATCTGCACAATTTTCTTGTTTACTGACCCATCCCAAAATTATTATGACAATTATTTTATACCACATCCAGTGTTCAATTTATCTACATAGAAATAGATTTGGTGGCGATATGAGAGAAATAGCATTTATTACACACCTTTTACCATTTTATTTGCACTCTGCCCATCAATCCAGTTCTATCAAAATTTCTAACATTTGAAACCTATGAACAACTTCAAACAACCACTTCTTCGTTTTAAAATAAACTTGTAAATTTTTCCTATTTTCCCACAAATACAGAATTCCCCACAAAAATGGCCTTTGTCTGGGCCCCAGCATGAATGATAACTAGTTTGCTCAGTGACAGGTAATTTGTGACCATGAAAAACTAGAAACATGTGCCTTATACCAGTGAAAAAGGAAGGTTCCTGTGACACTTATCTATCGATAAATTACTTTCATTTTTCTGGTGTGTAATATATTAGTTTCCTTCTTCACTTGAGCTCTGTATAATTGGTCTCATAGTAAAGTTGAGATTTAAGTATGTATAGCGAAAATTGTACCAATATTTTTAAAAAAATAAATAAAATGCTTTATAGTATTTAAAAAAATTCTTTTAAATATGTGACACAGAGAATACAGTTTTTGACCCCTGAAAATAATGCAACATTTCCAAACCCATGCCACTAAAGCCTTTACATCAGACCACAAAATCATGCATTCTTTCCTTCTTGCAAAACAATATCTTGTATACACACAGAGAATGATATTCACATAACTCCACCAAACCTATCTATAGGCACTGAATAAAATTATGACATAAGTAAAATCCTACACCATTGTAACACCTGAATTCAGGACACTTACTCTGGCAACTATCTTTTTATCAGATCTATATTAATGCCCTCTAAAAATAGTTATTTATAAATTACTGTTTTTTGGACCTGGGCTTTACTGATAAAGATTAAAGGGAACTAAATAAACTCTCCGAGGAAGGGACTCTCTCTATCAGGGCCTCAATGTGCTATAGTAATAATATATTAATGGATGAACTCACGGTGACGATTCCAGAATGATGCTATTAGCTTGGGTGGAGGATGGAGATCTGTGATTTGCAAAAACTTCACTTGGTGAGGTGTGAACTATGTGGTCCACTAAATGTCCAACTGAAGATGGCCGTAAACGGGCTCCCTCTTGAGTAAATGCAGAATTGCGACTAAATGAGAAAAGAATAATTAAGCAGTTAGAAAATTCTCCAAGATTGATGCTTTTAATCTGCATTGTCCTAAAACTATAAGTGTACCATTTAAAAAAATATATTTATTTTCCTTCTAGATGTAAGCATATATTCATATATATAATTTTACTGAAGAATTTAACAGTGAATTGTAATTCCATTAATTCATTTTCACTCATTCAATTAATTTTTCTTTCAATTCCATTATTTCAAATTCTCAAAACCTTTTTATTATTTCAAAAAATACTGAAACAATAACCAAATCAAAGATATTATGAAGAATGGCTTATTTATCACTTCGTAAATTGAATAAAAAACCCTCTCTTGCCATAAATCCTGAAGGTCATGAAACATGCCTGGAATACTTTAAAGAAAGGAGTTCTGCTTATAATAGTATGACCCAGTGGATAGGCTGGCAGTCAAAAGGACCGGAAGTGAAATCCTGGCTCTATTGAGGTCAATGGCAGAACTCTAATTAACTTAAACAGGGCCAGGATTTCAGCCCTGGATTCTATTCCTAACACAGTCACCAACCTTACTGTGTGACCCCATGATAGTCACACTTCAACTTCCTGCCCCAGTTGTGCCATCTGAAAAATGGGTCTTTTGACACTTACCTTCATTTTAAATGCCATGAGATTTATGGGCGAAAAGTGCTTTATAGAATCTAAGCATTATTATTAAACCAATCAATACTTTAAATGTAAAATGTTTCCGATATTAGCATAACACTCTGGAATAACTTCTAAAGACGAGACACATTCAATGAGAAATCACCATTTATGCAATACTGAACTGTTCTCATTCAGCATCACTTTCAGCAGACTAAAAGAACTGCTGTCCTATTTTGTAAAAAAAATCAAGAATGCTTTTCATTCATCATAAACAGAAAACAAGAAAGCTTCCTGATGTTTAAAAGTAAATTTTGCAGGTAAGAAAAGAAATGCAGAAAAACAGGGAAATTAACCCACTAGCATTTTTTACTGCCTATACCTGGAGCACATGTTAACAAGAGGTACTGTATTACAGAACCAAAAAGTTAAATTCTAAAATGATTCCTGAATAAAATAATTATACAGCTGACGTTTTATTAATGTCATCTCTTCAAGCCATATTTATCACCTCACATGCTCTGTTAGCACTGTCAGATATATTAGATATATTGCAATTATAATCCAGCTGTTAGCTGTCATGCAAGGAAACGCCTGGGGAAACGCCTCAAACTATTATGGTATGCCAAATGGTATGGTATGCCAAACGTTACACTTTTTTATAGGTTGGATGCTTTTGAGATGCATCTAGAATTATTATATACCAAAGAATGTCATCAAAAATAAAATTTAGAACATTGAATTCCACATAAAGGAATGTTAAGAGCTAGTTTGTAGAAATTCCCTTGTGAAACAAACAGCTTTATTTTGGTAATGAACTAATGTTTTGTTAAAGCACAGGGATAACTGACAAATAAGAGGTGAACAGGCAATGATGACTGCAGAGAGGATACACCATTCTACTTACTGATTTGGGGTTCCAGGTGGAGATCGTGATGGTAGGCTCTGTGTTTCTAACCTGTCATCAGACAATGAATTCCTACTCACTACCTCCCAGTCCATCCCACTCATCAATTTCCGTGCCAAGGGTTTACTTGGGGATCTAGAAGAATGAAGTAAACAACTGATTTGAAATTGTATCAGATAATTGAAAAATTACACAGATTACACAACAACATTTTGGAAGTTCTCTCATAAAAATCCAAAGACCATGGGAGGTAGAAAGATAAAATAAGACAGTGGCGGATTTAGAGTTAGTGGGGCCCTGTGCGTAGCTTCATTTTCGGGGGCCCCCTGGGGACACAGCCAAGAAAAATAAAGCCAGACCCCTGTCCACCCCAGGCGCAGGTCCAGACCTGGGTGTGGGCCGCAGGGTGGCAGCCGGAACCATAGGCGTGGGAACTAGGAGTGAAGGCAGGACTGCCGACAGAATTGCTGGCTCCGGGCCCCCGGAAGGAGCTGGGCTCGGGGCTAGCCTCCACCAGCCAGACCTTCAGCATTGCTTGGGCTGCGCCATCCGGGGCTTCGGCAGCGATTTAAAGGACCCGGGGCTCCAGCCCGCTGTTGGTGTTCTGCCCAGCTGGTGTTCTGCCCGCTACTCCGGGCCGGCCAGCGGGGCGGCAGTGGAGCCCACAGAGCCTGGGAGCGGAGGGCAGCAGCCGGGACTTGGGGCGGCAGCCCATGAGTGGAGCTGCCATGGGGCTGGAAAAGGAAACAGAAGACATCAAGATCTTCATGGCTGAGGACAGCTTCGGGTGCCCCGGCAGCCTCACTCTGGCCGGCCCAGAGAAGCAGACAGAAACCCACATGGACTGAACACATATCTGAAGGTGGGGGGGGAGGGGCACGACTCCATCAGCGGCCACCTGAGCGCCCCACTGCCTCCGCACGCTGATCTCTGCTCGCCTCCCCTGGCCGCTGGGTCCTTGCAAAGCAGGCAGTTGCGATCCCTCTTAGCCGCCGCGCTGCAGCCCCTGTTGCCGGGCTTGGGCACCTCCCTGTCTCCCCAGGAGCCCGGGCTGTTGAGCTAACAATATGTTTTAACGTAAGTGGCATGGGGCAGCAGCCCAGAACCTGGGCGGCAGCAGAGC
Source organism: Chrysemys picta bellii (assembly GCF_011386835.1). NCBI lineage: Eukaryota > Metazoa > Chordata > Testudines > Emydidae > Chrysemys > Chrysemys picta. The sequence continues at coordinate 8,531,412 of NC_088801.1, read as the reverse complement.
CCGCAGGGCCCCGGGCACCAGCCAGGACCCTGGGCGGCAGCAGAGCCCACAGAGCCCTGGGTGCCAGCCAGAAGCCCGGGTGGCAGCGGACCCTGCAGAGCCCTGGGCGCCAGCCGGGACCCTGGGCGGCAGTGGAGCCCCGCATAAAATGTGGGGATGCTGCAGCACCCCCCGCACTGCTAGTTCCCACACCTATGTTTTGGGCCCCCCCTGTCATTGGGGGCCCCGTGCCACGGCATGGTATGTTTCAGGGTAAATCCGCTCCTGAAGTAAGATAAAGATTTCATGAGGAAAATAGAAGAACTTTCAATATGAATTCATCATGCTGTATTTCCTGTGTTTACTATAAGAGAATCTAACTTTCCCTGCATAATATAATAGCTACAATTGATATTATTTAACATTTCTGTTATTTAAGTTAGTAAAACAATTTGGATGACATACTAACTGGTATTAACAGGATTTGCTGAGGTGCTTTCTATAGAACTAAATAAGGTATTAAAATTTGGTCCAGATATAATTAACACCAACACACCTTGCTTTCAAGCTAGTGCAGTAAAAAGTCTTCAAAAATGAGCTTGGCATAAAAGTTAACATTAAGAGAAAATACTATTTTTTCCAAAATAAAAAATGAACTTAATTATGATGCTCTGAAAAAAGCTATAGGAAACGAATAGATGGTAATTACAAAAACAGAGGGAGAATTTACAAACTAAAAACAAAGACATTATATCAAATTTTGGATTAGAAGAATTTGAGGTTTCATTGCAGCTAAGAATTTGAACATTTACCACACAGTTACAAGAACTCATTTTCACATTCATTAGTGTGCTTAAACCATTCATTTTAAAAAGGAGACAGTGCAATTCTTTTCTTTTCAAAACAATATTGCTCTAAACCACCTAATTTGTAGATACTAAACTTTGAAAACCGTCCTCAACACTTTATAGGCTGCAACAGATTAATACAACTTTTTCTAAGATAAGAAAGCTCATGTTTTTTTTTTAAATCTAAAAACAATATCACTCAAGAAAAAAAAACTCACCTTATTTACTGTACTCAAGTTCTGATCTCTTGGAATACTACTCTCTGCTACCATCATAGACAACTGAAGTGTTTATCAGCAAAGTTTAGATTCAAATATTTTATTTTAATAACAGTTCTAACCTCAGAGTCCCACCCACTTATGCTTGCTGTCTCCGTTTCCTGTTCTTTGGGGAAATTTCGAAGAAAGAGTTACCACACTGCAGCATGAGCTTTTCGATGCTGTGGCTTTTTGGTTTCTGACCTGAGTGCTAATTTTCAATACCTCTATGTCTAACTTTACACAATCTCTCCTGGATAACTTTTAGGTATAATCTGAAATATTTTAGCTATTGATTTAATTCATCTGCATCACTTTAATTACTGACATTATTCAAAATAACTTCTAATGCTGGGAGGAGGTAAATCACCAAACCATTGTAAATGCTTGTATGGCCTTTGAAAGTTCAGTAGAATCCTGAATCTGGATGTCTCAGTGGATGAGTTTTCATCTCCATTAAAAGGAATAGCCATTTGTAGTGAGGCGGAGTGGCCTCCCTTTGGACTTGAGAAAGAAGGACCACTACCCTCCCCCTGGTGGGCGGAGCCAGACCTGCCCCTCCCCCTTGCCAGAAGTACCAGGGCGGGACAGGAAGTATAAAGAGAGGGCCCTGAAGCTCAGTTGGGCAGAAGCCAAGGAAGGAGACAGACCTCTCCAGTCTGCTGCCGACCCTGGGGAGAAGTTGCCGGGACTGCCGTCTAAAGACTGCTCTGCCCCACCGAAGGGGGCGAGAGCATCAGACTGTTACTGCTTGTTCGCCTCTGCTAGGGAGTTACAGAGCTATAGACTTCTTACAAATCAGCGACGCCAGCAAGACCTGAGCCCAAGTGCTGTTGCCTGATACAGCAAGGTGGAATGGCCTCCATCCCCACTTGAGAGTGAGGGACCACTACACCATTTAACACAGTTCACTACCCTTAAGATTTAATCCTGCCGCCCAGTCAGTCTGCAGAATCAGAGATGTTACTAAACAGATCCATGGAGTTGGGAAGAGGCACTATCTGAACAGGGATAAGGACTGACCTTTTTACCTGCCCAGCCAAACACAGGGGCAATTGTGGAGAAACCCAGCATGGAACCACGGCATGTAGGAAAATTATGAATTAATAGCCAGGAACATGAAATTCATAACACCTGAGGAGAGGCTGTAAGCTGCTAGAGCTTCAAATAGAGAATCAGCCCAAACACACACAAGATTTAAGCAGCACTACAGCACCTGACTGCACCCCCTTTAAGCAGAATTACTGCTCATGTTAAGCAAGAGAAGGTTACTTACTGTAACCGGAAGTTCTTCAAGATATGTGGTTCCAATCTGGATTCCAAACATGGGTGCACATGCATGCCATTGCCAGAGACATTCATAGTAGTGTCCGTTGACCCACACGTGCATCGGCTACGTGGCATGTCTGAGGCTTTAAAGAGGCTGCCGGGGTTGATGCCACTCCAATTCCCTCTTGCCAGGCAATAGGAGAGCCCGGAGTAGAGGGGATGAAGGGCAGGACTGAAATCCAGATAAGGACCACACATCTTGAAGAACCTAGTTACAGTAAGTAACCTTCTCGACTTCGAATGCTGGTCCCTATATGGATTCCAAACAAGGGATAGCAACCAGCAGTATTCAGCATGGAGGCTCTCCAGCAATAACAGTTCAAAGGACAGCATGGCCAACTGCCACATCTGCTGTTGTAGGGGTTAGACACAATGATCAGTAAAGGTGTGAATGGAGGACCAAGTGGCCGCTCTACAAATATCCTGACACGGGATGCCCGCAAGGAAAGCCGACGTGCTGCATGAGCCTGTGTCGAGTGGGCTGTGACCAATGGAGTGGGGGGGTAGAACACCAGAGAGTGCATAGCAGTCAGTGATGCTGTGGGAGACCCAGCAGGAAAGAGCGTGGCCACGATGGCAATGAAGAGACAAGGGGTGGTGCGGAAGCCTCGGGCGCATTGGAGGTAAAAGGCCAGTGCTTGGTGTACATCAAGGGAGTGTAGCATGCACTCCTTCTAGAGGCATGTGGCTTAAGGTAGAAGGTGGGTAAGTGCACACGCTGGTTGAGGTGAAATGAGGAGACCACTTTGGGAAGGAATTTGGGGTGAAGACATAGGGAGACCTTGTCATGGTGAAAGGTGGGTCTGCCATCACGGCAGCCAGTGGTGGCTGTGGGCTTGAGTGAGGAGATTGGGGAGCAAGGGTAGGGGAATTGGGGGATTAGTGAAGAGATGAAGGAGGTCTGGAAAACAATACTAGCGGGGCCAAGCAGGGGCCACAAGGAGAACAGTCCCTCAATCCTGGTGGATTTTGCTTAGGATCAGGGGAAGCAGGAGAATGGGAAGGCATAATAGAGCTCCACTGGTCAAGGGAATGAGAAGGGCATCTCCCTGCGAACCGGGACCAAGGGCTCCCCAGGAGCAGAAGAGGGGGAGTTTGTGGTTGGTCAATGTGGAGAAGAGGTCCCATCGAGGAGTGCCCCACTCATGGAAGATGGAGCAGAGAACAAGACTGTGGAATTCTCATTTCTGGTTTGCATGTAAGGAGTGACTGAGTTGGTCCACAAGGGAGTTGCTCATGCCAGTGCCAGATTAAGACCTTTAGAGGCCCTAAGAACTGAAAAGATTATGGTGTCCCCCCCGCCCATATGTAATTCAAAATAAAAACAATACTATACCGTAAAATAATTTTTTATTTTTTTGTAATGACACAAAACTTACATGTATGCTGAAATTAAAATAGTTTCTTTCTAGATTTTCTGATTGCAAAATTCTGGATATGTTCATCGAAGCTGACTCAACGAAGCATATCCGCTTCCATACACAATAGGGAAAGTGAATCAAGTCTGTCCTGACACATTGTTGTTCTCTGAAGGTTTTTTATTCTTTTCAGCTGAGAAAAAGAGCGTTCTGCGGAGCAGCTAGTAATCATCAATGTTAGAAAAATACGTAGTGCGATCTCTACATTTGGAAATACACATTGTATTCCATCTTTCAATCTTGTGTCATAAAGATCAATGTGACTGAATTCCATTTTTCCTGTTTCATTAAACTTTGCGCGCATATAACAGTGGAACTGCCGTACTTCTCCACAGAGATTCATGTTCAAGTCAACAGGGTATAAGTCAACTAGCTTTTGGGAACCTTGTGAATATTGTTCATCAGATAAGTCCATATCATTTAGAAAAGAAAATCTACTTGATACTTCTTTGTACACGTCACCTCTCCTCTTCATATGAGCTTCAAGTGTATCAACTGTAGCATAGTAAGTAGATACATGAAATTTGTCTCTAGGATTCAATGATGTTTTTGTTGCACTGCTATCATTTGCTTGTTTTTTCCTGATTCGCTTGCGGGACTGGGCTTCTTTGTAGTTAGTATCAGGCAAGATATCTTTTGATATGTCTTCAAATCTTTCGAAATCATTCCTCAAAATGTGTAAGTGGTCTGCTAATGATTGACAGAGGTCTGCACATGTTTTCAAATCCAATTCTTTTTCTTGGAGAGCTTGACTTGTGTGGTAAAAGTGTTGTAAAATTTCATTCCACATGGTCAACATGAATACAAACTCTAGTTCTTGCATCTCGTTTGCAATGCTTTCTGCCTCTCATATAGTTTATCCCTTTTGTGATTGGTCTTCAGCTATACTTTCTAATGCATCCACAATCTTTGAGAAGGACTCCAGAATTGCACTTGTTGCCACTGCATGTGCCTCCCAGCGAGTATTAGAAAGAGATTTCAACACACAATCATTGCCCATCGGTGTGTTGAGGCAGAGAAAAATGTATAAAGTAACTGAACTGTTGAGGAAAACCTTACTGCCACCGGACAACAATCAACAGCACTGCGGCCAACAAGACAGAGAGTGTGCAGCACATGGTATGAATATGGCATATTTGTTCTGTTCTAAAAGCTTCTTCTGCAATGTTGGCAGCGTCGTCATAAGATTGACCTCTGCACTTTGAGAAATCTATTTTGCAAACTTGGCACAGATAATGCAGTACTTGATTTGCCATTTCTTCACCAGTGTGGCTTTTCAAATTGAGGAATGTTATAAATCGTTCAACTGGTTTTCCATCTGTGGGAGACGCATATCTTAGTACAATACTCAATTGATCAGTATGTGAAAGATCAGGTGTAGAGTCGACAGATAAACTGAAATACCCAGCAGTACTTATTTCATCCACAATAGCTGAACGAACTTTGTCACTCATTTTACCAATGAGTTCAGCACATAATTGTCTTGGATAAGTATGATGGGTTACCTTTGCCAGCATTCCCATATTTTGAGATATGGCCGGCTAAAAATGGGTCAAACTGAGCCACAAGCTCCAACAATTTCCATTCTGCAATGATCCAAATGTGTCATTTGATCCCCGGAAAGGCAGACCACGTTCAGCTAATGTTTGAATAACAGCTATAACATGCTGCAAGACATGTTGCCAGTATGCACGCTCCTCTTTAATTTGTTCTTCCAATTTTTGTGTCAATCCAAAGCCCTGTCTTCGATTTAAATATGTCAACATTGAATCTCTGTGAGTAGTGCTATTTTCATATTGTTCAATTAAAACAGTATTCCGCCAGTCACTAAATCCATCTGCAGCAAACCGGGATGTTGAAGGTTTATATGCAAAAAGTGTGCAAACAAAACAGTACACAGACCCTGTTGATGGTGAATACAATAGCCATTCTCGAGTGTATTTCTTACGATTCGCTTTCATGCCGAAAAATATTTTTTGTGGACAATATCTTGTTTGTTTGCCATTGGTAAAAGTCCGTGATTTCTCAAATGGCCCAGTGTGGCGTTGACTGTCATTTGGTCCATGATCTATCCAGTAAGCTACATCATCGGTACTGAAATCAACCCACATACCAGGATCTTTTCTCCTATTATTTACAGCATGAGCAGGTTCAGTATCTGACACATCCACACCTTCTAGAACAATGTCTGTTTTACCACCAGGAGTAGGATGATCAGTTACAGTCTCTGATTTCCTCGCATTATTTCGATCTACGTTAGTAGGACACCCCCCTGGTTTAGGTGGGAATAAATAATAAAAAGAGAACAGAAAAATGGGGGAAGAGTGTGTAGTGGAGTGTAAGGAAGTTTAACAGAGTTCTGATTTTTCCCATGATGATTACTTCGATGCTTTTTTTGAAATATCAAATATCAATTTTTTTCCAAAAAAATCTCAATTTTTTTTGGTGCCCCCTGCTTTGCTCGTGCCCTAAGCACGTGCTTAGTCTGCCTATTGGGTAATCCAGCCCTGTCTCATGCCCAGAAGGTGTACCGCGTGGAGTGTGATGTTGTCCTGGAAGCACCAGTTCCAAAGGAGAATGGCCTCGGCACAGAGGAAGAGGGATCAGGCTCTACCCTGCTTGTTGACATATACGACTGCTGCCACATTGTCCGACAACACTTGGACATGGTGGTGGCGGAGAAGTGGCAGAAGGCCTGGCAAGCTAAGCGGATGGCATATGGTTCGAGAATGTTGATGTGCATCCTCGCCTCACGGTGTGACCAGAGGCCCTGGGCCATGCGACCATCTAAGTGGGCTCCCCAGCACACTAGTGAAGCATCGGTGGTGAGAGTAGTCTGAGGCATGGGACGAGCGAATGAATACCTGCGAGGACCGTGGATGGGGTGCACCACCAGGTCAGGGAGGCGAGGACGGAGGGGATATGAGTACCAGGTGGGGAGAATGTCTGTCTCTGGGTTGTAGACCAAGCAGAGCCACAGTTGGAGGCAGCACACGTGTAAGCGAGCGAATGGCGTGACTGCAGTTCAGGCAGCCATATGGCCTAGAATAGAGAGGCAGAGGCGGACATGTGTGTGTGGCCAACGGCATAGGCATGCGATGAGAGTGGTAAGGGCAGCAAAGCGGGTCCGGAGGGAAAAAGGCAAGGGCTGCGACAAAGTCCAGGTGCAATCCAATAAAGGTGAAGATGCGCATGGGGACCAGCACAGATTTGGCTTCGTTGATGCAAACACCCAGGTAGTCCAGGAGGGCACAGAGGGTCCGGATAGCATGAAGACCAGTCTGAGAGGGTGCAATGAGAAGCTAGTCATTGAGACAAGGAAAGAGGGAGTGCCCCAGTCGACACATGTGAGCTGCCACAACTGCGAAGACCTTTGCGAAGATGCGGGGGGGCAGTGGCAATCTGATGTGAAACTGATAATCGGAGGTGCTCACCATGAAGCATAAGAACTTGCGATGAGCTGAATGGATGTTTATATGAAAGCAGGCATCCTTCATATTGAGAGCTGTGAACCAGGCGCCATGGGGAAGGCCCGGGAGGATAACGGGGAGCGTGACCATGCGAAAACCGAAGTTCGGCATAAATTTGTTCAGGAATCGGAGGTCCAAGATGAGGCGGAGATCACCCCCTTCCTTCGGTATGAGGAAATAGAGGGAGTAGAAGCCATGGCCAGGGTAGCTTCATGGGACGCACTCCACAGCGCCTTTCTGAAGGCGGGCATCTGCTTCCTGCTAGAGAAAAGTGAGTTGGGAGGGATTCCCTGAGCGAACTAGTAAAGGGCAACGAGGAGGGACGGAGAGAAATTCAATCAGGTACCCGTGCTGGGATGATGTCCAGTAACCAGCTAGCAGTGGTGATCTTACGCCAATGGTGTGTGAACATGGCAAGATGACCCCCGAAGGTAACCGGCAGTGGAGTCTGAGGAGCAGAGGAAGGTTCTCCTTCTCATAGGAGTCAAAAGTTCTGCCTGGGGGTCCGTTGCAGTAGAGAAGAAGTGACCAAGATAGAGGCAGTGGAATGTCTAGAATGTTGTGAGCATGGACGGCGGCGAGAGGGCTCAGGTTGGTGCTGTGGATAGGGTTGGTATATGGGGTGGGGATGGGGTGGGAAGAACAACTGGTGCTGTCTATGGGTAGGGGCAGGGGTACAGAAGTCCAGCAATCAGAGGGTGGGACTCATCAGTTTTATTGCTGAATAATTTTTGATTGTCGAAAGGGAGGTCCTCAAGTGTGGTTTGGACCTCCTTTGGGAACCCGCTGGATTGTAACCAGGAGTCATGTTGGAAAACGAGTCTGGAAGCCAGGGAGTGGGACATGGTATTGGTAGCATAGACTGCTCCTGACGGGCCATCTTGACGACTAACTTGCCTTTGTCCAGAAGGCACTGAAAGTCCTGCTGTTTATTGGGGGCAGGAAGGCTTGAAAGTCCGCAAGTTTTGGGTAGATCAGGAAGTCCTATTTTGCCAGAATGGTCTGTTAACTGGCAATGCAGAACTGAAGGCCCAAGGAGGAACAGACCTTACGGCCAATAAGGTTCAGCTTTTTTGCTGCCCAGTCTGGGGATGTGTGGGGAATGGAGATGTTGCTGGGAAGCATGTTCTGTGGCCGCCTGGACTACCAAGGAATTTGGACGAGGGTGGGAGAACAAGGCTGTACCCTTAGCTGGCATGAAGTACCTACGCTCACCCATTTTCTAGTGGGGGCGCAGGAGCTGGGGTGTGCCAAACTGCTTGTGCCAGTTGGAGAATGGCATAGTGTATGGGCAAGGCGGTTCGGGAGGGCCCAACAGGCAACAGAATGTCTAGGAACTGATCATGATGATCCTGGACATTTTCACAGGGAGGTTAAGGGCTATCGCCACATGGCAGAAAAGGTCCTGGTATTGGGCATGGTCATCCAGAGGTGAGAGTGCAAGTGAGATGATGGCATCATCAGGAGACAAAGAAGCCCCAGTTGGGACAGAGGGAGCTGTTGGTACCAATGGTACAGAGGCAGCTCGGGTCCCAGGCAAACCAGTATGGCAAGCATAGGGGTCGCCCAGCATGGACGGTCCCTGCTGGTAGGCGAGCCATGAGTTGGCTGCTGGGCCATAGTGAGGCAGATAGGGTTGGCAGCGGAGATCCGGGCAGTAGGAATGAGACGGCGAGAAGGCTGTGTCCTGTTCAGAGGACCAGTCTGACTATAAAGATGGATCTGGTAGTGGTGGGGCCGGTATCAGCGGAGACGTCAGTGTGGGGTGGACAAATGGGGGGCAGTCCATGAGGAGAAGTTCCGTGGTTGGAGAAGAGAGCCAAGGACTACTGGCTGTGCAGAATGCTGAGGAGAGCCAGAGAAGGACAGCAGCAGTTTGGCTGTTGGTGTCAGGGGGGAACAAGCGTTCTGGAGTGTGCAGGACCAGGTGGGACAGACCAGACAGTTCCGATGGTGTGGATGGCACTGGAGGTGATGGTGTCAGTACTGTCACCATAGCTGAGGGGCGGTGCCGGCGGAGCACAATGCTTCGACTTATACTCCAAACGAGGCTTCTGCAGAGTGGGAACCTCACAGTTGACGTGCGACTTCTCACCCAAGCTGGTGCGGCTCGAGGAGGTAACACTGCATTTAGCAGCTGTCCTCATCGGGGTTCTGACCTTATGCCCATGAGTGTGCATCCCACACAATGGGATTTGGGTGGAGGTGGCGGTGCTGCTGATGCTGCGTGGGAAGAGCAGGGTAAAGTGCCCACTGCTGGTGCCAGCTGTCATTCTGAAAGATTTACCGGTGCCGGATATGAAGGGGCATGCGGCTGCATTGCTTCTTCCATGAGGAACATACGGAGACGAAGCTCCCGAGCTTCCTGAGTCTGGGACGGAAAGGAGTGGCAGATGGAGCAGCGAGCGGCAATGTGGGCTTTGCCCAAACAATAAAGGCAGCGTTGGTGCTCATTGCTTACAGAGAGAGAGGGCACAAACCACAGTACTTAAAGCCAGCTTGCCTGCGCATAATCCCCAGGCCGGAAGAGAGAGTCCCACAAAGGGGAGAATTCCAACGAGGAACACTTAACTATCTAAAATGAACAACTAACTACGACTATTAAAGAAACCAACTATATACAAGGCAAAAAGCGGGAAAATGCAGTACTACTAGGCAAGCTAGGAGCACCAAAGAACAGGGGTTCCTACTCTGACTATGCAATGGTAAGAGGGAACTGGAGCTGCGGTGACACACGCAGCCTCTTAAAGCCATGGACACGCCATGTGGCCAACACACAACGCATGTGCAGGTCAACACACACTATGAACAGTTCCAGCTCCAGCGCATGGCGCACCCACGTTTGGACTCCACATAGGGACCAGCACCCGAAGAAGAACAATCATTAGTATAAGGGAACCTAAATTCTTCAGCAGAATTGGAGATGCCTGCCCAGACACACAACGGTGTGCTCAGATACCATAGTGATAGGCACAACGTAAAATCCTAGACAGATTATTTAATCATAAGCCTCCCGAGTTTTACATATGACACTCCTCAAATTCACAACAGATTAGCCTTTTTCACAACTATATCACATTGTTCACTCATCCTCAATATTTTGATGCACTATAACCCTGAGATCCTTTTCTGCAGTACTAACACCTAGCCAGTTATTCCCCATTTTGTAGTTGTGCATTTGATTTTTCCTTCCTAAGTGTAGTACTTTGCACTTTTCGTTACTGCATTTCATTTTGTTGATTTCAGACCAACTCTCCAATTTGTGAAAGTCTTTTTGAATTCTAATCCGGTCCTTCAAGGTGCTAGTAACTACTCCTCCAGTGTGGTGTCATCTGCAAATTTTATAAGTGGATTCTACACTCCATTACCCAAGTCATTAGTGAAAATACTGAATAGTACTAGACCCAAGACTGACCCCTATGGGACTACACTAGATACATCCTCACAGTTCGACAGCAATCTATTGATAGCTACTCTGAGTACAGTTTTTCAACCAGTTATGCACCCACCTTACAGTAATTTCATCAAAATCACATTTTCCTGGTTTGCTTATGAGAATGTCATATGGTACTGTATCAAAACCCTTACTAAAATCAAGATAACATCACGTCTACTGCTTCCCCCCCCCCCCCCCCGCCCCATCCACTACGCCAGTAATCCTGTTAAAGAAGGAAATTAGGTTGTTTGGCATGATGTGTTCTTGGTAAATCCATGTTGGCTATTACTTATTACCCATATCCTCTAGGTGCTTACAAATTGATTGTTTAATACTTTAGATATTAAACACTGTATATTCCATTGCAAAAAGCCTATTGCATCATCCGATAGCAATCCTTCCCAATGTTCTTGGTTTCATAACACACAACGTGAATATCTACAACACAAACCTGCTTAACGAGAACCAACTGTAATATCGACAGAAATGCTAAATGCCACCATTTAAAAAAACAGATCTATACAAAACAAAACAAAACAACAATTACGTCTAGTGAGGCAGAAAATTCAGAGGGGCAGGTTCCAGGAACAAAATCCACATAATACCAGGGAAAGTCAGAGAGCAAGAATTAGCCTCTATATTAATCTGAAGGGACTAATGTGAACTCAGTATTATAGTTTGGAATTTAAATGCACAATAGGTAAGAGGAATTGTACTTCAGCCCCTTGTACATATGTAGTATATTTTACAAACATCTTATATTTCATATTGCTTTTCATTCTGAGGAATCCCACTGCACCTTACAAATGAATATGCAAACCATACATAGAATGCTTCATTCACCATACAAAAGCAGCTGACTCTGGGATACAGGCATCAGATGTTTATCAGTTAACAGCAACACCATGAAACGGCTTAGAATAGATGTGAGGAAGAATGCTGCATTCAACTGAAACTGCAGGAGGAATTTTAAGTTAACCAAACAAAATTTGGAATTTGGCCAGGACACCTGAATTAAACACATCTACTCTTATGAATAGATACTCAGCAGAATGTTGGAGTAACCATAATCTTGGCTTTACATCTTATCAAGAAGATAGGTTCCCAAGCCACAGTGCCCACTGCACCATGGGGCATTAGTTCAGCACCAGGGCGGATAAAAGTCAATGATTTAAAAAAAAAATAAAAACAAAATTGGATTTTTTTTAATTTAAATTGGATTTTTTTGATAAAATGCTTTTTTGAGGAAAAAACCTATCTGAAGATAGTTTTAATTAAGATACATTATAGCTCAAAGATATCTCATCATGGAATAGATTATAAATTCTAATTCTATAGTATGAGACAATATATTCATGTAATGTTTAAGAAAAGTTTTGTAAATGAGTTCCAACAATTCATGGGTTAGGGACCCAATCTTATGGGGTTCCAGGGGCTTCTGTATATATTATTTAGGTTAGTCTTTCAATGAGACTCAATGCTCAGTCTAGAAGATACCATCGGAGATGCTTAGTTTTGCAGTTCCCAACCTGTGGATTTGTGTCTCCAGAGGTAACATGCTTGTTAACAGCAAAAATGTTTTTAAATAACTAAATAAATATATAGAGGTGAGAAATAACAGACCTCAACCCTACTGTCCCTCCGTAAATTTGTGTACACAGAGTCAATCCCTTACCCCTCTCTAAAAGTGCAAAGTTTCAAAAAGTTCCATGAATAGGAGATTGCTGGGGGTGGAATAGATCTGGATAAGGAAAAGAAGTCTGGAGATAAATGTGAGAAGGGAGAGACAAGAAGTAGAAACAAAAGTGAAACTGTTTGACTAGCATATTCCAGAAGTCTTGAGGTCTTTCTGAGTGTAGCCTTCATTGATTTGAGATCTACCATACCATTCTCTCACTAGAAGGGAAAACTTATAATGGCAGCAGGCCGTAAAAGAGACCCAGTTTGGGAATATTTTAATGAAGTTCCTCTACCTGTGGGTAAGACAGGCACGCGTGCAAAATGAAAACAGTGCAACAAAGAAATGCAAGGCCTGGTTGCCTGAATGAAACAACATCATGAGAAGTGTTCCTTCTCAGGAGGAAGCTGCGTTGAAGATGATGAAAGGAACATGTCTGAACATGCAGGATCTCCAGATTGGTAAACTTTTTTAATTCATACTTCTTTCTTAAAGACTGCCTGTCTTCCTTCTGGACTATTCCTGAATTCTCATGTTTGTGCAAAAAATATAGTTATTACTCTATCGTTCTATCATTTTAGATCCAGTTGTGATAAAAAATAAATAGCTGAAATAACAGATCTTCCTTTTACAATTTCACCTTTAAAGTAGTACTAAGTGTCAGTGAATGCAATGAGTAATAATAAATGAGCAGTATGGTAATAATAATTAAATAACTGCATTGACTTATTTTGTTTAGGAGAATCCATCCTCAACAAACAGGATTTTGAAGACTATCCACCTTCAAGATCACCATAATTTTCTATAGTTTCAGAGTTATCTGCCAATGATAGTGTTTCAGTCACATCATGTATATCACATAGCAACAGTATATCACAGGGGTAGGCAACCTATGCCACACGTGCCAAAGGCGGCACACGAGCTGATTTTCAGTGGCACTCACACTGCCCGGTTCTTAAACATTTTAAAAACCTTATTTACTTTACATACAACAATAGTTTAGTTATATATTATAGACTTATAGAAAGAGACCTTCTAAAAACATTAAAATGTATTACTGGCATGCGAAACCTTAAACTAGAGTGGATAAATGAAGACTCGGCACACCACTTCTGAAAGGTGCCGACCCCTGGTATATCACCTGTAGCAAAAAGAAAAAAAATCTCCATCATCCAGAAACAGTCATACATAAGTCTGTGATAAGAACCAGCATATTACAAAAAGAGGTATGGTACTGTATATACTCGTTCATAAGCCGAATTTTTTTGGTAAAAAAGGGAAGCACCAGAGAAGAGGGTCGGCTTATGAACAGGTATAGAGAGGGAGAGGTGGGACACAGCCCCTCCCCCCAACAGAGGCAGCACAGCGAGCAGAGCCAGAAGGGAAGAGGCAGGGCCAGAGTCTCTCCGCTTCCGGCCAACGCTGCTCTCCCCTCAGCCTCCGAAGCAGCTGCAGCTCCGGGGCTGGCAGGCTGCAGCCGTGCTGCTCATCCCGCCCCCCAGAGTAGGCTGTGGCCGTGCCGCCCAGCCTGCCGGAGGAGGCTGCAGCCGCACTGCCCAGCCTGCCTGAGCAGCTCCAGCCAGGCCAGAGACATCCTCCCCTGGCTCCCCCCCAGATAAGGTGGGAAGGGATGGGATAGGGAGAGTGTGGGCGTCCCGGGCTAGGGGTGGTGTCATGTGGGGGGTGGTCACAGGGGTTACACCCCGGACCCGTAGCTTCTCCCCCCCAAAAAATTTCCCCACCAGTTCCTGTCCGGCCTGTCAGGGTAAGCAGCTGGCGCGCTGGGACACTTTGTTTACTTAGGTTTACCTCTGTCCCTGTGGAGGTAAACAAACCATCTCGGCCCACCAGCAGCTTATCCTGATGCCCCGGGAGCCAAAGTTTGCTGACCCTTGAAGCATAGGATCGGCTTATGAACAGGTCATAAAAATTTTCCATTTTTACTTATCCATCTTGGGGGGGGGGGTCGGCTTATAAACGAACCAGCTTATGATCGAGTATATACAGTAACTGATGAAAAAATTGCCCTGTTTGTTTATGCAACAAACTCTCCTTTCTGTATGATTGAGAACCCACACTTCATTAACATGTTTCAGTCATTAAGACCAGGATACAGTCCACCCAACAGAGCAGATGTCGCAGGCAAATTGCTGGATAAAGTGTATGAAAGAGAAATTGAACAGTGTGCAAAAGTTCTAGTGGGTAAAATTGTGAACCTGAGTCTTGATGGGTGGAGCAATGTCCACAATGATCCTGTTGTATGTGCTCGTGTGACAAGAGAAGAAAGGAATGTCTTCCTTACAGAAACAATTGATACATCAGGAAATGCACACACAGCAGAATACTTACAAGAAGTAGCAGTAAAAGCTGTAACAAACTGTGAAAAAAAATTCAAATGTCTAGTACGCAGCTTGGTCACAGACAATGCTGCAAATGTATCCAAGATGAGAAGATATTATTTAAAAGAGAGTGAAGAGAGTCCCAAGCTAATAACATGGGGAGGAGGTGACCAGCCCTCTGTGGTGAAAGAAGTGGTTCAGGACTATTTAGAAAAGCTGAACAAGCACAAGTCCATGGGGCCGGATGCGCTGCATCCGAGGGTGCTAAAGGAGTTAGCAGATGTGATTGCAGAGCCATTGGCCATTATCTTTGAAAACTCATGGCGATCGGGGGAGGTCCCGGATGACTGGAAAAAGGCTACTGTAGTGTCCATCTTTAAAATAAAAAAAAGGGAAGGAGGATCCGGGGAACTGCAGGCCAGTCAGCCTCATCTCTGATTAAAAAAATTAATTAAATTAATTAAAAAAAATCTCAGTCCCTGGAGCAGGTCCTCAAGGAATCAATTCTGATGCACTTAGAGGAGAGGAAAGTGATCAGGAACAGTCAGCATGGATTCACCAAGGGCAAGTCATGCCCGACTAACCTAATTGCCTTCTATGATGAGATAACTGGCTCTGTGGATGACGGGAAAGCAGTGGACATGTTATTCCTTGACTTTAGCAAAGCTTTTGATATGGTCTCCCACAGTATTCTTGCCGGCAACTTAAAGAAGTATGGGCTGGATGAGTGGACTAACTATAAGGTGGATAGAAAGCTGGCTAGATCATAGAATATCAGGGTTGGAAGGGTCCTGAAGAGGTCATCTAGTCCAACCCCCTGCTCAAAGCAGGACCAATTCCCAACTAAATCATCCCAGCCAGGGCTTTGTCCAGCCTGACCTTAAAAACCTCTAAGGAAGGAGATTCCACCACCTTCCTAGGTAACCCATTCCAGTGCTTCACCACCCTCCTAGTGAAAAAGTTTTTCCTAATATCCAACTGAAACCTCCCCCACTGCAACATACGTTTGCAGTGCTCATTTGATGCACCTCCTAGTCATAGACTTCAGTGTTCCAGAAATAAAGGCTAACGTAGTTGAAATTGCAAAATACTTTCGTTACAATCACTTTGCAGCAGCTGATCTGAAAAAAGTGGGAGGAACCATGCTAACTCTCCCACAAGATGTGCGATGGAACTCCGTAATGGATTGTTTTGAGCACTATATCAAGAACTGGCCTAATCTGATGACAATTTGTGAACAAAATCATGAAAAAAATAAATGGCACTGTCACAGCCAAAGTTCTCAACATTGGGCTTAAGAGAAATACAGTAACTCCTCACTTACCGTACTCCCACTTAACATTGTTTCGAAGTTATATCGCTGCTCCATTAGGGAACATACTTGTTTAAAGTTGTGCAATGCTCCCTTATAACGTCGTTTGGCTGACTTTACAAGGGAGCATTGCACAAGTTCCTCTTCTCCGCCTCCTCCCCCTCCCTTCCTCTCTCCCTCCCAGTACTTCCCCCACCGCCAAACAGTTGTTTGGCAGTGCTTTGGACTTTCTGGGAGGGAGGGAGCGAGCGGGGAAGCTGTCCCCTCCCCCGGCCTGCAGCTCTAGAGCCCCTTTTGGAATGTGGCCCTGCGAGCCCGGGCCGGAGAACTCAGGAGGAGCAGGGGTAGCCGCACAGCCGGAAAGGAACAGCCCTTTCCCCCTCAAAGCTGGCCGGAGAGAAGCGGCGCTTTGAAGGGGAAAGCGCCACTTCTCTCCGGCCGCTGGCTGCACGGCTGCCCCTACTCCTCCTGAGTCCTCCTGCCCGTGCTCACACCCTGAGCGCCCTCCCACACCCTAATTCCCTCCCAGACTCTGCACCCCCAGCCCTGAGCCCCAGGGGTAAGCCAGGGGCACCGCCCCACCACAGTACAGTACTGTACAGTATATAATGCCTTTTGTCTGCCCCAAAAAATTTTCCTTGGAACCTAATCCCCCGACTTTACATTAAATTTTATGGGAAAATTAGATTTGTTTAACACTGTTTCACTTAAAGTTGCATTTTTCAGGAACATGACTACAATGTTAAGTGAGGAGTTACTGTATTGAACACATGCTGAGTACCCTGAAGCCTATTTCTGTAGCCTTGAATAAAATGCAGGGAAATAGCTGTTTTATTGCTGATGCTGTTGAAATTTGGAATGAACTGAGTGAGATCTTAAAAAGAGAACTATGCAATGTCAGAGTTAAATTACAAGCATTAAAAAAAACGAATGGGACAAGTGCTATCTCTAGCTCATTTTCTTGCGAATATTCTCAATACTCGGTACCAGGGTCAAACCTTAACTGCAGAAGAAGAGGAGTTGGCTATGACATGGACATCCAGCAATCATCCCTCCATAATGCCAACTATAATAAACTTCAGCGCTAAGGGTGAACCATTGAAGAAATATGTTTGCTGATGATCTTTTAAAGAAAGTCACTTAAGCACTTGGATTCAGAGACTGTTGAAGTGATAATCTCACTTTTAACAGCAGTAGCTTCTTCTGACAGTGTAGAAAGAATATTTTCTTTCTTTGGAATAATTCATTCCAAATTGAGAAATTGTTTGGGACCTGAAAAAGCAGGAAAGCTTGTTTTTCAGATTATGAACAAACGGGAAAATGAAGATGAAGATGACTGAGTTAGCTGCAGAAGCCAATATTTTAAGTTTCTCATGTTGACCTGGTTGACATAGTCAATTTAATTTTTTTTTTTTTTAAATATTTCATTTAACTATTTTAGTTAAAAACAATCTTAACAAAAACAAACCTGATTTTAAAAAACTTGTATGTTTAACTAAATTCAAAAATTCATATGCTTTTTTTGTTAAAATATTATATGTTTGCTGTTCAAGAAAAAAATCCAGAATACATAACGTTGTTTTAGTTAAACAAAACAATTTAAATGTCTGTCTGGTGATGTTCTCCTCCTAATACAGCATGGCAAGAAAATCCTCAAAATATTAATTATTAACCTGTTGAATTGGAGATAGTTCACCTCCCAATGACTTCATAAATATTAGCTTCAATTACCTTTGGTAAATGAAATAACCAATCATTCATTTTCTGATATAGCTGTAAAACTAATCTGAAAAGTTTTCAAAATAAATCACATTAAAACTGTATAGTGTGTACCTTCTAAAAAGGTACTTCTTATCAAACTGTCTGTACTGGGCTATCTTGATTATCACCTCAAAAGTTTTTTTTTCTCTTAATTAATTGGCCTCTCAGAGTTGGTAAGACAACTCCCACCTGTTTATGCTCTCTGTATGTGTGTATATATATCTCCTCAATATATGTTCCATTCTATATGCATCCGAAGAAGTGGGCTGTAGTCCACGAAAGCTTATGCTCTAATAAATTTGTTAGTTTCTAAGGTGCCACAAGTACTCCTGTTCTTCTAAAAAGGAAACCTACATCTATCTCTGAGTTGAGAAGAATCTGTATTAAGTTTATAACAACCAACAAGAATGCATTTTTATGTAGAAATCCATGATTAAATCGAGTCTCCCTGACTAGTGATTTAAATCAAATCCACCCTGTTCAGCATTGACTCAAAGAGAAGAGTGCCACCTACTTAATAACGAACATCATTTCCTGAGACATCTATGTATTCCTAGAGCCAAGTACTGGCTTTGCCCAACCATACTTAGCTGCTGAGGTCTGACAAGAGTGTAGTTTTTAATTAAGTCAGAACTTTCTGAAAAGCAATAATTGCAGACAAGCTCTTATTCACAGCTTTTCCCAATCACTACTATAGTGTTCTTCAAAATAAAAACAAAATGTTAATAACAGGGCTACCAAGCGATTAAAAACATTAATCACGATTAATCGTGCGATTAAAAACATTGTAGGATTGGAGCCTTTTGGTGCAGTTTCAGAGATTTTACCTTTACAGCACTCGGGTAACGAAAAGAGATTGGGGTATGTGTTTTTATTTTGACACCTGGGATGATGATATAAAGACGTTTTATATGGAAGTGTTGAAAAAATCCATCTCTCCTTGGTAGTCCATTTCTAGTCAATAGAACGTGAAAGATCCCAGGATGTTCTCTCACACCTACTGAGCATAAATGGGAAAACACCTTTGGATATTAAGCCAAAAGTAGCTGTTCCGATTTTGACGGCCATCCAAAAGAAATACTTTTTCTCTGGATTAGAGAGAAAAATAATAATAAACTGGCTTTAATCTTAGTTTTGTTTTAAACTATCTGCAACAAAATTGTTACCCTGTACTGTAGTTCTTTGGAAAGTTTTCAAGCTTTGACTTCCATGTGACAGCACTTTGAGCCATAATATTGGCTAGCTCGAAGGCTAATTTATAGGGCTGTCAAGCGATTAAAAAAATTAATTGCGCAATTAATTGCACTCTTAAACACTAATAGAATACCATTTATTTAAATCTTATTGGATGTTTTCTACATTTTCAAATATATTGATTTCAATTACAACACAGAATACAGTGCTCGTTTTATTTTTTTTATTACAACCTAATATAAGTACTATACTGCAATCTCTTTATAATGAAAGTTGAACTTACAAATGTAGGATTATATACAAAATATAACTGCATTCAAAAACAAAACAATGTAAAACTTTAGAACCTACAAGTCCACTCAGTCCTACTTCAGCCAGTCGCTAAAACAAGTTTGGTTACAATTTGCAGGAGATAATGTTTCCCACGTCTTGTTTACAATGTCACCTGAAAGTGAGAACAGGCTTCTGTATGGCACTGTTGTAGCCTAGTAAAGACCCATCAAATCGACTGCAGATTGCTCTCCAGTTGACCCCTGTACTCTACCCCCAATGAGAAGAGTAAGGTAAGTCGACGCAGTGTAGATCCTGCAGTAACTCGACCTAAGGTATGTCGACTCCAACTACGTTATTCACGTAGCTGGAGTTGCATAGCATAGGTCGACATAGCCTTAGAAATCTCACATTGGTACCTTCTTTGTGTTTTGTCAAATCTGCTGTGAATGTATTCATAAAACAAACATGTGCTGGGTCATCATCCGAGACTGCTATGACATGAAATACATGGCAGAATGTGGGTAAATCAGAACAGGAGACCTACAAATCTTCGTATTGTCTCATTAAAACATTTTATTTCCAAGAGATGGACAATCACCAGTTTAGCTATTTTACACATACATTGTTTTCCATTTCCCTACCCTTTGTCTCAGATTGTAAACTCTTCAGGGCAGGAGCAATGCTCCTTTTGTTTGTAAAGTGCCTAGCATATTGTGGACACTATGGAATCCAGCAGAAAAATAATAATTAGAATTACAATACTGCAGAACAGTTTCTACAGTCAGCCAATTATGATATAATGAATCACTTCTGAAGGCATTCTCAGGAGAATTCATAGCAAAATTACAGTAGTAGAGGTTATAGTGAAGCACACATTTATAAAAAACTGGGCATTTCGGGCAAATATTTTAAAGGGAATTACAATTTTAGAATATTATCACTGAATGAACATACCCATAAACTCATAAGCTTTCAACAGAATGAAGGTAAGAAAATTCTTCTTGTAGAAAATTTTATTATTATTTGTACTGTGGCCCCCCACTGTGCTAGGTACTGTACAGATTGGAAGACAGTTCCCACCCTGAAGAGTTTGCAATCTTTTTTTTGCAAACACATAAAAAGGAAGAAACCGGAGTATCCTTTTTTCGGTTATGTGATTCCCTACCGCTTCTGCCCCCCTCAGATAAAAAGATACGTTCCAGTATTCAAATTATAACTCCTTGGTATGGGTTAAACTCCACCAAAAGATCAGCTCACAAGAGATAAAGCTTGCATGTCCATTATTTAAAAAAAAAAAAAAAAAAAAAAAAAAAAAACAGAGAAAAGTAGTTTATCATAACATCTCCATCCAAATATACTGGTATTCGGAGGAAGCTTATTGAAGTGCTCTAGCATGTGTCAAAATTACCACCAAGTAACCTACTAAAAAGTCTAAGTTGAAAGAAGTATTAATTACCACATAATTAAATTCCATACAAACAAATGTAAATAGCTTACCTGGCAAATACCCTGTCTTTGTTTGCTTTTTCTTTACCATACTGCACAGACTGGACCTCTGTCCTCCCACTGAAAGAAAATTACAACATTGGAAATGTAAAAGAAACTTCTCTACTTAATAAATATAGGCAAGCTGTACCTCCTCAGCTTAAATGCTAAATTACGCTCTCAGTTATGTCCAAACCATCCCACTGACTTCAGTGGGTTTTACTAAGGGTGGAATTTGGATTTACGTATTCAAACCCAAGTCTCTTCTTTCACCTTAAAATCTGTTTTGTAACACAGAGAGATTTAGTAATATTTATTCCATCTACAAAATAAAGCTCTATCTCTTTTTCCATTTTAATGCAGTCAGAGCAAGCGACCTACATCACATACTTTCACCCTTTGGAGGCACTTAATACTGTAAATCCTCCCTGCCACAAACACTACTAAAACAAAGAGCATGCTCTCTGTATTGCTCCCTACTTCCTTTAAGGAGCCAGTTTTGAGTTCACTCTTGAACTTCAGGTGCACACACGGCAGGATTCTGGGGCAGGTAATTCTGTAGTTAGCAAAATAGATAATATGGCCCTACTCACCATCCTAGAACAGGAAGAACTGCAGCTAACTACTAATAAACAGAGAAATTCAGGTAGAAAAATTAGTTCTATTAATGACCAAAAGAGGACATCTTGCTAATTTAAAAAAAATTCCAAAACAAAACAGAAAAACATTGCTTCATGAGTCAGATAAGGGTTTACTTTGACACTTGTAAATGCCACTAAACAGGCCTTTTAAAAGCCTATGCCTATAAAAGAACAGGAAGTTAGTTACTTGTCATTGTAGCATTTTTGTAAAAGGTATCTAGTGACAATAGATCATCAACTTGTGGATCATATTCCTATTATGAATATGGGTCAAATTTCTGCATAGCTTGAAGGTCTTAACTATTGCACTGCCTCATCATTAGAGGAGTACATCTGCCTCAGTTACCCGATGGACAGTAACTTCCCTGCCTCTATTCCTTAAAACAATTTAACAAAATAATTACACAGAACTCTGAGGCCAAAGTGGTTGGGGGAATAGGTATCTATGTTAAGCTATTTTCCCAGAATAACAATGATCATTCCTTATCTTAAAAAAAACCAAACAACAATAAAAGAGAGAGCATGGTCTACAAGACCCAGGATATGCGAGCTGCCAGGGGGGTGAGGGGAGGGGAGAGACAGACACGGGACCCCCAGTGCTGTCAGCTACCACGGGCAGCAGGGACCCCTGAGCTCCAAGCCACTGGGGCTGCGGCAGGGGCCCCAGAGCTATCACCCACCACAGTGGTGGGTCCTGGACTCCTCCCCGCCCCCCACACACCCCAGAAGCAAGGCTCAGACTCTCTTCCCCTCTGCTTGAGCTTCAGTCTTTCCCCTGTCAAACCTCCTGCCCTTATATTTAGTAAAAGTCACAGAAATGTCACAGGGTTCCATGAATTTTTGTTTATTGCCTGCGTCTGTGACTTTTATTAAAAATAACAGTGAAAAAATCTTAAACCTTAATCATGATGGTCTCTTCTGTCCTTAAAGTCGATGAGTCTCAGGGCCTCCCCTGGGCCTGTATCATTTTGGATGGCTCATATAGAATATATTTTCCATTTGAGAAGTTAGTCTTGAGGGAACACTCTATCAGTAGTGCTCAGCAGTCAAAATTCAAGGCATCAGGTGCAACATCTGACTTTTATTCTGAGATATTATGTCAGGGCAGGTTGGGAGGTGCACAAGGGGCTATCTGCAACAAGTCTGACAGCCAAAACTGCCTCAGCTTGAAGAGAAAGGAGAAGCTCTGGACACTGGGAGGTGTCCATCCATGGTGCCAACTCAGGCCATGCAGCTGTAAGAAGGAGCTAGAGAGGCAGT
Source organism: Chrysemys picta bellii (assembly GCF_011386835.1). Taxonomy (NCBI): domain Eukaryota; kingdom Metazoa; phylum Chordata; order Testudines; family Emydidae; genus Chrysemys; species Chrysemys picta. The sequence goes on along the minus strand of NC_088801.1, from coordinate 8,508,732 downwards.
CAGTCCACCATGCCCCTTATACTCCCCATGCGGAGCATGAGGAGAACGGTGCTTGCAAGAATTCTCTGGTCTCAAAAGGAGTGCATGTGTACACACAGTGGAATATACACAGGTGCCAGCACTCGAAGAATTCAGCAATCCTAACAAGATTCTTGAATGCTTTTAAGTCATCTGTTACCAGTACTGCTTCATCAGGCAATGAAGATGAGTACCTGTAGAGGTGATATAGGTTGCTATTGTTTCTGATCCCTTTTTCTTGATCTTCTGGCGTAGGTAATCTGGCCAGAGACAAGTGATGAGGGAAGTGACCTCGTCGTTGAGCATGGTGTACTACAGTATCTTCAATAGGGCTGTGGTGCCATAATGTAATATGGCTGACTTGTGTATTTTTGGCCCGGCCAGTGTCTTTCCTGATGAGCTCACAGCGTCTGAGCCCTGCAGGGAAAACTAGTATAGTTTTCTGTGGTGTTCATCACTGACCTCAGAGGAGAGGATTCTCTGCTGAAGAATGAGAGAACATATGCTCCAAGGACAGAGAGTAGGAATATATCTTCTCTAGGGGCAGCTCAGCTGCATATGACGTTCTCTGTAATGGAATCTGTACTAGTAGGTGCTTTGACATCAATGACGATCCCAGTTCTCCTAGGGGCACATCAAAACCAAGAATGTGTCACTTGAGCTGGGGTCAGTGTTGGAGAAGTTTGTATCTGTGTCATAAGCTGCTCCATATCCTTACCAGTCCATGACACCATGCAGAGAGTGATGGTTTTATTTCCAGACACTTTATATTATCTGTTCTTATAGGTGGACTCTGAGCTCTGTCTGGAATCTCTGTCTCTGTGCTCAAAGCACCTCCTCCTCGTGCAGACTTCAATGCCCCTCCCTGTATAGCCCCTCCCATGGCTATATAAGGGCTGCACCGTCCCAACCTCCTTCTCACCATCTTCGGCTAGAGTTGGAGCTCTTAGCATGATCTTTCCTTACATTTGTCTTCATAGCTCTTTGTGACTTTCTTTGTATATAATTATAGTTAGTACCATTAGTTAGCAGTTAGGTGGTTTCTTCCAGTGGGATGCCCTTGTGACTGGTTCGATCACAGAGACCCCCTCGGAACTGTCACCTGACGTGCTGGAATTACCTCTGAGCCCGTTTTCCCTGCCAGCTTCGGACTCCAGAACACTGCCTTGTTGAGCCAGACACGCTAGCCTGATGCAACACAGACCTAGGTCTGGTCCACGCCTACAAAGCTGCAGACTTTAACCAAAAACTGCTCAGCAGGTCACCTATCTCCAGTACCCAGACCCCAATGGGATACAAACCCCAAATAAATCCGTTTTACTCTGTATAAAGCTTATACAGGGTAAACTCATAAATTGTCCACCCTCTATAACACTGATAGAGAGATTTGCACAGCTGTTTGCTCCCCCAGGTATTAATCACTTACTCTGGGTTTACTAATAAACAAAAACGTGATTTTATTAAGTATAAAAAAAGTAGGATTTAAGTGGTTTCAAGTACACCTCTACCCCGATATAACGCTGTCCTCGGGAGCCAAAAAATCTTACCGTGTTATAGGTGAAACCGCGTTATACTGAACTTGCTTTGATCCACCGGAGTGCGCAGCCCCCCCCCCCCCCCTCCCCAGAGCACTGCTTTACCGCGTTATATCCGAATTCGTGTTATTTCGGGCTAGAGATATACAAGTAAATCTCACCCTCAGAGATGTTCAAATAAGCTTCCAATAACCTAGTCTGGGCCCAACCCTTTCCCCTGGTACAATGCTTGTTAGTTACAGCAGACATTACTTAGGTGGAAAGCAGGGGTGTTCTCATGACTGCAGCCCCCTTTGTTCTGTTCCACCCCCCTTTTATAGCTTTTGAACAAGGCAGGAATCTTTTGTCTCTCTGGGTCCCCACCCCTCCTTCTAAATGGAAAGGTACCAGATTTTAGATGGATTCCAGTATCCTGTGACACGGTCACATGTCCTTTGAGACCCCAGTGGAACTTGAGCTTCACCATGTACTGGTTCAGACCCCGTAGATCCACTATGGGCCTGAGACCCCCTTTGGCCTTCGGGATAAGGAAATAACAGGAGTAAGTACCCCTTGCCCATGAACTCCTCGGGCACCGCTTCTATCACTCGTAGTCCTAGGAGCCGCCCCACCTCCTGCTCAAGCAGAGTTTCGTGCGAGGGGTCCCGCAGGAGAGACGGGGGCAGAGAGTGGTTGGGCGGGGAGGAGGTTAACTGGAGGGTGTAACCCCGGGAGATGGCGTTGGGGACCCTTCGGTCTGAAGTGAGCTGAGACCATTCTGGAAGGAAAGCACAGAACCAGTTGGAGAAGGGAAGCTTTATTGGGGTTGGATCCCTGATGAGGACTGGTGGGTTGCCCCTGAGTGTCCCATCAAAATCGCCTTTTCCCCGCCTGCTTGCCCTTGGAGGATCCAGGCTGGAGGGCAGGTGGAGACTGCTTGTGAGGGCATCTCTTATAGTCCCGTTGCTTCTTATGGGCGGCCTCGTACTTCTGGAGGGCGGCCGGGGGCGGCATCTGCTGCGGCTTGAACTTAGGTTTTGCTGGAGCCAGAACATAGAGACCCAAGGTCTGGAAAAACAACAAGGAGTCTGGTGGCACCTTAAAGACTAACAGATTTATTTGGGCATAAGCTTTCGTGGGTAAAAACCTCACTTCTTCAGATGCATAGAGTGAAAGTAGTAGTAGTGAGGTTTTTACCCACAAAAGCTTATGCCCAAATAAATCTAAATGTTTTGGTAGATACAGACTAACACAGCTACCCCCTGATACTTAAGGTCTGGAAGGTCGTGCGAGAGTCTTTCATTCCATGCAGCCTTGTATCTGTTTCCTCTGCGAACAGAGCCTTCCCATCAAACGGGAGATCCTGCATGGAAGATTGCACCTCGCTGGAGAGCCCGGAGAGCAGGAGCCATGACGCCCGTCTCATGCACACCATGGAGGCCGCTAAACGTGCGGCCGTGTCCACAGCATCCAAGGCAGCCCGCAGGGAAGCCCGAGCTGCCGTTGCCCCTTCCTCCACCAGCGCCCTGAACTCCTTCTTATGCTCCTGGAGGGAGACCTCAAAGTTAGGCAGGGAGCCCCACAGATTAAATTCATACCGACCCACGAGGGCCTGATGGTTTGCCGATCGTAACTGGAAGCACGAAAACGAATAAATTTTTCTTCCGAAAGAGTCCAGTCTCCGAGAGTGTTTGTTCTTTGGGGTCGGGGCTGGCTGACCCTGTCGTTCCTAATGGTTGACCGACTCAACCACCAGGGAGTTGGGCGCCAGGTGGGTATATAGATACTCATGCCCTTTAGTGGGTACAAAGTACTTGCGTTCTGCCTTTTTCGATATAGGGGCCAATGAGGTCGGTGTTTGCCACAGGGCATTTGAAATTTTAGCCACCCCTTCATGGAGCGGCAAGGCCACCCTACCCAGTGCCAGTGGGGACAACACGCTCAACGGGGAGTCTGAGGGCTCCTCCATCTCCTCTGCCTGGAGGTGGAGACTTGCTGCCCTCTTTAAGAGCTCTTGGTGGGCCCTGAAGTCCTCCTGTGGGATGGAGGAAGGTGGGGCCACAATCGCCTCCTCCAGGCAGGGTGAAGAGGCCGGTGCGGTGCTTTGGGTGTCGGCTGGCACCGGAGGATCCACGACCTGGTTGGACTCCGGGCATGGTACCGAGGACGAGCGTCCCACCGACTAATTTCTCAGGGGTCTGGAGAGGGAGGCCGATGGTGCTTCCGAAGCTCCGGCCACCGAGGGCTGCGCTGGAAGCCACGGTGCCCACTGGTACCACTGGGCCAGCCATGACGCTTGGTGCCACTACACCTGCTGTGGCACCGGCAGGGCCTGGTTGACTGGTCTGGCCCGTCGAAGGAGGGCTACGAACGGAGACTGGGCTGGCGTAGGATCCGCTGCTGTCTCTTGACCAGGAGGAGCAGTGGTGCTGGGATCTGCGAAGGTCACAGGACTGCGATCTCGATGGTCACGGGACCGGGACCGATACCGATGGTAATAGCTGCTCCGCAAACGGCCTCAACGGGCGGACCCACGACAGCGAGGCGCCGGCGATCAACGCCCGGGGCTCTGGTGCTTTGGTGGAGACTTGGAGCAGGAGCCCAAGCGGGAATGGCGTCGACGACCGTGCCGTGACTTACTGTGGTACCCTCTCCGAGACAGGGACTGATGACGACGTCCACTGCGGTCCTGTCAATGTCTACTCTCTGAGGAGGACCGGTGCTGCGAGTCCGGGCAGGACAGAACCCAGCCCGAGAGTCTGGTCGGCGTCGAGGGCAATCCATGTGGACTCTGCCCCGAGCGGATGAAGGGCGGTGATTGGCATCGGGAACGTTCCCTTGACCAAGATGAGTACCAAGCCGGGGGCGACTGCGGAGATCCCAGCATAGGCTTGTCTCTGGAGCATGGGGCCAACATTGGCGGTGCTCCAGGCACCAGCATGGACAAGACGTCCCGGGCCGCCTGGAGGGCTTCAGGGGTGGACGGCATCCGGACATCCAGAGAGGCCTGTTCCAAAGGGACCAACCTACTCCGCTCTACGTGAGTCAGGGGCCTAGGTCCCAGTGGGGATTGAGGACTGCCCAACATGGGCCTAGCCTCTGTCCCAGATTTCCCTCGGTGCTGCTGCGAACAGGGAGTCTTCTTGGCCCTCCTGGTGTGCCCCATGGATGGGGTGCGGTGCCAACTAGTCGATGGCATAGGTGGATCACCGCGTACCAACACCGCGGTGCCCAGTACCGGCTCGGAGCGGCGTACCAGGGTCGAGGTCAGCGCCGACTCCATCAGAATGGCTCGGAGCCTAATGTCCCTTTCTCTTTTGGTCCGAGGCTTAAATGATTTGCAAATCTTGCACCTCTCGCCGATATGGGTTTCTGCCAAGCAGCGCAAACAGTCTGTGTGCGGGTCACTTCTTGGCATAGAACGCCGACAAGAACCGCATGACTTAAATCCCGGGGCTCGGGGCGTGCCCCGGCCTGGGCTCACTGACTGACTAAACTAACTACAGGTACTAAATGAATGAACAGTTCTGGGGACGAGCTACAGCAAAACTGGAGCAGAGCAGTTCCAACGCACCTTCACTGGTGGCAAGGAGGAACTGAGGGTGGGGGGAGCGCACAGCTCCCCTTATACCGCGCCAGGTAGGCGCCACTCCAGGGGTCGTGGGGGGCGCTCCCCCCTACCGGTACTGCTAGGGGAAAAACTTCCGGCACCGGTGCACGTGACGAGCATGCACACCTATTGTGGAATACACATGAGCAATCACCCAAAGAAGAACAGCTAGCCAAAGACAAACATTTTTTTGCTATTACTTTTGGAAAGTACACCATAAGCAGAAAGGCTAATAAACAACCAGTGGGGCCACTGGAGGATCAAGATACTAAAGAAGCACTCAAAGACGATAAGGCCATTACGGAGAAACTAAATGACTTCTCTGCATCGTCCTTCACGGTTGAGGATGTGAGGGAGATTCCCAAAACTGAGCCATTCTTTTTAGGTGACAAATCTGAGGAACAGTCCCAGATTGAGGTGTCATTAGAGGAGGTTTTGGAACAAATTGATAAACTAACCAGTAATAAATCATCAGGACCAGATGTTATTCACCCAAGAGCTCTGAAGGAACTCAAATGTGAAATTGCAGAACCACTAACTGTAGTTTGTAACCTATCATTTAAATCAGCTTCTGTACCAAATGACTGGAGGATAGCTAACATGACACCAATTTTTAAAAAGGGCTCCAGAGGTGATCCTGGCAATTACAGGTCAGTAAGTCTGACTTCAGTATTGGGCAAACTGGTTGAAACTATAGTAAAAAAACAAAATTGTCAGACACATAGATGAACATACTTTTGGGGGAAGAGTCAACATAGTTTTTTGTAAAGGGAAATCATGCCTCACCAATCTACTAGAATTCTTTGAGGGGGTCAACAAGCATATGGACAAGAGGAAATCCAGTGGCTATAGAGTACTTAGATTTTCAGAAAGCCTTTGACAAGGTTCCTCACCAAAGGCTCTTAAGCAAAGTAAGCAGCCATGGGATAAGAGGGAAGGTCCTCTCATGGATCAGTAACTGGTAAAAAGATAGGAATAAATGGTCATTTTTCAGAATGGAGAGAGGTAAATAGCGGCGTCCCCAAGGGGTCTGTACTGGGACCAGTCCTATTCAACATATTCATAAATGATCTGGAAAAAGGGATAAACGGTGAGATGGCAAAATTTGCAGATAATACGAAACTACTCAAGATAGCTAAGTCCCAAGCAGACTCCAAAGAGTTACAAAAGGATCTCACAAAATTGCATGATTGGGCAACAAAATGGTAGATGAAATTCAATGTCGATAAATGCTAAGTAATGCACATTGGAAAACATAATTCCAACTATACATATAAAATGATGGGATCTAAATTAGCTGTTACCACTCAAGAAAGAGATCTTGGAGTCATTGTAGATAGTGCTCTGAAAACATTCACTCAATGCAGCGGCAGTCAAAAAAGCGAACAGAATGTTGGGAATCATTAGGAAAGGGTTAGATAAGAAGACCGCAAATATCATATTGCCTCTAGATAAATCCATGGTACTCCCACATCTTAAATACTGCGTGCAGATGTGGTCACCTCATCTCAGAAAAGATGTATTGGAATTGGAAAGGTTCAGAAAAGGGCAACAAAAATGATTAGGGATGTGGAACGGCTGCCGTATGAGGAGAGATTAATAAGACTGGGACTTTTCATTTTAGAAAAGAGACGACTAATGGGGAATATGATAGAGGTCTATAAAATCTGACTGGGGTGGAGAAAGTAAATAAGGAAATATTATTTACTACCTCTCATAACTAAGGGCATTTTTAGTAAAAGTCATGGACAGGTCACGGGCAATAAACAAAAATTCATGGCCCTGTGACTTGTCCATGATTTGTACTATATACCCCCTGACTAAATCTTGGGTGCTCTGGGGTGCCCACTGGTGCTGGGGGGGGACCTCCAGGGTGCCAGCTGGTGTGGGGCGCCAGGGCACCCGCTGGTGCTGGAGAGGGGCCTCTGGGGCACCCACTGGTGCTTGGGGGGGGGGGGGGAGGAAGATCTGGGACCGCTGCTATTGCTGCTGGCAAGGAGTGGCCCAGGACCGCTGCTGCTAGTGAGAGGCGACCCAGGATTGCCACCGCTGCTGCTGGCAGGGGGGGGGGAGAGACAGCTCGGACCGCTGCCGCTGCTGGGCGGGGTGGCGCAGCTGGCTCTGGGCTGCCCGAGCTGTTTGGGTGGCCATGGGATCAGTCACACCTGCCAGCTGCAGAAGTCATGGAGGTCCTGGAAAGTCACGGAATCCACAACTTCCGTGACCTCCATGAGAGACTCGCAGCCTCATGACATAGGAACTAGGGGTCACCAAATGAAATTAATAGGCAGCAGGTTTAAAATAAACAAAAAGCAAGTTTTTTTTTCCACACAAAGCACAATCAACCTGTGGGACTCCTTGCAAGAGGATGTTGTGAAGGCCAAGACTATACAGGGTTCAAAAAAGAACTAGATAAATTAATGGAGGATAGGTCCATCAGTGGCTATTAGCTGGGCTGGGCAAGGATAGTGTCCCTAGCCTTTGCTTGCCATAAGCTCGGAATGGTCAACACTTGATGATTACCTGTTCTGTTCATTCCCTCTGGGGCACCTGGCATAGGCCACTGTTGGAAGACAGGATACTGGGCTAGATGGACCTTTGGTCTGACTCAGTATGGCCATTCTTACGGCTAGGCTGTTCATCCGGCGTTGAGCAGTCTGCACCTCATTGCATGGATGCCGCATTGCTAGATGAAGATAAAGGGCTATGCTCGGAAGCAGTTTGAGATATTCTGCTTAGTAGTAGAAAACTAGCCAAAAGGTCCACCTATACTTTTAATGGAAATGGTTTTCGATTTGGGCAATGTCCAAGCAAATTCAGCCCATGTTAGCACAGATTCAAGACATTTTGGATTATCTAATGCATTTGAAATCTTTAGACCTCACTCTGAGCTTCCTTAATATTCACTTGGTCTCAGTTTTTCATCCTCCCATTCAAGGTAAGTCGATATTGTTAAACCCTTCAATGGTGAGATTTTTTAAAGGGTATTATCCGTCTTTTTCCACTGGTAAAGGAAGCAATACCACTGCGGGATCTTAAGGCACTGGAGGCACCATTCAAACTGAAAGCAACATGTTCATAGGCTCTCCTCTCAGTGAAGATAGCCTTCCTTGTGGCTAGAACATCTGCAAGAAGAGTCAGCAAGTTGCAGGCCTTAATGGCAGATCCTCCATATACTCAATTCTTCAAGGAAAAGGTGGCATTAAGACCACACCCTATCTCAGTTTCACCTTACTCAGGTTATTTACTTACCTATATTTTTTACCTCCTCACACAGTAGAGGCTCATGAGAGGGGTCCCTGAAGAGGGATAGGGAGGGAAGGTGGGGAGGGAAGGTGGGGAGGGGGTTTGAAAAGAAAGGGGATGGAGTAAAAGTTGAAAAGTGTCTGCATGATCTGCACCGGGGGCTGTGTGAGTGGTCGTGCTGGGAGCTGTGGCGCATATGTCGGCACTGTAGCTATGCCAACGTGTGCACCGAGCATGCATTGGGGTTTGAGGATTGAGCCACGGTCTGCACTGGTGCCACGCCGCTGTGTGTTGATCGTGGCTTTGGCTGAGTCGGTGCCAAGGCATACGGTTTCGATTTCCACTTAGCGCCTGTGTCCGAGCTGGCTCTTTTAGAGTCCTTAGCTCTAGCATTACTGGCAGTGCCGGATGGTCCCACACTCTCAGCTCCAGGCACTGAAGGTACGGTCGGTGCCAGTGCAGTTTGCCCAATTGCGGAACGGCACTTCTTGGCCAATTCCTGCATTGGGGATGTAGTTGGGGGCGTAGTTACCCACTTTTTAGACACATTTTTAGCAGGTTGATCAAAAGTCTGAGCAGAGGAGGGACCCTGGTCAGAAGCATGGTTGGCGAGGCTTGTCCAGGGGTGGGGGCGGGGAGGGCGGCGGGTCTGGGCTTCAGGCTGACACATCAGTCTGAGAGACTTCTCCATGAGAAGGAGTTTGAGTTGCAAGTCTCTAGCCTTTCTTGTTCAGGTAGTTAAGTTAAGGCAATGAGGACACTTCTGTGTAATGTGTGTTTTGCCTAGGTGGCGCACACACTGAGCATGTCCATCCGAAACAGGTATCGAGAGTCTGCAAGTGAGGCAACTTTTAAAGCCCAGGAAACTGGGCATTCCTGTCAGGGAAGGCGTTGCCCTCATGGAGGCTGACTATCCTAAAGGGCTAAATGAAAACTAACTTTGAACTGTAAGACTTTTTTTTTTTTTTTTTTTTTAAAAGAGGCGACCAAGTACAAAGAAAAACAAATCAACTATCTAAACCAGGGGTCGGCAACCTTTCAGAAGTAGTGCGCTGAATCTTCATTTAATCACTCTAATTTAGGGTTCCCCGTGCCAGTAATACATTTTAACGTTTTTAGAAGGTCTCTTTCTATAAGTCTATAATATATAACTAAACTATTGTTGTATGTAAAATATATAAGGTTTTTAAAATGTTTAAGAAGCTTGATTTCAAATTAAATTAAAATGCAGAGCTCCCCGGACCGGTGGCCAGGACCTGGGCAGTGTGAGTGCCACTGAAAATCAGCTCGCGTGCCGCCTTCGGCACGTGTGCCATAGGTTGCCTACCCCTGATCTAAACTAATAACAGTAGTAAATGAGCTAAAGAACTAAGTAGTGAGGCGCTTCTAAGTGCTCCAACTCATAGCCAAGGATGGTAGAGAAGGAACTGGGGGTGGGGGAGAAGGTTGGTCGCACAGCGCTAGTTAACCGCCTGAGGCGGCACGAGACAGGGACCACGCCTGTGTGACGTAACTGGACACTGCTACCAAAAGTCTCCAATTATGAGCACAGGAGCGCACAAAGACCTAATGTGGAGTTCCCACAGGGACAGCACTCAAAGAAGAACATAAAAATATAAACACTTACTGGGATTAATTTCAGAAACAAGCCTGTATGTTAAAAGGTAATTTTTCACCATTTTTTAGGAATGAAACATTTTCTCGCCAACATTGTAACAAGTAATAAAGTAGATGCAAGTCTGACAGATACACAACTGAAACAGTTACACTCAAGCTCTGACTATACTAGCAACTAAGCTATTTTCAACTGCAAGTTCAAAATGACTCAATGCTAACAGTAGTTCCCAGTAATTTATCAGTTATCTAGTGCAGGGGTTCTCAACCTTTTTCTCTCTGAGGCCCCCTCGACATGCTATAAAAACTCCAGGGCCCAGTGGGGCAGGGACGCCCCAGGGCAGGGCCTTGGGCATAGGCATAGTTTGACTTCCATGGAGGGGGAGATAGCAGGGCTAGATCCACCTCCACATGGCGGGGTCCAGGGAGGGAGTGCCACCTCCACCCCCTGACTCACCTCAGCAGGCCACAAAGCCTATCTGGGCTGGGGAGGAGCACACAATCAAAAATTATAACTCAAAGGTGGGAAGCTTAGCTCAAAAAGTTTGAAAACAGCTTAGAGTTCAGGGAGGGGGTTGCTAGGGGCTGTGTGAGGGCAGGAGGTAGCTCACGGTGGAAGTAGGGAGTCGCTAGGGGCTGTGTGCAGATGGGGGTAGCTCAACTTGCAGGGATGGGATAGCTGGGGCTGTGTGTGGGCAGGTGGGTACCTCAGGGTGCAGGGAGGGCATAGCTTAGGGTGCAGAGAGAGTAGTATTAGGGGCTGTGTGCTGGGAGGACTCCCCTGTGGTCCCTGTTCCCAGAGGAGTCTGCCAGCCACAGAGCCAGGTCTCCCCACCCAGGGGGCTACTACTGGCTGCCTCTGCAGGAGCCAAGGGGGCAGGGAGCTGAGGAGCAGCTTCAACCTGGGGCACCAGCAGAAGAAGAAGGAATGCTGCCGCTGCCTCCGCCATGGCAACAGCAAGAGCCGCAGCTGCCCCACAGTGCCTGGCTCCGGCTTCAGCTTCCCACCTCTGACCTGGCCAGAGGGCGGGGGCAAAAGGTGTAGAGTTGCCCCTGGGACTGCCGTGCTCTTGCACTACAGTTGGGGGGGAAGGCAATGCCCTCCAGGTCCCCAGTTCTGCCCATGTGCTCAGGGCTTCTGCCCCACAGGGAGCACCAGGGCTCCGGGCTTCAGCTCCGTGGGGGGCACCGGGGATCGGGGCTTCAGCCGCGGGGCCCCGCGGCCCTGTTGAAAGGGCTTGCGGACCCCCTGGGGGCCACGGACACCCAGTAAAGAACCGCTAATCTAATGTAGACAGGATTTCGGGATACACACTTGTCAGGGTACCGAAGAGCAGTTCTGTCAGCTTTCAGAGGGACCAGGCCAATGATTTTGAAGATGTGACAGAAGATATTCTGAGAACAACTCACCAGATAAGAGTTTTCCCTTTTAGTAGCCAACAAAGATGTACAATCTAATTTAAATGTCAGTCTCATCCTAGTTGTTGATATTGCAATTATAAAATTTCCAAAACATTTTAGACAAATATCTAAGAAAAACAACCATAGATGAGGTGAATATCAATTTCATGTCACTGCCACAAAAACTTACATTATCTAATAAGCAATGTCAATTATTAATTAGTTATCTTCTAGGATGCTAGAACATGATATACAACACCATCCAAGCTCAATAAACATCACTATTTCCCTGTTTCATTTCCTTTTGATGGTGAAAATACTAAATACAGATGTAATCTAAAAAGTCTTAAACTATCTACCAGAACTATGCATATGTGAGAAGTGAATCTGAGAAAAATATCAGTTGTGGGAGCCAAAAGTTACTTCAATTATGACAAATTTAATAGAGCCTACCAATAATAGCCTATTTTTATTAATTGTGTTGTATTCCCTCCCTCTCCTGCCATCTTCTCCTACGTAGAATCATAGAATCGTAGAACTGGAAGGACCTTGAGAGGTCATCTAGTCCAGTCCTCTGCACTCATGGCAGGACTAAATATTATCTAGACCATTCCTGACAGGTGTTTGTCTAACCTGCTCTTAAAAGTCTCCAATTATGGGAATTGCACAACCTCCTTAGGCAATTTATTCCAGTGCTTAACCAGTCCCTGACAGTTAGGAAGTTTTTCCTAATGTCCAACCGAAACCACCTCTGTTGCAATTTAAGTCCATTGCTTCTTGTCCTATCCTCAGAAGTGAAACAGAAATGTTTTTCTCCCTCCTCCTTGTAACAACCTTTTATGTACTTGAAAACTGTTGTCCCCTCTCAGACTTCTCTTCTCCAGATTAAATAAACCCAATTTTTTCAGTCTTCCCTCACAGGTCATGTTTTCTAGACCTTTAATTTTTTTTGTTGCTCTTCTCTGCAGCTTCTCGAATTTGTCCACATCTTTCCTGAAATGTGGCACCCAGAACTGGACACAATACTCCAGCTGAGGTCTAATCTGCGCGGAGTAGAGTGGAAGAGTGACTTATTCCTCCTTATACATCCCAGAATTATGTTTGCTTTTTTTTTCTTGCAACAGTGTTCCACTGTTGACTTGTACTTAGCTTGTAATCCACTCTGATCCCTAGATCCCTTTCTGCAGTACTCCCTCCCAGGCAGTCATTTCTCATTTTGTATGTATGCAACTGACTTTGCATTTGTCCTTATTGAATTTCATCCTATTTACTTCAGACCATTTCTCCAGTTTGTCCAGATCATTTTGAATGTTAATGCTCTCCTCCCCAAAGCACTTGCAACCCTTCCAACTTGGTATCATCCGCAAACTTTATAAGTGTACTCTCTATACCATTATTTAAATCACTGAAGATATTGAACAGAACCAGATCCAGAACTGATCCCTGTGAGACCCCACTCGATATGCCCTTCCTGCTTGACTGTGAACCATTGATGATTACTCTCTGGGAATGGTTTTCCAACCAGGTATGCACCCACCTTATAGTAGCTCCATCTAGGTTGTATTTTCCTAATTCGTTCAGAAGGTCATGCAAGACAGTATCAAAAGCCTTACTAAAGTCAAGATCTACCACATCTACCTCTTCCCGCTATTCACAAGGCTTGTTTCCCTGTCAAAGAAAGCTATTAGGTTGATTTGACAGAATTTGTTCTTGACAAATCCATGCTGACTGTTACTTTTCACCTTATCTTCTTCTAGGTGTTTGAAATTGATTGCTTAATTACTTGCTCCATTATCTTTCCAGGTACTTAAATTAAGCTGACTGGTCTGTAATTCCCCAGTTTGTCCTTATTTCCTTTTTTATAGATGGGCACTATATTTGCCCTTTTTCAGTCCTCAGGAATCTCTCCAGTCTTCCATGACTTTTCAAAGATGATGGTTAATGGCTCAAATATCTCTTCAGTCAGCTCCTTGAGTATTCTAGGATTATTCATCAGGCCCTGGTGACTTGAAGACATCTAACTTGTCTAAGTAATTTTTAACTTGTTCTTTCCCTGTTTTAGCCTCTGATCCTACCTTATTTTCACTGGTATTGACTATGTTTAACATTGAATCGCTACTAACTTTTTTGGTGAAAACTGAAACAAAAAAGTCATAAAACACTTCTGTCATTTCCACATTTTCATTTATTGTTTTCCCCCCTCACTGAGTAACAGGCCTAGCCTGAAATGTAGAAATGTAGGGCTGAAAGGGACCTTGAGATATCACCCAGTTCAGCCCCCTGTGCTGTGGCATAACCAAGTAAACCTAGATCATCCCTGACAGGTGTTTGTCTAACCTGTTTTTAAAAACTTTAAATGATGGGGATTCCATAGCCTCCTTTGGAAGCCTACTCCAGAGCTTAACTACCCTTATAATTAGAAAGCTTTTCCTAACATGTAACCTAAATCTCCCTTTCTGCAGATCAAGCCATTACTTCTTTTCCTAACTTCACACCCCACAATATCAGCCTTTATCGCAGCCAACAATTACTTACCAGTACCGGAACTTTGAACCCAAAGTAAAATAATGTGCAAAAAAGTTCTTCTGAGGTGGCAGAGGTCTGTCCAATCGGAAGAATGTGTGATGCTCAACACAAGCTTTCCACAAATTCTTACATGCTCGGTAATTCACCATATTGAATCCCAGTAACATTTCTCTAGATTCATGCTAAAAAAGAAAAGTATAATTTCATTTTAGAAAAATTATAATGCTTCTCTACTATGTTTAGGAAATGTATTTAAGATTATTATTGTTCATTGATAACACTTATATTTTCCAAAACAGTACAAAGCATTCTATTTCAGAATATGTTTGAAGTGCCAATCTAACCACTCCCAAGTTTACACACATTTTAAAGCCCTTCTATGAATAACTCCAACTAGGGTTACCATATCTATTAAATAAAAAAAGAGGACCCTCCACGGGCCCTGGCCCCACCCATTTCCCCATCCCCATCCCTGCCCCAACTCCGCCCCTTCCCTGCCCTAACTCCGCCCCCTCCTCCCTCCCACTCCCAGCCAGGGGAAAGGGCTGCCCGAGCGCTACCGGCTTCACGGTTTGCCGGGCAGCCCCAAGATCCTGCGCCTCCTGCCAGTGCTTCCCCAGCGCAGCTGGAGCCCGGGAGGAGAAGCGCCCAGCCGGGGGCGCAGGGTCTGGAGGCTGCCCGGCAAACCATGAAGCCGGTAGCGCTTGGGCTTCGGGCAGCCCCCATGCCTCCGGACCCTGCGCCCCCAGCCGGGCACTTCCGCTCCCGGGCTCCGGCGGTGCAGGGTCCGGAGGCATGGAGGCTACCCGAAGCCGGTAGCGCTCGGGCAGCCGGCTCTGTTTAAGAGCCGGGCTGCCCGAGCGCTACCGGCTTCGGGCAGCCCCCATGCCCAGCTCTTAAACAGAGCCGAAGTGTCAGGGGAGGAGCAGAGCCGCGGAGGTGCTCCGCTCCTCCCCTCTCAGACTTTAAGAGCCGAGCTGCCCGAGCCAGCGCTACCGGCTTCGGGCAGCCCCCCTTGCCTCCAGACCCCGAGCCGCCGGAGCAGCTCAGCTGGAGCCCGGGAAGGGAAGTGCCTGGCCGGCGGCTCGGGGTCCGGAGGCGGGGGGGCTGCCCGAAGCCGGTAGCGCTGGCTCGGGCAGCTCAGCTCTTAAAGTCTGACAGGGGAGGAGCGGAGCAGCTCAGCTGGAGCCCGGGAAGGGAAGTGCCTGGCCCGCGACTCGGGGTCCAGAGGCAGGGGGGGCTGCCCGAAGCCGGTAGTCTGAGAGGGGAGGAGCGGAGTAGAGCAGCCGCGGGAGGGGAAGTGCCTGGCTGGCATTTTCCCGGACATGTTTGGCTTTTCGGCAATTCCCCCCGGACGGGGGTTTGATTGCCGAAAAGCAGGACATGTCCGGGAAAAACCGGACGTATGGTAACCCTAACTGCAACAGTGTGTGTGTTTTAAGTTAATTTTACTAGTTAAATGTTATATCCACTTTTTCTCTTTAATGATCCCGCTTCAGTTCAGCAACAGGGTCTCCCCACGTGTCTAGTGAGCCTGGAGGAATTCTCAGATGGGGAGAGGATGTTGCTGCTAATAGACCATCTCCCAGCTATTATGCTCAGGTGCTGTGACAGAGGAAAGAAATCCCCAAAACTTGCCTCCCTGTTCCAAGACTCCAACAAGAGTGAGGAAGAGAGTAAGCCTTAGCCCTAATGGTTTAGAGGAGGAGAGGAAGTAAGCTGGCAAGCATGCACACAGGAGAGTTAAAGGATGGGAAGACCCGTACAGCCATTGTTGATAAACTCAAGGACAGCTGAAATATTTAACTCTGTGTAATTAATACCTTTATTGTGCTTACTAGTAGAAAGAGCAGAGCAAGGGTAGTAGGTGCTGGAAAAGCTGGCAATTGAGGGAGTTTGTTACTAGCCATGGTAGTTAACAAGATATAACCAATGCTAACTTGTCTCTCTCTCAAGCAGAAGGTTGGGTTTAGTACATTTCACCTGCCTTTGTTTACTAGTTGCAGCATCCTCCTTCAAAGACACTTGCTTGCTGGCTAGTTCTCCTTCCAAGCAACTGAGACTCATCCCTCCTTTATCCTTCTTGGAATATTGGAAAAGTTTCATCATGCAGAGGGAAATTAGTGTATGGGACAGAACCAGCAAGGGGCCTAACAGTATGTAGTACTAACTGAAGTCCCGCATGTGGAGAGCTTGCACAATTGGGCCGCAGGGCTGCAAGTGTAAACATTTTCAAAAGAAGCTAGAGGAAAGAAACCATTCCATAGTATGAACTAACTGCATAAGTGGACAGACTTTGTAGGGGTCATGACAACCAATTTCATCCATGAACATCCTATGCACAAGTCAAAGTATACTTTGACACCATCTCAAAATATCTGAAGTAGAATTTGTAACGACTGGAGTTTTAACAGAGAAAATACATTACCTGCTCAGTCATCACAACTTGGTTACAATTAATTATTTAAACAAAGATAAAGGGCTTGTCTACATAGCATGGAAAGCACTCCAGAGGGGAGTGATTTATACGGTACACTAACATGTTGCGCTCTACTACCCTGTGTAGATCCTGCTGGGGCATTCTAAAAGGTACCATAGGATTATAGGCAGGTCTACACTACTGCTTAAGTTGATCTAATTTACGTCGCTCACAGGTGTGAAAAAGACACCCCCCAAGCGACCAAATTATAGAAACTTACGCGCAGTCTACACAACCGTTATGTCAGCGGGAGACGCTCTGCCGCCAACATAGCTTCCACCTCTCTCAGAGCGCAGTAATTATACTGATGGGAGAGCACTCTCCTGACGCCATAGAGCAACTTCACCAGACACACCGCTGCAGCTGTAGCGCTTCTAGTGTAGCCCTGCCCTTTGTAAAAGAGAACTAGATAACTTTTAGAGTGTGTCAGAAGGGTCTACATGGGGCAGTCAGAGCACAGCACATTAGAACATTTTACAAACAACACTCCTTTAGTGGGCTTTGCCAGCACCATGTAGACCTAAAACCCATAATGTGTTAAAAGCAGGTGAACTATTCTTTACTTATGCTGACACCTCACGGCACTGCCAAATTAGAGAATAAACCTCTCTCAAGTAATTAACGGATGATGTACTAGTCTTTTTGAGGACTGCTGTCATTAAAACCTTTAATATTTAAAAGTATTTTAAAAATATGTATGTAGAATTATTTTTAAAAAGTCTGTAGAACAGTTTTTTTCACTTTCAAGACTAATTTAATGTCATAAAGCACTTCAAATTTAGCCTCAATTACAGCTGTATCAGAGGGGTAGCCGTGTTAGTCTGGATCTGTAAAAAGCAACAGAGGGTCCTGTGGCACCTTTAAGACTAACAGATGTATTGAAGCATAAGCTTTCGTGGGTGAATACCCACTTCGTCAGACGCATGTAACAACTCCTGTGTTATTTGTACATTTAAACATAACTGAGAAATATGCCAAACACAGTATTATTTGCATTTTTGTTGTTTTTTCAGGCACCCAGAATACTGGTTGACAAATTTTTAAAAATCCAAATAAATAAGTGTCCACTCAGAGACTAAGTCCTGATTTATTACAGAAAAAAACGTCCATTACACATTATGTGTGCGTGCGTTGCGTGCACGGACGTCGGAAACTTTTTCCCTCAGCGGCTCCCATCGGGCTGGCACGGGTCCCACCACCCCCGCCAGAGCAGCGCCCTGCTCTAGCGTATATATACACACCTGCCGACCCAACCCTCCCTCGGTTCCTTCTTGACGGTGACTCTGACAGAGGGGAAGGAGGGTGGAAAGTGTAATGGACGTGAACAACACATCTCGAAGAACAAGAGTTACGAAAAGGTAGGTAACAGTTTTTTCTTCTTCGAGTGATTGTTCACGTCCATTACACATTAGGTGACTCACAAGCTTACCATAGGAGGAGGGTAGGAGTCAAGCAACAATTGATTGAAGCACAGCCCTGCCCACCGCCGCGTCCTCTCTGGTCTGATGATGGATTGTGTAATGGGCTGTGAATGTGTGCACCGACGACCAGGTGGCCACTTTACAGATCCCCTGGAGTGGAACCTGTGCCAGGAAAGCCGTCGAGGATGCTTGGGCCCTAGTTGAGTGAGCCCTGATCACCGGGGCTGGTACTTTGGCCAGCTCATAGCATGTGCGGATGCAAAGCACGATTCATTATGATAACCGTTGTGCCGAGATAGGGCGGCCTTTCATTCTCTCTGCAATGGCAATGAACAGCTGTGTCGATTTGCGAAATGGCCTGGTCCGTTCCAGATAGAACGCCAGGGCCCTACGGACATCGAGGGTATGCAGGCTGCAGTGGCTCGGGTCCGTTTGGGGAAGAACACCGGTAAACAGATGTTCTGCCCCATATGAAATTGCGAGACCACTTTAGGGAGGAATTTGGGGTGCAGTCTCAGCTGCACCTTGTCCTTATAAAAAGCTGTATATGGAGGTTCCAAAAAGAGGGCTCTCAACTCCAACACCCTCCTAGCCGATGTAATGGCCACTAGAAACGCTACCTTCCATGAGAGAACAAGAGGCTAGGGGTTCAAGGGGTGGTCCCATGAGCTTAGTTAGGACCAGGTTAAGGTTCCATGTAGGGACTGGCAGGCGTGAGTAGGGGAACACCCTTTCCAGCCCCTTGAGAAATGGGACTACTGTGGGGTTGGAAAACACCGAATGCCCCAACTCTGCCGGGTGGAACGCCGATATGGCAGCCAAATGCACTTTAATTGAGGAGGGGGCGAGCCCTTGATGTTTGAGGTGCAGCAAGTAGTCCAGTATTGATGGGATGGAGGCCTGCAGAGGCTGTATGTGATTAGGCTCGCACCAGTGGGAGAATCTCTTCCATTTGGCAAGGTAAGTCGCTCTTGTGGAGGACTTCCTATTACCAAGGAGAATTTGTTGAACCTGGTGGGAGCACCTATTCTCCGCAGCGTTTAGCCACAGAGATTCCACGCCATGACATGTAGCAACGGTATGTTCGGATGGAGTAGGCGACCCCGGTCCTGCGTGATGAGGTCTCGGTGCAGGGGTAGGGCAAAACTGAGGGCATTGGCTGTTACCCTTGGTGGCGAAGAGATCCACTTGGGGAAAACCCCACCTCCGGAAGACTGAATGCAGGACGTCCTTTCTTAACGTCCATTCGTGCATGTGATACGACCTGCTGAGGCGGTCTGCTAACCTGTTTTGAAACCCCGCAAGATATGTTGCCACCAATTGGACTGAGTGGGCTATACAGAAGTCCCATAGGAGGAGCGCCTCGTGACAGAGGGGAGAGGAGCGGGCCCTGCCCTGCTTGTTTATGTAGGGCATGGCGGTAGTGTTGTCCATCAGAACTGACACGCTGTGGCCTTCTATGGTAGCGTGAAAGGTCTGGCAGGTGAGGTGAACCGCCCTTAACTCCTTCACATTGATGTGGAGCAACTTTTCCTCCCTGGACCATAAGCCCTGCGTTCGTAGGTCCCCTAAGTGTGCCCCCCAGCCCAGGTCTGATGCATCTGTTACTAGCGTCAGGGTGGGCTGTGGTGTAGTGAAGGGGGCCCCTTGGCAAACTTGCTGTTGATCGAGCCACCAGCGGAGGGAGTTCGAGACCCAAGCTGGGATTGTCACTACAAGGTCCAAGAGGTCTCTGCTGGGGCGATACGTTTGGGCTAGCCACAGCTTTAACGGTCTGAGTCTCAGGCAGGCATGTTTGACTACCTGCGTGCAAGCTGCCATGTGCCCCAGGAGTTGCATACAGCACCTGACTGTGGTTGTGGGAAATTGTTGAATGGAGGTTACGGCTCTTTGAATGGCCAGGAACCTGGGAACTGGAAGACTTGCTCGTGCCTCCACCGAGTCTAGGACTGCCCCTATGAAGTCCAGTCTGTGTGTGGGGATCAGCGAGGACTTGGGCACATTTACCAAGAGACCGAGCTTGTGGAACACACGTAACGCCAGTGTCATGTGGGAGCGAACCTCGTCCTCTGACCTGCCCGCAAGGAGCCAGTCGTCCAAGTATGGGTATACCCACATCTTTCTTTTTCGAAGAAAGGCTGCCACCACGGACATGCATTTTGTGAACACTCGAGGGGCCGTTGCCAAGCCGAAGTGCAAGACCGTAAATTGGAAATGGTGCTGATTGATGGTGAAACGCAGGAACCACCGGTGTGCAGGGTGGATGGCGATGTGAAAGTACGCATCTTTCATATCGAGGGCAGCGTACCAATCCCCCGGATCCAAGGATGGGATAATAGCGCCAAGGGAGACCATGCGAAAGCAGGCCTTCACTAAGAATTTGTTTAGTTTGCGAAGGTCCAAAATGGGTGGAGACCCCCTTTTGCTTTGGGGATAAGGAAACATCTGGAGTAGAACCCTTTCCCTCTTAGGTCTGGAGGGACCTCTTCCACCGCCCCTGCCCTGAGGAGGGCCTGTACCTCCTGCATAAGGAGTTGCTCGTGAGAGGTGTCCCTGAAGAGGGATGGGGATGGGGGGTGGGAGGGAGGGGGCGAGGAGAACTGAAGTGTGTATCCCACCTCCACCGTGCGAAGGACCCAACGGTCCAATGTTATACGAGACCAAGCATGGTAGAAATGGGACAAACGGTCCCTGAAACATAGGGGAGGATCCAGTGTGAGGGTCGGTACGCTGTCCTCGATCGCAACTTCAAAATCCTTGTTTGTTGCCAGGCTGCGGCTTGCCCTGCATTGGTATTGGTTAGGCGTGTTGTTTCACCTACGCCTGTTGTCTCTGCCCCTTCTGCAGTATGGTTCCTGCCTGGGGTGAGGGATGCTGCCTCTGCTGCGGCGGTTGGGGCTTAAAGGGCTTCCTCTGTGTCGCTGGGGTGTGCATTCCCAACGACTTGAGGGTCGCTCGGGAGTCTTTGAGGCTATGCAGCCTGGCATCCGTTTGGTCTGAGAACAAGCCTGACCCTTCGAATGGGAGGTCTTGTAAGGTGTTTTGCATCTCTGGTGGAAGGCCTGAAGCCTGTAACCACGTCGAGCGCCTCATCACCACCCCGACGTGATTGTCCTGGCAGCTGCGTCCGCAGAGTCAAGGGAGGCCTGCAAAGAGGTTTTGGCCACCGCCTTCCCTTCGTCCACGATGGCTGCGAACTCGGGTTGCGAGCCCTGGGGCAGGGAGTCCTTAAACTTGGAGACTGATGCCCAAGAATTGAAATTGTGCCTGTTCAGGATCGCTTGCTGATTAGCGATCCTCAATTGGAGGCCCCCAGACAAGTAGACCTTTCTACCAAACAAGTCCAAGCGCTTTGCCTCCTTGGCCTTGGGGGCCAGGGCTTGTTGGCCATGTCGTTCTCGTTCGTTGACTGCGGATACGACCAGCGAACAGGGTGTCGGGTGACAAAAGAGGAAGTCGAATCCTTTGGAGGGGGCAAAGTACTTCCTCTCTACGCCCTTTGCAGTTGGTGCACTGGAGGCCGGTGTTTGCCATACTGTCTTATAATTAGACTGTACCGTCATTCTGGAGGGGCCTTCAGGGCTTAGGATGTCCATCATAGGATCCTCCTGCTCTACCGTCTCCTCCGTCTGTAAACCCAAATTGAGGGCTACTCAGTGGAGTAGTTCCTGGTGTGCCTGATGGTCAACCGGGGGAGGGCCTGATACTGCTGGGCCCACCACGGCTTCATCTAGCGAGGAGGAAGAAGTTAAAGCCTTCTGTGCTTCCTCCTCTAGCCCTTCCTGCAGCTCCTCACTGGATGGGAGCTCCTCTGGAGTCTGTCCAGCTGAGTGGGCCTGAGACGGTACCGGGCTCGGTGCCGTGTCGGCTCTCTCCTGCTCTGGTGGTCTGGAGACCGTGGCCTCCTTGTGAGAGGAGGGACGCCCCTGCGGGGAGCAGGACCAGTGTCCCGAGAGGCCGGATCTCGAGGCCCTGGAGGGGGGACCTTGGTGATGGTGGTAGGCCCATGGAGTCCAGAATGGCCACTGTCCTGGAGGGCCCCACTGTGGGTGCCAAGGGGCTTGGAGTTCCCTGCTGGCTGGTGCCCTGTGGCTATATCTGCTGGAATGGCCCAAGTCTGCCTCAGAAACCACAGACGGCGACCTCGAGGGCCACGGTGGTGCCGTGGAACGGTGCCGGTCCGGGACCGGAGAGCGGCGCTTTCTTGACCAGGACCGTGATTGGGAGTGGCGCCTTGTCGACCGGGAACGGTACCGGTGCCCTCAGGACCGGGAACGACTGCTAGTGGTCGGCCTCAGGGATCGCGTGACTGAAACGTCCCAGTGCCTGTTCGGATAAGGAGCCGGGGAAAGCTGGACCGGTGCCGGGCGTTTGCTAGGGCAAGTCTCCTGTGAGGCTCTCTGCGCCGAGGGTAGCCGGAGTCCACCGAGGTGGAGCTCGACCGGGACCGGGGCCGTGAATGGTGCCGAGATGGTGACCTTGATGGGCGCACCGGTTTGCCTCTGGATGGCAGTCTCGGTATCGGCCCCGGATGCTTGTCTTTGGCCTGGAGGGGGCTCTCCGCGGACAATTCGATGAGGTCCCTTGCTGCCTCAAACGTGTCCGGCGTGGAGGGCTGTTCCAGAAGCTCCTCCAGCCCTTCCTCCTCACTCAAGGAGCTTATCCCGGGGCTCGACGGGCCTTTCGGCGCCGGAGCCACTGGCACTAGGATCTGTCCTGGGGTAGCAATGCCCTTTAGCGCACTGAAGTCCTTCATGGGCGCTACCTTTTTATGTGGGGAGTACCCTCAGGCCTTGGGTTGGCCCTTCGATTTGGTCGGCAAAGACGACCGGGGCCGGGGGCGGTCCTGTTGTTTCAGTGCCGTAGGCTTAGGGTGCCCCACTGGTGCAGGATCACGGACCGATGCCGGGACACTCCGCACCAAGGCTGACGGTGCCGCAGTCGGATGAGTCAAAGTGGAGGGCTGTAATGCAGCCTCCATGAGTAGCT
The DNA here is from genome assembly GCF_011386835.1 of Chrysemys picta bellii. NCBI lineage: Eukaryota > Metazoa > Chordata > Testudines > Emydidae > Chrysemys > Chrysemys picta. Next base: position 8,485,914 of record NC_088801.1, on the reverse strand, counting down.
GTTTAAGCCAAAAGACTCTCTCTCTTTCTTAGTTCTGGGCTTGAAAGCCTTACAGATCTTGCAGTGCTCTTTCTGGTGCGATTCCCCCAGGCAACGGAGACACAAGTCGTGGGGATCGCTAATCGGCATAGGCTTGCGGCACGTGGCACAAGCCTTGAAGCCTTGGGCGTGCGGGATGCCCCGCCGCCCAGGGCCAGTGTCGGAATGTAACCAAACACCTAAAACTAAGGAGCTTAACTATCTTCTAACAAACTGCTAACTACTGACATTAAACCTGATAACTATTAACGCTAAGGGACACTCTCAGGTGAGAGATAAAAGTTGTTCCAACGCCGGACGGTAAGAAGGAACTGAGGGAGGGTCGGGTCAGCAGGTGAATATATATGCTAGAGCGGGGCGCCGCTCTGGGGGGGAGGGGGGCCCTGCCGGCCCGACGAGAGCCGCTGAGGGAAAAAGTTTCCGACGTCCATGCACACAACACGCGCACACCTAATGTGTAATGGACGTGAACAATCACTCGAAGAAGAAGAATAGCTTGAATAAGATTTTTGGTAGTTTGGGTAGTCAACACAATTTCTAGGTTTGACTAAATATCAGTTTTAAGTAGATGACATTTAAAAGAGTTAAATATGAGTTTGCCATTTATTTGGCTATTCATGTCTGAGATCTCCAAGGAATGAAAATGAAGTCCTTGCTGTTTGTGTGCATCTGATAAGCAGAGCGTAAAAGGATGAGGATAATTTGTTGATATAGATGAGGTGACTTGTGTGAGAATTGAAGAAATTCTTTAGCATTTAGTACATTTAGTACATTTAGTACATATAAGTAGCAAGATACCTTGTATATGAAAGGTTGGAAAATATAAAAAAGATAAGGAACTTATATTTGTGCCAATCTGATTATCCTGCTGGGATCCAGTAAACACTCATCAAAAACATTCACTCAAAAAAAAAAAATCACAATAAGAGAACGTTAAGGGTTTGCAAGGTCCTTTTCCTGAAGCCTTGGCATACTAGTATTTCTCAACTATTTTCTAGAGAAGTAATAATTCATTGTGTCCCAAATTTAGAACATTTTCTATATTTAATTGTTTCGGGCCAGACCTTTAGCTTCTTAAGTGGTAGGGCAAATACGGGATGTATGTACAGCTGCTACACGTGCAGTTTCTCTTCTATGAACAAGAAGGGTCTCCCCCAGCAGTGCTTTCAAACTAACAACCTTTTACAATCACATTATGTAATTATTTAAAGAAAAATGTACACAGTAATGGATCAGTTGAGCAGGAGGCATTTCAAATACATAATAATTAGTATCTAAATAATAGAGTTTTTCAACACTGTTTACCAAAAGTCAAAACTTCAACAGTGTGTGAAAAATGCAAATAAAATAAAATGGACTACAAAGGGGTTCTTTAAATTCTTACCCTTCAAAACTGAAATATTTAAATTTCTTCTCTTAAAATATTTCATGAAAACAAATTACACAGTCCAAAAGGCTGGCATAATCATGTGGGGTAATATTTTCAAAAGCATCAAAGTGACTAACAAACCTAATTCCCATTTAAAAGAGACTTAACATTTACAAATCAATCGGACTTGGGCTTTCAAGTGCCTAAGTCACTTTCAGAAATTTTACCTGTGATCACTAACTCACTTCACAGGTAGATGAAAAACCTTAGTCTTCGACTTAATTCTTCAGAGCTCATTTAAAGGGTATGGGTTCTCCAGTGAAAATGGTAAGCATCTATTGTGTTATTACATACATTTCAAATAACTTTGAGGTCACAACAGGTACAGTGAGACAGAGGCTTGTGTGACTGATAATTACATCAGAACCTCAAACTGTTCAGCATTGCAGGTAAACCTGGATTATCTGAACAAGTCAAGGGACTTCCAAAAAATGTGGATAATAAAGTGTTTCAGATAAACAGAATTTGCTTTTATGAGAGTTTTCAATATAGGAGTATATATCTATTTTTCTTGGTTTATGCAACATTTTGAAACCAGAAAAACACTTCTATTATTCATACACAAAGGTGACTCCATACCTTTTGGCAGATTTTTTTTAAAACTATTTTCAGATGTATTTACATGTAATAATTCTTAAAGCATTGCATGGGGTTTTAGCCATATGGTTTTTTGTAAAGTCACAAGAAGGTCAGTATGTGCTGTATTAGGTAAGACTCCATACAACTCTATGAAAAATGCATCCCCATAGAATCTGATCTCATTTCACTTGTGAATGGTAGAATTCAGACATCAGAGATAATCAGACCAATTACAAACCTCCAAGTTGTTTGCTTAAATTAATTTAGATATTGCTATCCTAGTTGTTAAGAAGGTTTAAAGCCAAATTCTAATCTCAGATTTGGCTACTTCACTTCTGCAAACTACACACACACCTGGAGCCAAAATCTGACCTTTGGGGTATTATAGGTCAGCATACTGTTTAAAAACTGCCTTCTTTTCCATAAATATTATTTAACATACATGCTATATCACACTACTGAGATATTCCCCAAACTCGCAATCTTATCATCCTTAATTGCGCTTTTATGCCTCAATTCAGGCTGTTGCTAATTCCTGCTATTTCTTCCTTCACACAACATCCAAAATCCATCCCTTCTTGTCTATGTCTACCACCAAAACATTTGCCTTTGCCTTAATAATCTCCTTCCTGGACTAATACTTGGCCTTAGTGATACTCACCATGCTCCAAAATGCAGCTGTCAAACCTTGTTTGCGAGTCTGACCATATCATCCTCTTTATAAGTCTCTTCTTCTAGCCTGACTGCTCCTTCTGCACCAATTTCGAATTCTTCAGCTTCACTTTTAAAATTCTGCACAGCTCTGTTCCTGGGCACAGCTATATCACTGGTCACCAACAACTCATGGTAAGATCTTACAGTACACCTATTCCCTCTCTATCCCTATAGCCCTATTTTCCTTCTCTAATAAGCACCTCCTATGTCATCTCCTATACTTGGAATATCTTCCTTAATAATGTACATTACATACACCTCCCCACCTTCTCAATCTACTTAGTTATTCCGCATTCAGTGGTCCACTGATTTCCTTTAAAGAATAAACAAGAACCATATCAAGACAGATCTAACCTGATGTGTTAATTGTATTACCTTATTCTTGGTATTAATACGAGGTTACTTATCTGGATCTAACTGGAGGTTCTTCGAGATGTGTGGTCCCTATCTGTATTCCACAAAGGGTTATGTGCATGTTCCATGCACCCAGAGCCAGAGCTTTTCAGAGTATTGCTCGGCGGTCCGTACACAAGCCCTTGTATTGCCTTGCGGTTTCACCCAAGGCAATAAAGAGCAGGGCAGCCCGGCCATGTCTCCATTTCCTTCTCCACTGCAGACCTACATAGCCACAGCAGAGAGGAAAGAGGGTGGGACTGAAATACAGATCGAGACCACACATCTTGAAGAACCTCGTTACAAGTAACCAAACCTCCTCCTCTTCTTAAATGACGGTCCCTATTGTATTCCACAGAGGGTGATTGACAAGCAGTACCTTGAGAGGCAGAGGGTGCGAGGACGATGGCTGAACCGTAGAATGGAGGACCACTGTGCCGAATGAGGTATACGTCGCAGAATCATGTACCAGAGCATAGTGAGAGAAAAAGGTGTGATCTGAACTCCATGTGGCCACCTTACGTATGTCCACAAGGGGCACGTCGTGTAACGTGGCTGCTGATGCTTGCACTCTCGTGGAATGGACTCGTATCTCATCTGGTGGGGAGAGCCCTGACAAGTGATAGCAGCGCATAATGCACCCTGAGATCCACTTACAGATTCTCTGGGTGGAAATGGCCTGCCCTTTAATTCTCTCCACTATTGTAACAAATAGTCTGGGAGACTTCTGGATTGGCTTTGTCCTTTGTAGATAAAAGGGCCCTACACACATTGAGGGAATGAAGCTGCCATTCCTTCTTCGAGGCATGTGGTTTTGGAAAGAAGGTAGGTGGATGTATGGGTTAGTTGAGGTGGAATTGTGAAACTACCTTTGGCAGAAACTTGGGATGCAGTCGTAGTGAGATCCTGTCCTTATGGAACATGGTAAAAAGGGGGGTTTTGCCATCATGGCTCCCAGCTCACCAACCATTCTTGCTGAGGTAATGGCAACAAGGAAAGCAACCTTTCTGGAGAGGCCAGAGAGAGTGCAGGAGGCAAAGGGATGGGTAAAAATCGACTCATCTGCCACGGGAGGATGGAAAGCACTAATGGTGGCTGCATGCACTCTGACAGAGCTGAGAGCAAGTCCCAAGACATTCACATGGAGGAGATATGGGATGCCCACAGATTCAGGGTCAAGACCTTGCTGTTGGGCCCAGCAGGTGAAGCGTATCCATTTGGCCTGATAGGATCGCCTCGTGGAGTCCTTTCGGCTACTGGAGAGGATGTCTTGCACTGCCAATCAGCATTCTCATGCTAATAGTGGTGTCCATCCAAACACCATGCTGTCAGATGTAGCATCCATGGATCTGGTTGCCTGATGCCTAGATGCTGGTGTCTTGTGTCAGCAGTTCCGGAAATGTCTGGAGTGGGAGTGGAGGTTGTTTTGACATGCAGATAAGAGGAGGGAACCAGAATTGGTGAGGCCAGAATGGAGTGATCAGAATGGCCATCGCTCTCTCCCACCAGAGTTTGTAGAGGACATAGGATAGGAGCGTGTGGGGGGGAGGGGGGGGGGGGGAAGGTGTAGTTTGTCCGGTGTGACCAATCGACAACCAGAGTGTTGCCCAGTGAGCAGGCACTGAGTCCTCTGCTGGAGTAATATTGGGTGCATTTGATCTTGGTGTGAGATGCAAAGAGGTCTCTAATTCACGTTCTGCATGCCAGGCAGGTAGGCTGCTGACAAAAGAATATGATGTTCAATGCACCATTCTCAAGAGGCGAATCACTTCCATAAACAGCACTGGGGACCTCATGTCCCGTTGTTTATGTAGTATACTGTGATGGTGTTGTCTGATGACGAAGACGTGACAATAGCGTATAGCTGGTAAGAACACATTCTTTGTGTACTGCCCGAAGTTTGAGAAGTTGTGTACTGCCCGAAGTTTGTTTATGTGCATCCTGGCTTCTCGCATGGTCCAGGTGCTTTGTCATGTAATCTTTAATATGAGTGCCCCAGCCTGTTATGACTGTCACAGTCAGCAAGGATGGAAGGAAGAGCATCTAGCAGCAGACTCGTATCGGGTCTGTCCAACACACTGAAGAAAAGGGATGACCTCCGATGGAAGGCTGATGGATTGGTGTCCATGGATTGGTGCATAGGAGAATAGACTCTTTGCAGCCATAGCTGTAGACAGCAAAAGGTGCAGGCGGGCAAAGGGAGTAACGTATGTGCACGTCACCATGTGCCCTAGGTTGGAGAGGCAGGTACTGGCTGAGACCGAAGGGCTGGAGGTTATCAGGGCTATTTGGTCCAGTAGGCTCTGGAATCTGTCCTGTGGCAGATATGCTCATGCGGAGATGCATGATGCACACTCCTATGAATTCCAGGGACTGAGTAGGGTGCAAAGTTGATTTTTCTATGTTGCTATTAACTCCTAGCAGAGAATAAGCTGGGATGTCAATGCTTGAGCTTCCTCTTTGGACTGCGCTGCCAGCAGTCAGTCATCCAGGTATGGAAAGGAAAGGATTCCCTGATGTTGTAGGTGAGCCGCTATCCCCAGAGAAAACCTTTGTAAAAATCTGTTGGGCAGTGGTGTGTCCAAATGGGAAAATCCTGTATTGGAAGTATTGATGCCCCGCTTTGAACCTCAGGAGCCTTCTGTGGGTCTGATGTACGTTGATATGGACATAGGCATCTTGCATGTTGAGAGCCATAAACCACATGCCTTTTTCTAGTGAGGGAATGACAGTTGCAAGCATGACCATACAGAATTTCGGAATGTGAATTGAGCAGGTGAGGTGTTGGAGATGCAAGATTGGCTCCATCCCCTTTCTTCTTGGGTATCAGGAAATAGTTGGAATGGAACCCTGTGCCCCAAAAGGCTGCAGGGATTGAGTCCTTTACTCCTCTCTGTAGGAGGGAGTCCACCTCTAGGGTAAGAATACTGTCAATGAGGAGGGATCTCCACGCCGGGGGGGGGGGGGGGGGGGTCAGAGTGGGAGATGTAGAGGCGCAGTCATAAACTCTGTGGTGTAGCAGTGTTGAACCATGTGCAAGACCCACTTACCCATTGTTCTAGCTCTCCAAGCTGGTAGAAAGAGTTTGAGACCACCCACAGAAGGTATGGAGGGTAGGAGTGTTGGTGTATGAAGTGGCTGATGGCTCTCTAGGTGCACTCTGAAACACCATTTTCGCGATGACTGAGTGTGTTGTGCAGACGTCTGCGTTACCAGAACAGGTGGATGGGCTCTATGTACCTTAGGGCGCTTCTGATGAGGTTTGTATGTCCGTTAGTAGTAGAAGTGAGGAGTTTTATAGCATTGGGCTGGTAGTGTACAATAACATTTTCTCTTTGATGCTGGTGTATATAAGCCCAAGGATAATAAGGTGGCTCTAGAGTCTTTTAGAGAGTGCAAGGAATCATCAGTTTTCTGGTTGAAGAGGTGTGATTAGTCAAAGGGAAGGTCCTCAACTGTGTTCTGCACCTCTCTAGGGAAACCTGAGGAGCGTAACCAGGATTTCCTCCTCATGACAATTCCAGTCACTAATACACGCGAGGATGTGTCCGCTGAATCAACTGCAGCCTAAAGTATGAACCTGGCAACCAACTTGCCCTCCCTGTCTGCTGGGTGGAGCGTGGGTGTTGTTTGGTCTGCTCTGACACAGCTTCTACCAAAGAGTTATGTGAAGGGTGCGAAAATAAAAATTCTGATCCTTTGCAAGGGTGGCGGGGGCATAGTACCTTTTCTCAGCCTCCTGTGGGGTCAGTGCAGTCCTGGCCAGGGTATGCTACATGGTGCATGCCAGTTGAAGAATGGCATCATTGTTTGGTAAGGCCACCATTTCCAATGCCAATACGTGCAGAATGTCTAGTAACTGGCACTGACTACTCTGCATCTCTTCCAGTGGCATCTCAAGAGCATTGGCTCTTCTCCATAGGAGTTCTTGAAACTGACAACAGCCAGCTAGCAGGGAGGAAGGTGTCGATGACACAGCTGCATCTGGAGACCACAAAGGGAATCTCTCTGGATCCACTGGCACTATCGGAGCCAGGCTGATCGGTGCATCGTCTAACCCCATTTCCAAATATCTATCGGATGAAGGGTTGGACGGTGAAACAGGGAAGTTCTCCCAAGCTGAATGAGACTGTTCCTAAGGCGAATATTTGGGCCAACCTGGCCAGCTCAGTTGATCCTGCTGTTGTTGTACTTGTGCCCAAAGAGCCGGATACCAGCTCCTTGGATATGGCAAAGGAGGAAACTGCCATGGAGCCATCGGAACCCTCAGGTAGTTGTGTTTCCAGAACAGAGGCGGCAGACTGAGCCAAACATTCTGGTCTTCGGAGTCTTGCGTGAATGGCGGTGCTGATGGAGCCATCAGAACAGGATGCATTAGAAAGGTATGGCCAGCAGGAGGTAGATATAATGCAAGAGATGGAGCCCTCTGCAGAGGTGAGTGCACCAGAACATGTGGAGACCACACTCCTTCCAAGGCTAACAGTTCGTGAGGACAGGAGCACTTCCGATTTTTCTCCAGAGTCAATGGTATCCTGTTTATTGACAGGACCAGAACCGGTAAAGGGGCGTGGTCTCAGGACAGAAAATTTGCGGGACACTGGCAGAGCGGAGGCAGGTGGGAAACAGCATCGGGGATCTGGTGAACGGTGTGGCCTCTTATCACTCTTGTGCGCCTTGGAGCGTGTAGCTCCTCCGTGGCTGGAACTCATGGATGATGCAGTGTCCTTCTTGGGTTTAGATGAAGACTTACTGCTATGCTTATGCGTGTGATTCCATGGCTCATGGCTAGGCCCCGACATGAGGTCTCTAGCTTTGGTAGCAGCAGATCCAGACAGAGGCTCCGCAGTACCACTCTTGGATTGCTCAGGCCAATGTACGGGGGATTCTGTGGCCAGGAACCGGCTTCAGGACCACAGCTACCTCCATGAGGTGTTTCTTGAAGCGGAGAGATTGGCCTTCCCGTGTACACGGGAAGGAGGAGCAGATACTGCACCTGGAAGCAATGTGGACTTTCCCCAAAGAGTACAAACAGCATTGGTGTTTGTCACTGATGGAAAATGAGCAAGGGCAGGAAGCACAGACTTTGAATCCTGGTGTCTTTGGCATAATCCAGTACCGAGACCCAGGAGCTTGGGGGGAAGTGGCGGTGAAAGAGGGATTTGTTTGATGAGAAAAACCGCCAGAGCGGCATCCAAGGTCCTTATTTATAAAAACTGCTAGGAATTACTAAAGTACAATGAAAAACAATAAAATCCTAAATACAAACAAAAATAAGAACTCTTTTTGTAAAATATTTTGAAAATGTGTCCCTAAGAACAAGAGGTCAGCAGACGCTCTGATTCAGACCATCCAGCGGTGAGAAGGAACTGAAGAAACCACAAGGCAATACAAGGACATATGCACGAACCACCAAGCAATACTACTTGGAAAAGCTCTTGCTCTGGGTGCATGGCATATGTGCAGTGAATTGCAATAGGGACCATCACTTGAAGAACTATGTCTTTCCATTTCCCATGCCTTTTCTCTTCCCCAGTGACTTGTCTTATCAGTTCAGACTGTAAACTCTTTCGGGCATGGACAACAAGGTCATTACTCACGGAGTTCAGTATCACGCAGTCCTCTGGCATTGCATTACAGATGTCAAATAACCATAATCAGCAAAATACTTATGCTTTATAGAAAACTTCAATAACTTTTCAGACATATTTCAAAAAAGTTAGAAGTCTCTAAAAGTAGCACAATTTATATATTATGCTGCCTGGAATTGTATAAGATATCGTCATCAATTTTCCATTTAAATTTAAGTAGGACAAAGCCAGTCTATGTTAATAAAGTCAGACAAATATAAATAAAAAAACCGCACATTTAACTAAAAGTTTACTTACAAACTCAAACCTTCAAATAAATATCAAGCATTACGTTTAACTTCAATTTAACTTGATTTCTACTCAAACCAAAATTAAAACTAAGACCATGTTTTATTTTCTTACTGATTTAAGAGCAGATTATTTTAGCCAGTCTACATATACAGAATTTAAAATCTTCTAATATTTAAGACAACTCAATCAAAACAAAATACAACCAGAAGTGTTTTAAAATAGACTAATTGCCCTTTGGATAATTACTGAATTATGAAGAAAGCTGGTAGAACTGAATGTTTTATTATAGGTAAAGACACAGAATCAACATAACAAGAGGGAAAGGATAATACAGTCTTTTCTTTATGGGGAAATTTCATTGCTATTATTTTTCAGACCACCAAATTTTAAGACGAGTACTCACCAAGTCTCTCCTAAGTTGAATAAAAAACTGTTTGCACTTAAAAGAAATTTTTACAATCTTCAACCTAAATGAAAAATGAAATAAAATCAGAATATTTATACACTTTTAGTATAATAAAATCATATTAAAACAATTATGGTACATTTATTGAAAGGTATGTTTTTACAGAGAACTAATTTAATTCATATGAAATTTCATTTGGCAGGAAATAACTAAAAAGAATAATGGCTATATTAGTAGTTTGTATGATTTAAGTTTTGTAAACGAAGGCACTCTCCCGATGTACATTTCATTGGTATGTTGGTAATTTTTTAAATAATTGTTCCACATATACATCTTTCAGTATTACTGTAAATCCTTAATAAATTCTCTATTTTTTTTATTGTTACTTCCTGAGAAATCACCATCTCTGCAGGGGTCATATCTTATTTATTAGAAACATACTACAACAACGTCAAAGCAATAACTAAATTTATGTGAAACTCCTGGGATTAATGTGTCACTTAAAAGAAAGTTAGAGGCTGGTCACAGCAGTGCAGGATGGGGAAATACACCAGGGATAAAATCAGCCTCAGGCAGTAGCAATAGAGAAAAGAAACTAATTCCAACCTAAAATAGGTTATATCTAATAGTCATGAATAAGTTGCAATTCATTTTGTAAAATTAAGTCTAGTTTTTAAAATGTAAAATATTCTTAGAACAGAATATTTCAATATACTTTTTTTAAAAGCTCCCTTGTACATTACTAATTGAAGATCACTTACTAATTCCTGTATTCTATCCATGCCAGAGCAGCTTTCTGAAATAATGGCAACATCTGAGTCCTCATTACAATACATCCTGCTGTGTTTTACTACTTTAGACTACTTTAAGAGATTTTCTGCTGTTCTGTTAAAGCAACTTCCTGTGACCTATGGAATGGAGGCGGCTTCCTTGTTGCTGAAGAAGTCCCTTTATCTAGTAAAGTCAATTACAGCACAGGAACCCAAGGTCAAGTGTATTCTTTGACAAGTGCTGCCACCTTGTTATATGCAACTTGCTCATTTTGACAAAATGCTATGGTCAGTTATAAGGAACTCAGGGTAAAGAGAATCTCTAACTGTCCAAGCTAGCGAAGCAGGTCCTTTATGTCAAATTCCAGGACAGTCAGCCTGAAACACAGGCCTTAGACCTACCATCAAATTCTTTTAGTAAAGAATTTGTTAATGGACTTGTATCCCTATTTAAAAAGTAACTGGACTCATGGAAGATACATATGCTATAAACAGTTACAATACACCTTTCCCACATTTTGGAAAACCTACTGAATGAAAAGATACAGGTTTGTTGAAGTAAAAAAAATCAGAACAGAAATGTTACAAAATACCTGCTTTTCACTCAGAACTAAATCAATGGCTATTATAAGAATAAATACAAAAATAGTCAGTTTATGCAGACAGTTATGTTAAGTGAAGTTTCTTCAATGTGCTCCCATAGTAACCCACTGATGTCCTGTCATCATTTCAATAAGAGTCCCCTTCTCACTAGGTCTACAAAAAAGCCTTATCACAGGTGTAAGTAAGACAAAGAGTAAGGGACTGGGAAATCTAAGTGTTTGTTTTCCTTTTGAACAAGAACTTTTCCACAAAACCAAGCAAAGAACCACGATCACTGGGTAAACAAACCTGTATGAAGTGCACTTATTAACTGGAGTTTATACCGTATTTTGTTAAATCAAAATTATATGGGGTATAATGACAACTTTCAACTTCTGTAATTTGAAGAAGATGGCAATGATATAATGCGGGGTGGGCAAACTAAGGCCCCTGAGCTCCCGCTGGGGAGCAGGGGCTAGGGCTTGCCCCACTCCGGCACTTCAGCCGGAGAGCAGGGTTGGGGGCCGCTCCACACGGCTCCCGGAAGCAGCGGCATGGCCTCACTCCAGCTCCTACGCGCTCCAATGGCCCCCTCCAGCACTCCAATGGGAGCTGTGGGGGCAGTGCCTGCGGATGGGGCAGCATGCAGAGCCGTCTGACCACACCTCCACGTAGGAGCCAGAGAAGGGACATGTCGCTGCTTCCGGGAGACGCTTGAGGTAAGCGCCGCCCGGAGCCTGCACCCCTGAGCCTCTCCCTACGCCCCAACCACCTGCCCCAGCCCTGATCCCCCTTCCACCCTCCGAACCCCTCGGTCCCAGCCCAGAGCACCCTCCTACACCCCAAATTTCTCATCCCCAGCCGGAGCCCTCCCCTCCCAAATCCCACTCCTCTACCCTAGCCCCAAGACCACTCCCACACCCTGAACTACTCATTTCTGGCTCCACCCTAGAGCCTGCACCCCCAACCAGAGCTCTCACCCCCTCCTACACCCCAACCCCAATTTTGTGAGCATTCATGGCTCACCATACAATTTCTATTCCCAGATGTAGCCCTCAGGCCAAAAAGTTTGCCCACCCCTGATCTAAAGGGTACCAGGCTATACTCCTCTGGGTGTTTCTGAAAATACTTGCCATCCAGCACAATTTGCTCCATTCAAAAGGCAATAAAATTTACTCCTGAGAAGATTTTTTTTTCAATGACGTCCAAAGATAAGCTGTGTCAGTCAGGGATGATGGAGCAATATTCGAAAATGAAGTGAAAAGCACCACGGTCAGGAAATCATCCCAACCCTCCCTTTAATTTGGTGACAGAATCTTGACAAGTGGGTCAAAGTCACCTTGAACCTTCACCAGCATGCCAGCTATGGAACTTTTCATGTTCTCTGTATGTATAAATATCTTCTGTCTGTGTGTTCCACTCTGTGCAGCTGAAGAAGTAAGCTGTAGCCTACAAAAGCTTATGCTGAAATAAATTTGTTAGTCTCTAAGATGCCACAAGTATTCCTGTTCTTTTAGCTATGGAACTGTTTCCCTGGTTACACTTGCCAAATTCTGCTTCACCTCTTTCTCCAGCTTTGTGATATAACTGAGGTCAAAGGAAAATGACCATCACCCATTTACTCTTAAGAATAAAATAAATTGCTAATAAAGTTAATGAGGTGCAAAACTAGCTTTATAAACCTAGGATAAAGTCCATGCCAAGTAACTGGTTAGCAAGTGCACAAAGCATTACAAACATAATCAAGGTGTATTCAGACTTTGCCAGGTATGCATTTTTTGATCTCTAAGCACATTCAACATAAAAAAAAAAATGATGCCTATCATAACCTTCCCAACTCCTTTGGCCCAGGAAAAATCTGAGAAAACAAGATCAGCAAATCCAGACACTGGTGAACAAAGATGAGGGGAAATCTCACTCCATCACTGACCATAACCTGGATTAATCAGGTTAGTAACCACACAAAACGGTTCCGCTGACTGTGACTTTGCTGATGGTAGATGTGAAGAAACTTCTCTGCATCCTTCTACCATAGGCATGGTGTAAGATTTCAAAATTTCATTATGAAGCAATTGATAGAACTCAGACCAAGAGACTGTCTGATATCTAGCCTTTTGCTTCATCAGTTGCAAGTCAACTAAATACAATGGGAACTCGTGAGGAAGGAGCCAAGGAAGAGAGCGTTTAGGATGGTACAGGAGAACATCTTACTAGATCATTGACAAAGTGGTCCATTAGCCAGACAATCGTTTCTTTAGCCTGCAAAACACACACACACACACACACACACACACACACACACACACACACCTTCCTTATCTCTAAGCCTAGCCTCAAAATCAAGATACAGAGTGTGACCAACTATTCAAATTACTCAGAATTTAGAACAAATTAAGAGACTTCAAATGATACTGCAGAAAACAATCCACAGGCACTCAGATAATACTATGACTTGGGGGGGGGGGGAAGGGGCACATAAATAGATTAGGATTGCATCAACTCAAGGAGGGACTTTTTGGTGTAGCAAGATCATCTATGCACATATGCAGATCTCCTCACAATATTGATGAATCCTAAAATTCGCACATAAACTGGATATGCTGTATCAGATCTATCTGTATCTCCAGGGAATCTGCAATCCTCGAACAGAGTTCCTGGAACTGTTTAAAATCATCCCCCATGGTGGGCATGATTGTTTCATCCAGGGAAGAGGATGAAAATTTGGCACCTGGTGCAGGGTCCTGGTCCAAAGTCTCCCTTAATTCCTTGACTGCCTCTCCCGGAGGGTCAGATGGTCCAGGTACAAAGGGTGAAGGAGAATGCCTCGATCTCACCCTGAGTGGACTGGGAGGCTTAGGATATTGTTGGCAGTACGCTGCCCATGCATCCCAGAAAGGACACTGAGGTAGAAATGGCATCCATATGTGGCATCTATATGTGCCTGTACCAGCCTGGAGTTTTAGGTCCTGGGTGATAATCATGACGTTCTTGTGGATCTTGTCTAGTAACTGTGTGGGTAGGTGAGGAGTAGATTTTCCCTTCATCCTCATCACTAGATAAAGTAGGAGCTGATCTGTGCAGTGTAGTAAGTTGCCTTGGTACCGAGCATGCAGCACTGAGGTCGCTACCAAGGAGTGGAGACTCCGTTGCTGAGGAGACCAGAAGATCTTTGTGGCAGAGAAACTGTTGCGGTACTGAGAGCATCAGTACCAAAGAAGGTGTTGTCAGCGGTACCGATGACTTTGCCGCAGTTGTTGGTGCCAAGGGTCGTGCAGAAGGTGGCGCCACAGCCTGTAGCATTGCCGAGCTGCTCGGTGCCACATGTTTGAGTGGCTCTGGTGGTACCGAGGCAGGGATTGTAGATCTCCCTTTACTGCCTTTTTCCAAGCCAGCCTGCTTAGGGTCTTTTGCTTGCGTGGTACTCACAGTACCGGATGGTGCCGCTACCTCAGAGGTGGAAGGTCTTGGTGCAGTTGGTACCGATGGAGACTACTGAGTCGGCGCTTTTTGGCGTATTCCCAAGGAGGGGAGTTCGGAACCCGCTTCTTTGCTGCCTTCTTGGCAGAGTGCTCCTTCCCCTGAGCGTGTGGAGGAGAACCTGTCAGATGCCGCTGTAGGAAACTGTTGCCCTGGAGGGGTCTGTGATCCCGGATTGGATGTGGGCCATAAAGACTTCTCCATCATGAGAAGTTTTAGCTCTAGGTCTCTCACCTTTCTGGCACGGACTTTCAAGTTGTGGCAGTGGGAGCACTTTTGAGGTACGTGTCTCACTGAGGCAGCAGACACACAGAGTGCCCATGACAAACTTAGATTGAGAAGCGGCAAGTGAGGCAACATTTAAAACGGGGGGAGGTGGGCATGTCCCTCAAAGGGGGGGGAGGTGGGCATGCCCCTCAAAGGAGGGGTGGGGGGGAGGGATAGCTCAGTGGTTTGAGCATTGGCCTGCTAAACCCAGGGTTGTGAGTTCAATCCTTGGGGCAAAATCAGTACTTGGTCCTGCTAGTGAAGGCAGGGGGCTGGACTTGATGACCTTTCGGGGTCCCTTCCAGTTCTAGGAGATAGGATATCTCCATATATATTAAATATATATATTAAAAGGAGGGTTCCTCTCATGAGGGAGGGTAACTATGCTACATCAAGGGGTGTCCTAACAACTGAAATTTAAATTCCTAAGAAAAAAAAGGGGGGTTTGTTTGTTTTTTTAAGAAAATAAACAGGGATGGGTAAGTAATTATTGACTAACTATTAACTAATTACTAACCAGCTAGTATTCTAAAGTTAAATTAGAGTACAGAGACACTGCTAAATGCTCCGTCTCAAGCTAAGGGCAGTAGAGAAGGAACTGAGGGAAGGTTGGTCACAGCACTATGTAACTGCCAGAGGTGGTGTGAGACAGAGACAATGCATGTGCGACCCAACCAGGCACTGCTACTAACAATCTCCAACTACAAGAGTCGGGGAGCAGATTCATCTAAAGGGACTACAGGGACGCTCCTTGAAGAAGAACTGACTTGCTACTAAAAATCTCCGATTACAAGCATGGGAAACAGATTCACCTAAAGTGACCACAGGGACACTCCTTGAAGAAGAACTGACTTGCTCCAGGTCACACGGGAGCATTGTAGTGGAGCAGGAACCTGAACTCAGGTCTCCTGAATCCCAGGCTAGAACTTTAACCATTGAGATCACAAAAATCTCTAGATGCATTATCTTTAAGGGTAAGAAATATTTCCTTATATGTAAGTTTTTTCTGTTACTTAAGAAACAGACCTGAAACAGATGCTGAATCATGTAATTTTCAGGAATACTCAGCACCCACAGCCACAGATAGATTTCATCGAAAGCTCAGAAAAGAAGAACTATTTCATCAATGCAGAAACACTTCACAGTTTATACGTAAGTGGCTCTTAGCAGAATTACCACATTGACTAAAGTGATCATAGTATAATACAGTTCTGTAACCCATAGGGCTAGCTTGCCTTTATTATATTCACTGCCTTGCCTTCATTATATTCCAGGCTTGGCCAAACTTGCTGACTGACTGAGCTGCATATGACAATCTTCAGAAGTCTGAGAGCTGGGGCATGCCTGCCAGGGCTCAGGGTTTCAGCCCCACTCCTGCTAAAGCCCCGAGCCCCAGCAAGTGCACCCCATGGGCTTGAAGCCTCAAGACCCCCCACCTTGCTTGGCAGAAGGCAACATATGAGGGGGGCTCATGGGGTCACATGCCTGCCCCCGCCCCCAGATTTTTGCCAGGGTTTGCTGGCCCCACTTGGTTACATGGCGCTTCTGGCCTCTCTCCTTGCATGGCAGCTGCTGGAGCCAGCAAGCAGGGAGCTGCGGCCGTGGGAAGAGGCAGTGACAAACAGCTGGGAACTGCAGGGAGAGCTGCTGCTTTTGCTGCTGCCTCTCCCTGCAGAGCTAAATCAGCGGTCCCTCCCTGAAGCTGTTTGCTGTTGTCTCTCCACATGGAGCTAACACCTGGGAGCTGCAGGGAAGGGCTGCTGAGGGAAAGAGGAGGAGCAGGCCTGGGGAGGGGGGGGGCATGACGCAAGCAGGCACCAGTCATCTCTGGCAAAAGCCCATAGCCCCACCACTCTGCCTCAGGGCAGAAGCCTCGAGCTCCCCCCACCCCAGTCTGATAGTGGGAGAACGGAGGGGAGTATGGGGGGCTCTGCAAGCTGCACTTTAACTGTAAAAGAGCCACAGGTGGCTTGCGAGACACAGTTTGCCCACACCTGTTATATTCTGCCTTTATTATATTCAGCAGTAATGCAAAGAACCTACAGGCCTGTATTCCGTAAGACTTTGGCTTCAGCAGTGAGCACAAAGCTTGAGGCCTATGAACTTTGGCACAGATAAATGACCCAACGGGAACCCGTAAGTTTTGGGGAACTGGAAATAAGAGTTCCAGGGGGAATTCTGTCCACACAGCTAGCCACAAAAAATGTGCTAACATTAGCTTTTCAAAAGTTTTGGAAAGAACATCCAATTGCAAGATTGCCATGGCAATAAATTGATGCATATATAATATGTTGAAATCATTAATCTACTAACCTATAAAAGAACACCTCAACATTAGTAGGATGAGAAAATACAAATAAGGAAGAGGGGAGAAACCCCTACTGAATATACATTAGACATGGTGGAGTCAGCGTAACATATTATAAAGGTTACATCCCAACCAGTGGGCAGTGAAAGAGAGAGATGTAGTCCTTGGAAGATGCCAAAATGATGGCCACTGATGATGATGAAGATGATAATGGCTAGTATTTCAGGTTGTTCTGCAATGGATGGTGTGAATATGGATATTTAGATGTACTTTCTGTATTATTATTATTTATCTTATTGAGTTGGAGTGTTTGTGACTTTGCTAAATGTATTAATAAATTACTGTAAATATAGAAAAGTCCCTATAGTGTGCGTGTTGCAACTATGCACACCAGAGTTCCCAATTATATTACTTGCATCTGAAGAAGTGAGGTTCTTATCCACGAAAGCTTATGCTCCCATTACTTCTGTTAGTCTTAAAGGTGCCACAGGACCCTCTGTTGCTTTTTACAGATTCAGACTAACACGGCTACCCCTCTGATACATGACCCAATTATATAGTAATTTTAAAACTATTGGGCCTGATCTTGGGACAAGAACCTATCAACCCTCAAAGTGATAACTGGGAATTCTTATGTAATCAATATAATTTAGAGAATTTTTCACTTGACCAGAGCTCAAAGAGCCAGGAAGTGATAGATCAGGCTACAATTCCCATCTTGTGTCAGCTTCTGTGTGTCCTAGAGAAATACAATTTCAGTTACCAATTATGTGACCTAGCTTCTATGCTCAGATTACCATTCTGTTATGTTGTGCCTTTAAACACAAATCTATACTTGGTATCCTTAGTTACTTAACTAGAGAGGACACTTCTGTGAGGCTGCTTGATGTCAGAATCAGACTTAAGCGAAAAAGGACTTAGTACAGCCTTGCAAAATTTTATTAACTTAACAACGACAAACAAATCAATGGGCAAGCAAAATATGAGTTCACTTTTCATTATCTTGGGGTAAATAGATTTGGTGTCTGACAAATGTAGGGCTGGTACATTTTCATGACAATTTTGTAAGGCTGATTTATTCCAGTCACAGTTCTAAGGCAGATACAGTCCACTCAGTTTCTATAATGATATGTTCAATGAGAAAACCTAAAAACGGATTCTACACAGACAAACAGAACCAATGGAGCAAGGGCTATTTATGAGAAAAATAGAAACAGCCTTGAAAAGTTATGAAAGTTTGACAGTAGTTACTTCACTCAGTCTTATTTTATTAGAAACTACAATGTCAAGTGTTTTTCAATTAGGTTCATGTCTAGTCTTCACTTCCAGTAGGTCTCTACATACAGCCTTGCTTCTTCGATGAAATTATAAGGATTTTTTTTCTTTTCCTCTGAAGCGTAAGCTATGTGGCACAGAGTCAAGATGCCAGGCTTGGTGGGGCAAAGGTCTGGATCCAATAGGACATGCGTTCTCAACTTGGGGTTCATTACTACCCTTCCTTTCCCATATTGCTATGTGGGACAGGGCAACTCAGTAGGTACAATTTTGAGCACCACTGAAATATGGCAATTCCTACGAAAAATTTGGAGTTAAAGGTAACAGGACAGAAAATCTTAAAAATACAATATATTTACGGGAAATGATTATTGCATTTTCCTAAACAAATGCTCTTACTTTATCTTCTACCTAAAGTGAACATGGCTATACCACCTATGAATGGAGAGAAACATACTAACAAACACTCCTCCTTGAATATTCTCAAGTGCTGCACCAAGCCAATAATTTAAATTTTTAATATTCAGTATAGCTTATCCACAAAAGAAGAAACAGAAAAAACAGTCATGATCATTTATTATTGATCGATTGTAGTTCTAAGTTCTAGTACAAATATTTACACTAAGAATCCAACATAGTCATAAAATTTCTCAGTGAGAACAGACATTTTTTAATTCCCACGACACTGACTCTGGCTACACAGTCTTATTGAACACTACCTATGTTTCCAAATTCCTGCAGGAAAACTGTGGTGAAACTATGTTATGCACTACAAACATTTAACAGTATAGCCTAAAAAGTTTTTAGAAGGAAAATCCTCATTCATAAAAACATCCACATGCGGTATCCAGTGCACAGCATATGAAGTCACTCACTATACCTGAGGTACAAATATTGAATAGTTTTAGATCGCTTTATCATCATGAAGCTGCTTGTATTAATTTGAAGAACATATTTTGAAATAATAAACACAAAAGCATTTGTTGAAAACAGTTTTCCTTACCACAGAAAGGTGTTAATTCGTACCCTGTTCTTATAAATTAGTATTCCTCCTGACATCACTCCAATCATAATTTCATTGTTACTTTGATCCTTTAAAAGAGAACAAAACAATAGATTCAACACAAAACAATTAAAATATATATTGTAGAAACCCATATATATTTTATGTATGATCATCCACATCCCCTCTCTCATACACACACAAAAATCCTATCTTAATTAACCTATTGGGGCAAGTTTTTAATGCAATGAACATTTAATGGTATAGTTCCTATTAACCTGAGCTGAAAATTTACCCCATTTTTTCCCTTCACTATTAGGAAGTACTCCCCTCACAAATGCAATTTATATCTTTCCTTTTCCACCTAACCCTCTGTTCTCACTGCTAAATCTCTGTTCCATGCCCTTTTCACTTACCTAGACTACAGTAACTGTCTCCCTCACGCTAATCTATATGCACTCTAGTACACACAGCAACTGAAATTATCTTCTTTGCATGTCACTCCAATCCTGTGAACCACTACCTTAACTTCCTTCCCCATTCAACATGGGGTTCCAACTTACCACTTGCAAGACTTTACACAGCACCTTCCCTGTTTATATCATAGCCTTTGTCTCTTCCTCCTCTCATAATTCCAATTTTTTTTAATTGTAATAATGGCAAACTAAAGAGTGTTCAAATGCTACAGTGATAAGTAATAGTTATGAAAATAATGTCTAAAAACAAAAATCCAAGATTCTTAGCTGCTATGGCAGGCTCTAAAGGGAAAGTGCACATTCCTGCAGTTTGTCTCATAGGTCCACTATCCTTTTTAGAGTATGACACTTAATATTGATTTAGTAATTTAAACTGAGGTAATCCATTCTCTAGAAGAATGCATCTTTTTTCAGTTTTACACAGATACTCCCATTCTTGTCTTCTAATGGAATTATCTGCTTAAATAGCCTTGAAATATAAGGTAACTTATTGGAAGTAGTTGTAGTAGTGAAAATTACCTAAACGAAACATATTACACAATGTATCCAAACACAGATGATTATGAATCACAGGCTCAGTAAACTGACTTGGTAACAATCCAACAGTAAACTCAACTAACAACTTATACTCCTACATGAAAGCAAGTTGCAATTTCAGTACTTAGGGCATTGTCTACACTACAATCGCTACAGTGGCACGTGTGTAGTGCTGCAGCTATGCGGATATAGCATAGATACTTACTACAGAGATGAAAAGGGTTTTTCTATTGCTATAGTAAATCTACCTCCTTGAAAAGCAGCAGCTAGGTCGAACGTAGAATTCTTCCATCATCCTAGCTGCATCTATTGTGAGGGTTAGGTCGACCTAACTATGTCACACAAGGCATAAAATTGTTTACATCCCTGAGTGACGTAGCTAGGTCAACCTAAGTTTTAGGTTTGGAGGTGGGAGATCCTAGTACAAATAAGACTTTTGCTATTTCAAACCATACTTTGCTAAAAATGTTTCTGCACTCTATCAAATGCCTGCTATATCCCAACATGTGTATAAGCAAGGATTGGGTGCATCCATGTAATGTAAAAGTTGTAAATACTTGAAATCCTATTTAGCACGTTTCTTTATGTAGAATTAAGATCAGAAATCAGAACACATGACTTATTTTTAATAGAAGAATCCATGCTGTTTGAAGATTATAGTTTTAAGTAAAATGTAAATCTGTGTTGGTGGGGCTTCAAGAGACAGATGGGAAATTGTTCCTACGGATGACCTACTTACAAATGATGCATTTTAACATATTGACAAGAACTTAGATAATAAACTTTTAGATACACATTTGGATATTGGCCATAATCTGCAATGTCCATTTAAAAAGTGTATTATTGCCCTGGTTGCAATGATGTAACCTTCACAGTATTAAATTATACAAACGTTTATGGAACTTGCAACTTAAGTGAGATAGTAAACGTGAGAACTTCCCATTCAGTTAAATAGGATATTAACTGAAGCCAAATAAAAACTTCAGAAGCCAAAAGTTCCCTAAATGCCAAAGAGACATTCAACAAGCACATTTATCCAATACAGTTGCAAATAACTGGCACAGCCTGATGTTCACCTTACTTAGCCTCAGACTGAGCAAGGTACTTAATCATTTGTGTAACTTTAAGCATGAAATCAGATAAGGGCTACTCAAATTGCTGAAAGTTAGGCCCATGACTGAGTACCCTGCTGAATTAGGGCCTTGAACGTTATACTCAAATTATACTAAACTGTTCCTGAAAATATCATGAATCTACGTTTATATTACTGTATGAATTCATTCAAACTTACTCTTGCATAGTGCAATTCAACTCCATAGAGTTCTAAGGTACGTGCTGTATTGAGATAATTGAACTCAGCTTCTGCAGGAGACAAGCCTCTATAACGACAAAGATGGGTTAAATACGAAGCAGCCCAAAAGTACGTAAAATATCCAGATCCCTTAGTCAGCTCAAGCAGATTTTAAAAATTCATTACTTTAACCTCATTTTTTCTGATAAACTAACTCCCCCTTGACTCCACCATATACATTGATTGTCATGCAACAACTTTGGCAGCTAGAGATTCAAGCACTTTCCTCACATATATTTGTTAATTAGTTGATTGGTCTCCACATGTGTACACTCACAATTCTGCCTGTTCTGCCTCCACACAACAAAAATGTCATTAAATGAAGTCTGCAATACATACTCTGCACATATATATGTTTATTTCAAATGGCACAGTGAAAGGTGCCTTAAAGGGCCTGAAAACCTTTGAGTTGGCAGTGAAGTCTCTAGAAACTGCTCTTGCAATTAGTACTACATTTTCAATTGAAATAATATCTTCTCTGCAGGGTCCACCCTAGGTTTTAATATTTGTACAATCACCAAGTTCGAATTGTTTGTTTTTCCTTATTCCCCCAACCTTTTTAATTTGCTATATGTTTGACTGAAACTGAGCAGTGTAGACAGTCACTAATTGGCAATTTTGGTAGTTGCTAAAGTCACCAGTATCCCCTATCTGTAATAAATAAATGTGTTAGAGGAGTACAACCCCTGTTAAACATTTTAGTGCCTATTTCCTAACATACTAATAGACTCTTTTTAACTGACTCTTTTTAACAGTTTATCAACTGTATATTATTACACAAATTAGGATATTTACTTCCAATGATTTTTTTTGTTTCATATCCTTTTGGCTCTGTAGTAGAAAGTCATACAACTGCATATAACTGATAAAATCTGATGTATTGCAAAACTGCTTTATCTACTTCTGAGAGAGAGACAAGGCAATGAGGTAACATCTCTTGTTGGACCAACTTCTGTTGGTGGAAGGTAAAGGTTTCAAGCTTTGCAGAGCTCTTTTGCTGGTCCAGGGAAGGTAACTAGAATGTTTGAGCTAACTACAAGTTGGGACAAACTATTAAGCACAAGGGGTTAAATCATGCTATAAGATACCACTTAAAATGAAGAGGTCGATTAAGGGTTAGCAGGCAGCAAGATGCATTAAAAATTGTTGTAATGAGCCATAAAACTAGTCTCTCTGTTAAGTACATAGTTTTTAGTGTATAACAGAATTATGAATTTAATTTCCCACGCTTGCCTTTTGAATGTTTCCATTGAGGATGAGCACTGAGAGGGCCGATATGGAGTGGTCATTTTGTGAAAAGTGTTTACACATGGTGATAGGGTGTTTTTGGTTTTTTATCATTTTACTGTGAGAGTTCATTCAAGAGCATAGGAATTGTCTGGTTTCGCCAACACTGCTGTTGTTGGGATATATGACATACTGGATGAGGTGCATCACACAGTGATGGGCACGTGCAAGACCCATGAATCTTGAAAGGTGTGTTGTGGGGGGGCAATGATCATCACAGCCGTGGAAATATGTCTGCAGCTTTTGCATCTGTTCTGTTGGCGGCTGCTGCGGGGAGCCTGCTTAACTAGGTTGGGGGGTTCATTGAAGGCCAGAATAGGGGGTTCGGGAAAGATCTCTTTCAGGATGCAGACAAATATGAGTTGTAATTGTTTGATGATACCCTATATGGGTTCCAATGTCGGATGGTAAATGACAACTAGGGGTGTGCGGTCAGTGCGGTATTTATTTCTGTGTTGAAGCAAATCCTCCCATAGTATTTGAGTGGCCTATTTCACGATGTGATCTACTTCTCTGGTGGTGTGCCCTTGTTTAGTGAAGGCGGTTTTAAGTGTGTTTAGCTGTGTATCCCAGACTTTGTCTTCAGAGCAAATTCTGTAGTATCTGAGTGCCTCGCCACAGATAACAGATGCCTTTGTATGTCTGTGATGGTTGCTGGATTGGTGGAGTGTGTAAGAGTGGTGATCTGTAAGTTTCTTGTATAGAGCTGTTTGAAGGGTTCCACTGTTGAAGTTGATTGTGGTATCCAGGAAGTTGATGCTGGTGTAGGAGTGTTCTAGAATGGCTGTTGAAGTTGTGGGGGAAATCTATCAAGGAATTTAGGTCATCTGTCCAGAAGATGAAAATATCATTGATGTATCTCAGGCATATCACTAGTTTTGTGGTGCATTTTCCCTGAAATACTTCCTTGGGATGGTCCATGAAGAGGCTGGCATACTGGGGAGCCACCTAGTACCCATGGTTTGGACAAAGTGTTTGTTAAATGTAACGGCAGCGATGCTATCATGGTGACAGATGTTGGTGTGTAGGAAGGTGACATCTCTGGTGGCATGGATGGAATTCTGAGGGAGGCCGTTAATGTTGTGGAGTTTTTGGAGGAAGTTGGCAGTGTCTTGGAGGAAACTGCCTTTTGCAAGGCGAATGGTTCGAGGATGGTTTCTATGAGTCCTGATATTTCTTCCGTGAAAGTGTCATGGCCAGATATGATGGGTCTGTCTGGGTTCCCTTTTTTGTGCATTTTGGGAAGCATGTAGATGGTTACTGGGGTGGGAGAGGAGGGGTTGATGAGGTTATAGAGTTTTTCTTGGAGTTGCCTGGGGAAGGAGTTGATAGTATCTTTAAATTCCTGTGTGAATTGTGGTTTTTATGCTAGGTGGTGTCAGAGAGTCGTCTGTTGCCCTCACTGATGTAGTCATTATGATTAACGACTATGATGGCGCCTCCTTTGTCTACTGGTGTGTTCACTATTTGATGGCTGGATTTCAGGGACTGTACAGCAATCCTCTAGATGGTAGAGAGATTGTGTGGATATAATATTTGTTGAAGAGTCCAGTCAATTTTTCTCTGAAAGTAATCAATGTAATGATCAAGTATGTGGTTTCTTCTGCTGTGTGTGTGTCTGTGTGCAGTCAGATGATTACCTTTTCTTATGACTGTCAACGGAAGTGTGGTAGTTGTGGGTGTTGTCGTCTTTGTTGTGAAAGAATTCCTTGAGGAAGAGTCATCAAAAGAATTCTTCTCATTCTCCACGTTAGTACGGTATCAGGTTCTGTGGTGGGGCAGAAATTCAGTCCCTTGGAGAGTACAGATACTACCGTATAGATTAGAAGTAGTCTTGATAGGTTGATGATGTTGGGGTGTTGTTTAATGTCCATGTGATAGGTTATGGTATCTTGGTTTCTCCCAGAGATGGTGGTGTTGGTTGTGAAGTTGTTATAGTTGGTTCCACTTTTTGTTTTGGTGTTGTTGGCTGTCATCAGATTTTTTTTGTTTGTTATTTGGGGTTTCCTGATTTTTTTCTTCCAGTGTGTGGGAGCATGTGATGATTTTTTGTTTGAAGTGATCCCTTCTGGAATATGTAAAGTTCAGGAGATGGTTCCTCCATTTTTCTGACATTTTTCTGCAGTGTTTTTCTGGTGAATCCTCTGGAAATTATGTTTTGTTTGTTGAATCTGCTCAGGAAGTGAATGTCACTGTTCAGTCTGGCTTCCTCCTTCTCTATGTTGTGATGGTTCCATTTTAAATGGCAAAATTTGATATCTTCCATACTTATTTGCAGTGTTATTGTAGCCATCTTTGTCCCAGGATATGAGCGAGACAATATAGTTGAGATAATATCTTTTATTGAACCAACTTCAGTTGCTGGAGAGACATGCTTTTGAAGTTCACAGAGCTCCTCTTTAATATACTTCTAAATATATACACACACACACACACTTCTACAGTAATTCCCTGTTGCTGGTAAAGGCAACATACACAGAAACCTTATGCAGGCAGATCATTATGAATGACTGAAGACTTTTCTTAAAGAAACCAAAATTTCCTATAAAAATTCACACACTACTATAGAAAAAAAGTCTCATATATATCCTTTCTTCAAAGTAATTTAAAGATTAGCACACTCATTCTGAATCTTCCCTCTTCTCCAAACTGCAGCAATACTTTATATAAAGACATGTAAAAATACTGCATTGTAAAAATTCACCTATTAAGTTTATTCAGGCAATATTTCTACAAAGGCACAGCATCTGTAGACAGTGATATTATAAAATAAGAATAATTTTTTCTGTAAATTCTTACATATGCTGATGATGTAATTTTGCTATTTCTTTTTCAAAGTCTTGAGGCTGGCTAGGGATGAAAGAGTAGTCTGAGAGGTAGCCTGGCAAGTTTTCTGAATGGTTGTAGTCTCCCAATTCGGCTAAGAGATTGAAGGGAAAGATTATTACTTGTTTAGTGCAAACAACATATTCAGCACTGTATAATACCCAAAGTTTAACACAGTTCTGGACCCAAACACCTTATGATCTAGAACAGACAAAGAAGACAGAAGTTTGAATTCACCTTGTTTCCTTAACATGAGTTATAAGCTCAGTCGGTATCACTGAAGTAGTTTTTAAAAAGGACTTGAATGACAAAAAGGTGCTGGCTTGGCAAAATGGTTTATGAAATGTTCATGTTATAATGTACTTAACTTACTTACCACCTATATAATGATTAACTCTAAATAAACAGAATTTTGTTGCTCCAGGGTATTTCTGTAATCAAATACTGTTTGTGTGTGTCCATGTTTTCATTTCATTATGAGGACTCACTTTTTCAATATTTCCAAAACCTGTTATAATTTTATCCTCTAGAATATAAGATTTGCAAAAATAACCTAATGCATTCTTGCCGAGGTATTTCCAAAAACACAAAAAAATTGCTTATTTTTATGTCAGCTCATATATCAGTTCATTCAAACAATTGAAAATTAGAATTATAGAAATTTATCACAATTTTTCAGATGATGTTTTATAATTTTATCACATTAATTAAGATAACAGCTCCTGCATTATTAAATCTAAGATCTATGACCAATTTTAACAAACAAAATGGGTAGGATTGCTAAAAAGTTAGGCTTTGAGAGCATGACTATAGTTGGACAGTACTGAAAACCAGTTTTAAAAATCAACTTCAGATCTTGTAACTGATTTATTGTTTTGGAGAAGCAGCACATTTAGTTAAAGACTGTCCCTGTTCTATTTCCTTATAGCTAGGGCCCTACCAATTTCACAGCCATGAAAAACACGTCATGGACCGTGAAATAAGCCCTTCCCCATGAAATCTGATGTCCCCTTGTTCCTAGGAGTGCCCCAGCAAAGGGGACTCCTAGCTCTGGTTGGGCAGTGGAGGGACAGGACTTGTCCATTTCCTGCACAGCTGCTCTGGAGGGGGGTGACCAGACCTACATCTCGGTGCCTCCCCCTGCTGCAGGATGCTCTTGGACTGGGCAGGAGCCCCAGAGGTTCCTGCAACTGGAGACTTGTGGAGCTGTGTCCCATCTTCCCTGTGCTGCTGGGAGTGCACCAGCAAAGGAGGCTCCTAGCTCCGGCTGGGCAGGGAAGGGACAGGACTTGTCCATCTCCTGCACAGCTGCTCGGAGGGTGGGGGGAAGAGAGGGAGGAGGACAGATCAGACCCACCTCCGGAAACCTCCTGCGGCTGCAGGAAGCTCTGCGGTTGCTGCCTTCAGAGTTCAGCTCTGAAGGCTGCACAGAAGTGAGGGTGGCAATCCCATTACCTTCCTACAACACATTTGCGACCACCCCACACAATCCCCCTTTGGGTCCGGACTCCCATGGTTACAACACAGTGAAATTTCAGATTTAAACATCTGAAAACGTGAAATTTACCAATTTTCAAATCCTATGGCCATGAAATTGACCATAATGGACCGTGAATTTGGTAGGGCCCTACTTATAGCTATTGTGTATACATATTTATAAAGTGTCCCATATGCTAAAGCCTCTGGGACCATAAAATCTCACATACAAACATAATGGAGAACATTAAGGTTGTACTTTTAAGCATTCAAATATCAGGCAATGTCAACAGTAGGATTGCATGTGCAAACCTAACTTAGCCTGATCCTGGAAGGCGGCCTTCTGAGGCTACATGGGGTATAAATACCGTCTCCTCCCCACTCCACACACACACACTCCTCCAGTGAGCAGGAAGAGCAATGCAGTGTCCTTCTCCTGACTTGGCCCCACAACTGCTTCATGCCCTTCCTATCCATCCCTGTAAACTTTCCCCCATGTCCCCATCTGCTGTAAGGGAACCTGTAGATGGTCAACACCCCTTTTCTTCCAGCTAGTTAGACAAAGACCCCCTGAACCAATGTTCCCTCTAATTTTTTCCATCCATGTGCAGAATGAATTTTGTTATGTGCACCATATCAAGGTAATATGCAGATGTGCGCCACCAGTAGAAACCAAAAATCTAGATATAATATACCTTTTAAAAAAATTACCATAGGGATAATTACTCCAGCCAGGACAGGTTAGACATGTTAGAACTCACTACTTAAAGAATTAAATTTAAGAGTAAGAGAGAAATAAAAATTATGAAATGCATACACCAGTCAAAAAACTAAAATAACACACTTTGAAAGAAGTATCAAGAAGTAATAACAACAACACAAGTATGTGTTGCAAGGTTAGTGTGAAAGACTGTGTATGTGTGTCAGAGACGCACAGCGTGTGTGACAAAGAGAGACGCATGTTGACTCTTTAAGTACGCTGACCCCACTTTAAGCATGCTGCCCTTTTAAGTAGATCAGCAAGTTCAGACACAGCAGCAGCTGCCAGCAAGCTCCATCTGCCCTGAGCCCTGTCGTGTCCCTCCACCCCCGCTCTGTGGAGATGGGGTACAGGGGAGTGGAGGGGGGCAGGGGACACCCTGACATCAGCACCCTTCTCCCCTCCCCCAGCCCCGCTTCGCACAGCAAGCAGGAAGCTCCCAGGAGCAGCTCCAAGGCAGAGGGCAGAAACAGCACACAGCAGTGGGGGAAGGGACACCTGAACGGCGCAGCCCTTGATAGTCTGCTGGGCGGCCGCCCAGACGTGCAGCTTACAGGGAACTTAGCCCTTAACTTGCATGAAGGATACAACGGGCACATTCATAGATTCTAGGACTGGAAGGGACCTCGAGAGGTCATCGAGTCCAGTCCCCTGCCCTCATGGCAGGACCAAATACTGTCTAGACCATCCCAGATAGACATTTATCTAACCTACTCTTAAATATCTCCAGAGATGGAGATTCCACAACCTCCCTAGGCAGTTTATTCCAGTGTTTAACCACTCTGACAGTTAGGAACTTTTTCCTAATGTCCAACCTAAACCTCCCTTGCTGCAGTTTAAGCCCATTGCTTCTTGTTCTATCCTTAGAGGCTAAGGTGAACAAGTTTTCTCCTTCCTTCTTATGACACCCTTTTAGATACCTGAAAACTGCTATCATGTCCCCTCTCAGTCTTCTCTTTTCCAAACTAAACAAACCCAGTTCTTTCAGCCTTCCTTCATAGGTCATGTTCTCAAGACCTTTAATCATTCTTGTTGCTCTTCTCTGGACCCTCTCCAATTTCTCCACATCTTTCTTGAAATGCAGTGCCCAGAACTGGACACAATACTCCAGTTGAGGCCTAACCAGCGCAGAGTAGAGCGGAAGAATGACTTCTCATGTCTTGCTCACAACACACCTGTTAATACATCCCAGAATCATGTTTCGTTTTTTTGCAACAGCATCACACTGTTGACTCATTTAGTTTGTAGTCAACTATAACCCCTAGATCCCTTTCTGCCGTACTCCTTCCTAGATAGTCTCTTCCCACTCTGTATGTGTGAAACTGATTGTTCCTTCCTAAGTGGAGCACTTTGCATTTGTCTTTGTTAAACTTCATCCTGTTTACCTCAGACCATTTCTCCAATTTGTCCAGATCATTTTGAATTATGACCCTGTCCTCCAAAGCAGTTGCAATCCCTCCCAGTTAAGTACTTAATAAGCGTACTTTCTATGCCAATATCTAAGTCGTTAATGAAGATATTGAACAGAGCCGGTCCCAAAACAGACCCCTGCGGAACCCCACTTGTTATGTCTTTCCAGCAGGATTGGGAACCATTAACAACAACTCTGTGAGTACGGTTATCCAGCCAGTATGCACCCACCTTATAGTAGCCCCATCTAAATTGTATTTGCCTAGTTTATCGATAAGAATATCATGCGAGACCGTATCAAATGCCTTACTAAAGTCTAGGTATACCACATCCACAGCTTCTCCCTTATCCACAAGGCTTGTTATCCTATCAAAGAAAGCTATCAGATTGGTTTGACACGATTTGTTCTTTACAAATTCATGCTGTCTATTCCCTATCACCTTACCACCTTCCAAGTGTTTGCAGATGATTTCCTTAATTACTTGCTCCATTATCTTCCCTGGCACAGAAGTTAAACTAACTGGTCTGTAGTTTCCTGAGTCTCCCGTCTCCCATGATTTTCCAAAGATAATAGCTAGAGGCTCAGATACCTCCTCTATTAGCTCCTTGAGTATTCTAGGATGCATTTCATCAGACCCTGGTGACTTGCAGGCATCTAACTTTTCTAAGTGATTTTTAACTTGTTCTATCTGCTAAACCTACCCCTTTCCCATTAGCATTCACTAGGTTAGGCATGCTTCTAATGTATTGATAAAAAGTCTTCTTGTTTCCCTTTATTCCCGTAGCCAGTTTGAGCTCATTTTGTGCCTTTGCCTTTCTAATCTTGCCCCTGCATTCCTGTGTTGTTTGCCTATATTCATCGTTTGTAATCTGTCCTAGTTTCCATTTTTTATATGACTCCTTCTTATTTTTTAGATCATACAAGATCTCGTGGTTAAGCCAAGGTGGTCTTTTGCCACATTTTCTATCTTTCCTAACCAGCGGAATAGCTTGCTTTTGGGCCCTTAATAGTGTCCCTTTGAAAAACTGCCAACTCTCCTCAGTTGTTTTTCCCCTCAGTCTTGATTCCCATGGGACCTTACATATCAGCTCTCTGAGCTTACCAAAATCCGCCTTCCTGAAATCCATTGTCTCTATTTTGCTGTACTCCCTTCTTCCCTTCCTTAGAATTTCAAACTCTATGATTTCATGATCACTTTCACCCAAGCTGCCTTCTACTTTCAAATTCTCAATGAGTTCCTCCCTATTTGTTAAAATCAAGTCTAGAACAGCTTCCCCCCAGTAGCTTTTTCAACCTTCGGAAATAAAAAGAAGTATTCATTACAATACAGTCAGATTACATGATAATTTGTGAAACACATTAAACCAAGGATCGGCAACCTTTGTCATGCGCCCGGGCTGGTTTGTTTACCACCCCCCAGCTGATTGCCACGGGCAGGAGGCAGGGGGAGCAGGGGGAAGGTGCTGATCCATGGGGTCCACCGGCAGGCGGGAGGCACTGGGGAGGGGGGATGTAGGGGATCTGATAGGGGGGCTGACAGCCTGTTTAATATCTGTATTAAATTGCTTGTTTAAAATTGTTTAAAATGTATATAATGCCTTTTGTCTGGCAAAAAAAAGTTTCCCTGGAACCTAACCCCCCGCTATTTACATTAATTCTTATGGGGAAATTGGATTCGCTTAACATCGTTTCACTTTAAGTCACATTTTTCAGGAACATAACTACAACATTAAGTGCGGAGTTACTGTATACATTTTCTACTTTTTTTAAATTCTTTTCACTTGACTTATTTCATTGTCATGATTTATATGGTAAGACCTTTTCTAAGGTATGTATTTTAATAATTTTGACAGCATTCTTTTACTACATATTTTATTTCAACCAGAAGCCCAGCCTTTTTTAAGAGCAACTCATATGAGAAGGCATTTAAGTACAAAGCTAACTTGGCTGGACACATAATTGGGCCAAATATTCCTGCAAGTTTCATTACTAATCTAAGCTATATACTTTATATGTCATAAAATAGGCTTAGCTTTGTACTTTTCACAAACACTTTAATGGAACGTTTGCCTGGCAAGGAGTATTATAAAAAATACCAAATATAAGTATCTAAAATAGTAGAAAAGCACCAGGGTCAGAATTAAGGTAACTTTAAAATCTTGATTTTCATCATTTTCTGATTTTCAAATACTTAACTACATATCGTGGTAGTTTTCCATATAATTGCCCAGGTTTTAT
The DNA here is from genome assembly GCF_011386835.1 of Chrysemys picta bellii. NCBI lineage: Eukaryota > Metazoa > Chordata > Testudines > Emydidae > Chrysemys > Chrysemys picta. Next base: position 8,454,431 of record NC_088801.1, on the reverse strand, counting down.
AAAAGAAACAGAAAAAAAGAAAGGACCTAAAACTTCACTATCCAAGACTTTACAGCTTTGCGATCTTGTTTAAAATTGGCAACTGTGTTTATAAGTTATGTAAACTGGAACTATTCGGCTAGATACTACCAGAACTCCCTGTTCCACACGCTTTTGGATGTTCACAGTAAGAAATATGTAAATCTAAAAACAGCTTTAGTTTCATTATTGAGGAAGTAACCTATTACATTTTAGAGCATATAGAGATTTACAAAAAGCAATACTATATCTTTAGACATTAGTATAAAGAGGAAATGGAAAGTTGGGAGCGTACTAGTAAAACAATTTCATGACCACTTCAGTGAAAATACCATGAAATGCATGAAAGAAAAAGGTTTACCTTTCCTCACTGATGGAAAAAATACCACTGTTTTTGTACAGATTTAGGTATATCATCACACAAATCCATTTGTGTATGCTTATTACTATTCATTAACTTATGGTAACTTAGCTGATCACTGAAAAAACAGAAAAATGGAAGGCATAATTTGAAATAATCTCTGTACTCAGACCTAGTTAGCAATTATACTTACATTGAACAGCGTAGGAAGCCAAAAGAGCAGCAGTATTATAAGGACAGGGCAATCTATAATTAAAAAAAAAAAAAGGGATACACCTGATGTGAATTATGATCATTTTGAAAAGCTTCTGATTTAATTAATTTATTTACCATACACAGATAATTTTAATGTAATTAATTAATATGAAAAGTAAAGCACAGTTTTTCACAGATGTTTTTATTATAAGTATTTCCATTTGTAAGTACTCTAAAAGAAACTATTTTATCAGTTTTTCAGCAAATATTATAGAGCTCATAATCTTTATGTAAAATTATTCATTGCTAAAAATTAAATAATGTATCTTTTAATCTCTACAAACTGGTCATAAATTGTATACATCGTTCAGCATAATAAAAGAGGCTTACCTTCCAGTAAGAATGTCTTGTTTAATTTGCAAAAAATACTGGTACCTTAAAAAACAAAAATACTACAATGGGTTGAAGAAATGTGATTGTATTTTTAGACAGAACTGTCTTCCTAAATTTAACATAAAGCTGAAATATTTTATGTCACTTTTGGGTCTATTGTGTTAGAATCATTTAACCAGATATAATTATTTCTTAAGTTTTGAGAGGTAGATATTAATGTGAGATGGCAATTAAAGTCATGTATATATCCATACATTTAAACTATCTACTTCTGTAGAACATCCAATTTTACGTTACATTTCATGAAGACATCGCAATTAATATTCAAATTTCACCTAAAGGTAGAAACAATGGAAAAAAGAGGAAATGGCTACCTTGTGAAAAATAAAATAGAGAAAACCAAACTATCAAATTTTAGTGCCATAATTAAGCCACACAAAGCTGTATTCAGGCACCTAAATAAAAGTTGCCTTCTGTTCAGAAGTACTAAAGCATTTATAAGTCTCATATGATTCTATACATTTAGGCTTTTACTTTTAGGTACCCAATTTTGAAGATTATTTCCTGACTTAGCTCGTATTACAAATATATAAAAATTGTTTTATTTTTGTTCCAGGTATACAGAAGCAGAAATTTAGCACCTGAGCATATCTGACACCAATTTATTGTTTCAATTTCATATCAGGGTTGAGTGGTTTGTCTTCCTCCCTCAATCTAGAAAAATTGTGAATTCAAAATCTTATTCAATTATGTTAAAGTTTTTCTGCAATTTTTCCTACCTTCCATAATTTTTGTTCTATAAACTGCATATTTCAGTATTTTCTTCTTTTATTTTAAATGACTTTTAAATGAGAACAGCCTATTTATAATAGCTCATCTGCTCCTCCCACTGTTTACCCTTAAGGTGGGAAATAAGCAGCAAAATGAGCAGATGAAACATTCAAAATAAGGAGACTGTTTTCAGTCAAGTACATTTAGTGACAGAAAACAGATGACAGCAAATTACTCACTTATTGCAGCTATTTTATAACAAAAATATAATAAAGATTGCCTTAATTTAAGTGTATTTCTTTTAGTCTATTATTTGCTACAAGTATATGCTACAGTTCACATTTTCAAATGCAACTACTGATTTCTGGGTACCTCCATTTTTGGGTGCCCAAACTGGGACAACTTAAAGGACCCTGGTTTCCAGAAAGTGCTGAAAAACTCAGCTACTGAAAACCAGGGCCCTCTAAATTGTCTGAAGTTGGGCACTCAAAAATGAAGGCACCCAAAATGAATAGTCACATTTGAAAATGTAGGCTTCCCTGAAAAAGGAGAGAGACTCTGTGCAGGATGAGATAAGTTTGAACATGTACCCATAATTCACCCAAAAGTTATATATACTAAGTTTCCTCCATTCCCTCATTAAGGTTTAGAGGATTTTAAGGAAGTCAATATTTAAATCTAAATTAGAAAGGTAGCAAAGCACACACACTACAAATGAGAACCACTCCCATAATAGGGGGTATAGTGGCAACAGTTGATTGCTTTCTTGTACATAACACCGCTTTGGGACATCCCGGGGCCTGGTATTGATTACATCACGTATATTTCTTCTTGCACATCTGCTCTGACAGTTGTAACACAAGCATTCATACAACTCAGGCCTTGGGACAGTAAATTAATAGTAAATAATTGTTTATGTAGCTGTTTATATTATCAGAAGCACTGTTTGTACTAAGCAACAGAGAGTCCTGTGGCACCTTTAAGACTAACAGATGTATTGGAGCGTAAGCTTTCGTGGGTGAATACCCACTTCGTCAGACGCATGCGAAGGTGCCACAGGACTCTCTGTTGCTTTTTACAGATCCAGACTAACACGGCTACCCCTCTGATACTTGTTTGTACTAAAATAAGTAACAGATTGAATTCTGTCATGACAGTAAATATTAAACATTTAGAATTAATTTATTGCATTAAAAATTAAGAGGATTTTTACTGATTCTTTCATTTTCTTACAAATTGATACGTGAACAACAACTGCCTCATAATAGTTATGTACGGGTTCCTGATATGGACTTTTAAAGTAGATTAACAATAGTGAAGAACCCCACGAGCATTTTTACAAATGTGCTTGCATATACAGAGGAACCAACCCATCCATAAGTAAAATGCAGTTATCTCTGGGGTGCAATGTGACAGCTATTCAGGGGAAGAACCACCACATTTTGTACCCAGGAGTAGAAACAGAATGGATATAAAGTGACCAGAATGGAATTCTGAAAATTGGCACTTATCAAGGACATTGGGCCTAACACACCCCTAATGCCCGCAAAAAGTACTCTAGGATCTTCAGTTGATCACACATAATAGTAAGTTCAGGATGACATGTAAAACTGAAAGTATAAAAACTCTGATAGAAGACTACAGACTGAAGGCCATACCACCTGTAATTCTTTAGCCAATCTTAACATGACAGACAAAAAAAATGTCTTTAATATAAAGAACCATCTCCATCTTAAAACACCGAGGTATAGAGAAGAGAGGGGACTATACAGAAAACAAGATTTTTTATTTTATTTTTATTTTATTAATAAGTGTATTTTGCTTTTTAACGAGTAAATTTAACTTCCTGTTTCCTATATTTTGTGATTCCATTTATATAAATGTTAAAATGATGCAAAACAAAATTTTGGGGGGAATATTTCACAGGTGTGAATTTAAGGCCTTGTCTACACTACTGTGTTAAGTCAACCTAAGTTACGCTACTCCAGCTACATGAATAACGCAGCTGGAGTTGACGTAGCTTAGGTCAACTTACTGCGGTGTCTACACTGTGCTAGTTGACGGGAGATATTCTCCCATCGATTTCACCAGAATGAGAAGATTAAGGTGAGTACCAGAGTCAACCGGAGAGCGCTCTGTGGTCGATTTAGTGGGTTTTCACTAGCCCTGCTAAATCGACCCCCCCACTGCATTGATCACAGCAGCGTTGATCCCTGGTAAGAGTAGACATGGCCAAAGAGTCTTTTTGTGAAGTATCTTGAATGGAGACATTCTGTTGTACTTACAGGACATCACAAGGAAGCTTTCTTAAAACAGAGTTCATTCTGTGTTCAGTGTGTTGTAAGTACAGTGAAATTAATTAGTTGTTAGCTAACTAGGTATCACTTAGGGCATGTAAACCTCTTCTACGTTGTTGAACAACATGGGAAATCAATAGAAATTAAAGCAACTTTAGCAATGTAGGTCTAAAATAGCTTGCACAATGCATTCACTTCTTAAATAGTAAGAACAATGAAGATGGAGCTATGTTAAATTAAAACAACCTTAATAAATGTTAGCAATCTTAATAAATGTTAAAAATAGATTGTTTGCTAGCAAGAGTTTATTTAAATGGACGGAGGATGAACAGGCAGCCAAAAATATGCCCCCTTTGTTGCCCATGTCTGTTGGTCCCATGAACATTAACAGTAATTTTAGGACGTTTTTGTCTGCCCTATGTGCCAAGTTATACACAGCCAAAAAGATTGGAAAGATAGCATCTACAGAATTATTGATTAGCAACAGTCAATGCTGGTAAGAAAATGGCCATCAATTTCTGCAAAATACACCTCTACCCCGATATAACACAACCCAATATAACACAAATTCGGATATAACGCGGTGAAGCAGCGCTCTGGGGGGGCAAGACTGCACACTCTGGCGGATCAGAGCAAGTTCAATATAACGCGGTTTCACCTAGAACGCGGTAAGATTTTTTGGCTCCCAAGGACAGCGTTATATCGGGGTAGAGGTGTATGTCATAAAATATATCATCATATATTTTATCTAAGTTTTGAAAAGAAAAAAATTGCCTGTTCTAACAACAGAGATGGGACAAGTTAGGCTCTTTGGGAACCTAAATAAAAAATGGCCTTCCTAGTTTTTTAGAGGGACCAAGCATCTACAATCCCACTGAAGTCACCTTCTGTCGTAGATGCTCAGCAATTTGAAAAAAATCAGACTGCATATACTTGGGTGCCTAAAAATGGAGGAGGTATCTACATTTACACATCTTGGTTTGAAATTTTTGGGCACACCTCTTAAGAACACAGGACACTCACAACTTTTTAATCTGGTACCAATTGAGCATTCCATTTAAACAATTTAGGCCCAGATTAGTACAGCTATTCAGGCGTTGCTGCACTCAGCACTGTAAAACCTGACTGATTTAAGATCTTAAACCTCATTTTCAAAAAGTTTTTTTTACAGTTGCCTAAATCCCTTTTGAAAATGAGATTTAGGCTCCTAACTCAGTTAGGTACTGCAACACTGCTTGCAAAAATGCCTAAATACCTGTAAAAATCTGAACCTTAGGCACATTACTACACAATAAGCACACCGAAATTAGTGTATTTGCACCAGCTAAGATTGCTGCTGTAGCACCATAAGTTTACATATTATACTAATAAAAGTGAAGTTGAAGACTGATTGATATCCATGGGTGAAAAAAATTAGCAAGGAACTAATATACAAAATGAATGATGAGTTAGCATAATTTCAGAGATGATATGATGTTTTCAAACATAATAGACAAATATGGGTTAAAATTCAATTTGTACCCATTGATGAGTAGGAGAAAGAAAAAGTTTTCCTTTTTTCTTCTCTTCCCTTTCTTACTTTTCTTTTCCTATTTCTACTTGAACAAGGTTTTCTCTGTGAGATTATTTCATATGTACACCAGATTTCAACACCATGTATTCAAGGCTTCATTTTAAAGGTTTTTGTGTAGTTTGTGTGCTTACAGCATGTGACTTTTAGTTATCTATGGAAAATCCTAAACACATTACAAAAAACATGAATAAATCAGGTTTTTAAGAGAGACAATTCCAATAAGTAATACCTTCAAAAAACTAATTATGCTTTTTGATAATAGTTAGTTCCACTTCTAAATTTCCTAAAAGAATTTTGCAACGGTAAACTACCTAAACCTACCTTGTATATTCTTCTTGGAGCTTGTTAGGGTCACTTACAAAAAATTTGACTCTAAAGTTCAAACTGTAAGGAGATCCTCCTAGAATCAACAAAAGCATTTCTAATTAATCAGGTTACTTTAAAATCCTTATTCAATAAAAATTATATTTGAAATAGACCTAATACATATATTTGCTCACTTTTTAATTGTTTCCTGATTGGTTTGTTTGGATCCAGCCACCTCTGGGGGGGGGGGGAAAAGAGATAAACTATAATTAAAAAAACAAACAAACAAAAGAAAACAACACGTATTTCACAAATTAGTCTGACATGATCATGCTAAGAAACATTTATTTTCTTGTTACTTAATATTTGAGCTTCTTATGCAGAATTGGCCATTTGGCATGCAAAGCCCAGTGAGTAATTTTCTGAAAGATTACAGGTTATCACAAGCATACCCAATTACTCCCTCTGGCATCTGTCTCTATGTGCCTTATGGAGCTAAAGCTACTCCCAGCTCCCTTCACAGGTGGTTGCCTGCAGCTGAGCTAGCTACTAAGCTGAGCACCTAGTTATAAGGGTTAGAATTTAACAATGTGAGAACACTACTGGACTGAGCAGGGACTGACAACAAGAGACCACAACATTCTAATTCTGGCTCTGAATTACTCAACTTTTCTGGCTTTTTTCCACCATCTGTAAGATAACTAATTGTCACAGCACCCCTGCAAAGTAGGTAACATTTGTAAAACACTACATGTAAAATTCTCTAAAATACACAAAAACCCTTCCAATGGCTGTGAACTAGTAGTCCCAGAACCCAAGTTTACTGGGAAGATTGCTTGATGAAATACTTTGAGACATTGGCAACTGAACACAAACAACTAGGCTCCATTTCTCTTACTGCAAGGAACTAGGGTACTCCAAAAAACAACTTTACTTCATTCAAAAGTAAGCTGTGCAATGGTATCCTAGAAAGATCTAAATGAGAAAACAACTACTTACCCTACTATAAATTAATATTGGTTTTTCAAGAGGTGTGTCCATATGTATTCCATTTCTGGTGTGCATGCATGCCATGCACGAGATCAGATTATTTTTATCAGCAAAATCCATTGGGGTTGCATCTGCAGTCTACGTGCAGGGAGCATAAACAGCCGAGTGGGCCCAACTGTCCCTCAGTTCCTTTGTCAAGACAGAATCCAGGTGTTACAGGACTCCATGGTAGCAGGGACGAAGAGCAGATCATAGAATACACATGGACAACACATCTCAAAGAATCCCATTTACTGGAGGGTAAAGTACCTGTTCTTTCTTCAAGTGATTGTTCAAATGTATTCCACTCCTGGTGACTCACAAGCAGTGACCTCGTAGAAAGGAAGATTGGTGCTTGCCGTCTATTTCAATAACGACTGGAGTACTGCTCTGCTAAAGTGCGTGTCTGATACTGATGCCTCTACCAGTGAATTATACTGTATAAAATGTGAACTGATCCCCTCATAGCTTCTCAGAGAATCAACAGGTTGTCTCTTCTCTGATGGAGTGGGTTCCAAATTGCATGAGTGAATCTAATCTAGCTAACTCATAGTATGATTGAATACAATTAGAGACCCATTTAAATTATCTTTGGGTAGACACTGCCTGATACTTCGTTCTATCTGCAAATGCTATAATTAGCCTAGAGGAGCTTCGGAATGGTTTTTGTTTTGCCCAGCAAAAGGACAGAGCCTTAACTACATCAAAGTTAACAAGGAGTCTGGTAGCACCTTAAAGACTAACAGATTTATTTGGGCATAAGCTTTCGTGGGTAAAACACCACTTCTTCAGATGCATGGAGTGAAAATTACAGATGCAGGCATTATATGACGACACATGAAGGGAAGGGAGTTACCTCACAAGTGGAGAACCAATGTTGACAGGGCCAATTCGATCAGGGTGGACGTAGTCCACTCCCAATAATAGATGAGGAGGTGTCAAAGCTGCTTTTGTAATGAGCCAGCCACTCCCAGTGCCTATTCAAGCCCAAATTAATGGTGTTAAATTTGCAAATGAATTTTAGTTCTGTTTCTCTTTGAAGTCTGTTTCTGAAGTTTTTTTGTTCAAGAATAGCTACTTTTAAATCTGTTATCGAATGTCCAGGAAGATTGAAGTGTTCTCCTACTGGCTTTTGTATGTTACCATTCCTGATGTCTGATTTGTGTCCATTATTTTTTTACGTAGGGACTGTCCAGTTTGGCCAATGTACATGGCAGAGGGGCATTGCTGGCACATGATGGCATATATAACATTAGTAGACATGCAGGTGAATGAGCCTCTGATGGTGTGGCTGATGAGGTTGGGTCCTCTGATGGTGTCGCTAGAGTAGATATGGGGACAGAGTAGGCAATGAGGTTTGCTACAGGGATTGGTTCCTAGGTCAGTGTTTCTGTGATGTGGTGTGTAGTTGCTGGTGAGTATTTGCTTCAGGTTGGGGGGCTGTCTGTAAGCCAGGACTAGCCTGCCTCCCAACCTCTGTGAGAGTGAGGGATCATTTTCCAGGATAGGTTGTAGATCATTGATCATGTGCTGGAGAGTTTTTAGCTGGGGGCTGTACATGATGGCCACTGGTGGTGTTATTTTCCTTGTTGGGCCTGTCCTGTAGTAGGTGATTTCTGGGTACCCGTCTCACTCTGTCAACTACATCAAAGGTATGCAGTTTGGCTTCCCCCTGGTTCAGTTTGGGAAAGGAAATGGCAGATGAATCATCTAGTTAAATGGAAGCCTGAAACAATCTTCGGTAAAAATGCAGGGTTAGGCCTAAGGGTAACCTTATCCTTATGGAAAGCAATGTAAGATAGACCAGCCATAAGTGCCTGAACATCCCTATCCCTTCCAGTTGATGATTGTGTTCCTCCCTGTCTGCTGACACTGTTGTGTTGTCTGCATTAACCTGGTCTGTCAGCCCACTCAGTACAGAGAGAAATACTGTGCAGGCTAGTCAAACAGTTCAGAGCTGTAGTATATTGTATGAAGGTGATTCTCTTCAGCAGCCCATAGGACTTGGGTTTGAAGGTAGTGCAGGTGAGCTCTTCAGCTGAGCACAGAAGCATCTATTAGCAGTGCCCTGGTGACAGGTGGAGAAAACAGTATCCATGTTTGCAAACCTGCACAGAGTCCTTCTACCAGTTTAACTATTAGAGGACTTCTCAGGGGATCAGTACCCCTGTGTTCATGTGATATCTGTTCGATAGATACACATTTTCAACTACTTTTGTAAGGTGGGTGTAGTCTGGCATGTTATGTGAGGTAAATACAGGAAACAATGTGATCAAGAAAACTGAGGCAAACTCTTACTGACATTTAAGGGTGAGCCTGCAGCTGGTTGATGAGGCCTACAATGGAACTGAATCTGTTTTATGGCAGATAAGCTCTTGCTGTTGTGGAATCTAATACTACTCCTACAAACTCTATCCTTTGGGTTGGCACTAAAGTTGACTTTTCTCTGTTGCTTCTGAGACCCAGTTTAGTGTAAAGTTGTAGGATCATATGAAATGGAGTCATTCATTTGTTGCACTGATCTCCCTCAAATGAGCCAATCATTGTGGTGCGAGAGTCTACCTATGCCCTTTGCTTTCTCAGGTGAGGCATCATGACTGCCAAGCACTTGGTGACTACTTTTGGTGCTGCTGAAAGACCAAAGGGCAGGACTCTGTACTAATTGTGGTAATTTCCCACTTGGAACTGCAGGTATTTTCTGTGTGCAGGGTAGACTGATATGTGAAAGCATGTGTCCTGTAGGTTAACAGCATGAACCAGTCTTGGGGATCTAAGGATGGGATTAGAGAGGTTAGGGATTTGAATTTTAAGTGGCAGATTAAGGTATTGAGACAGCTCAAATCCAGAACTGGGCGGCATACCCCTTCTTCAGGATTAGAAAATGTGAGTAAAACCCCTTCTCTCTGAACTCTAGAGGCACGTCTATTGCTCCAAGATTTAGATGTAAGCTCATTTTTAATAATCTCTCATGAGTGGTCCCTGAAGAGGGTTGGGTGTTAGGAAGGTTCCGAAATTGAATGGAACACCCACATTCTGATGATTTCTAAGATCCTGAAGTAATGTGATTCCAAGTCTCCGGAAAATAAAAAAGGAAACGGCCAAAAGAAGGGGAAGAAAGGGAGAGAAAGTAAATAGATCCTCTAAATGCTCCAAGTGGCTCTTGACTAACATGTCAGATTTGCTACTTTAAGATGAACATAGCATGACTATGCAGAGGCTTTCCTCCATTGAAATCTCTACTTTTTCCAGGTGGTTCAGAGGATCGTTGTTCGCTATAGTAATAAGCAGAGCAGCCCCGTCTAGAACAACTCAACAGTCTGGGTTGTTTCCTTCCAGGGACTGCTGTATAAACCCCCAAAGACTGAAGAATACCATATGACTCTTTCAGGAAGTGCACAGCTTCTTTGTCTTGATGTTAAAGGAGTTCTCAAGAGCTGTTTGGACCTCTTTGGTAGTTTTCTCTGCTGTTTGGGGGAAATTTTTCAATAAAAAGATATTTTGTCCCAGTTTATGATGTCACATTTCACTAAGAGAGCCTAACAATTTGAACTACCCATTTGTAAATTTGAGGAAGAGCAGTTCTTCCTACCAAATAAATCTAATGGCCAATCTTCCAGGCATTACCATATACAAAATGTCAAGTAGTCTGGATGATTTTTCTTGCATAATTTCAACTGGAATCTCAAAGGTATCCACCATTCAGCGCAGCAGTTCTTGAAAAGTCTTATAATAGTCAGGACAGGTAGACATAGTGCCCATTGCTACCTCATCAGGCAAAAAGGTGGAAATGTCTGCTGGAATTATTTGTTCCTCAATCTAAGGGTGTTCTTTCTCTTTTTTGCTCATCTTGCTGAGCAGTGTGCCTCCTCAGCCTGCATGATTTTGCAGCGGAGAGAGATGTCGCTTTTCAGGGGGCAGTAGAGGTTGGTTTCCATGCTGGTGGTATGCCCCAAGACTCCCAGTCAGGTAAAGGTGGGGAGGGGGGGAGTGCAAAAAGTAAACCAATAACATAAATGCTAAAAGTAATTATAACTGAATATTCTACAAATGTATATAGTAAGTAATACTGGTAAGATGTTTGTTTCATTCTAGTTCTGACATGCCCCTGTTATGGCATGTAATTATCTGCTCAAAGCCCAGAAGGTTTTAGAAGTAAAAAAACTAACCTTTTAATCACATGCTCACTGGATAACTCTGAGGCTCCCTCTAAGCTCTGCAGGGCTGCTTCTTAATCACAGCTGCCCCCATTACTACATCATTGTATTCAATTAGCATTACACACATAACATCAGAACACTAGAGGGAGTTTGGATACGAGAGTCAGGAAGGAAGGAGAAAATGGGAAATAAGATGGCCACAGCTGTTGCAATTTCTTGAGTTTGTCTGAATTAAGAATTGTGTTGAATTTTACTGTTCTTTTATTTAAGTCAAAAAACAGCTTCTAGCTCTCCCACACCCACATTTATTTCCCTGTTATGCCAATATTTTTCTCCCTATCAACCTCATTCTTTGAGGAAAGAGTCTGGAATGAAGAGGTTAAATATGATTATTACCTTGACAGTATCCCTATCAGAACAGCCTACAAGTGACATAATCATGGACGAAAACCCCAATTAAAAACATCTAAAATGTGCTGAACAGCTTTATTTGGTAATAAACATTGAGTTCTACTGTTTAGCCACAGACTGCTAGGAAGAAGAGGAAAAGAAAGTTTAGAAAAATCAGTAAACATAATTGAAAGTATTAGATTCCTTCTGTAGTCTCACATTCCAGGGAGAAAAGCATCATAGAGGTAGTCCTCTCTAATAAAACAAGTCAAGGAACATTATTGTAGCAAGTGAGGGACGTTAATCTCTTACATACACAATAGATATTCAGTAAAACAGATGAAAGAGAAGACGGGGGCGGGGGGGGGGGCACAAAAGCCATTATTCCTCCTATGTAAAGTGTTGTTTTCCTTTGTGAAACTATGGAAGTCCAATTCTTTCTATCCTAAGGAACAAAGAGCATTCAGTGTCCACTGAAAGCGAAGGGGATAGATTACTGACTGTACGCGCAACATTCAAGAATTGCTTTCTAGGTCACTGATTCCTATTGTTCATTCTGTGCATCCATGTTGAGAACAACAATGCTATCTTGTCACAAAAAAGGATGGAATCTAAGTCTGGACACAATAAACTTGACATGCTCATAACCTCAGAACAGAAAATAAGCAGGAAATAGTAATATTACAAGCAGTAAAGTCTGGTCTTAAAACCAGTAAATATTTAAGGGGATGAAATGAGAAACTTTTCAAGAAATACAGACCACATTAATAAAATATAAAAAATACTTCATAATTGTTTATATAAAATGTAGAACACACATTTTGCAAAATGTATTTTCTATAAAAACTTGAATAAGATGGCTACTTTAATGTGCACTTGCTTACTGTAAGCAATTTTTTAGAATATATATTACGTATATTTTAATAAAGAACGCAGGAACACAAACATTTGTCACCAGGAGGCATTCACTCATAGCCTCTCTTTAGAGATTAAATCTGGGTGAATCTCCCATTTAATCTGTATCACTGTTTATTTGTTCCAGACTAATAAAAACAGTTTATAGTGAAATTTTATTATTTTTAACATTCTATACAGCAATGGCTATCTTAACCTTTCCGAACTACTATACCCCTTTCAGTCTGATTTGTCTTGCATATCCACAAGTTTCACCTCACTTAAAAACTACTTGCTTACAAAATCAGACATAAAAATACAAGTGTCACAGTGTACTATTACTGAAAAATTGCTTACTTTCTCATTTTTACCATATAATTATAAATCAATTTTAATATAAATATTGTACTTACATTTCAGTATATAGTGTATATAGAGCAACATAAACAAATCATTTTATTAAATTTTAGTTTGTACTGACTTCACTAGTGCTTTTTATGTAGTCTGTTAAACTAAGCTAATATCTAGATGTGTTGATGGTGTACCCCCTGGAAGATGTCTGTCTACTCCTGGTTGAGAACCACTGCTATATGGCACATTACCACTCTTAGGCCTGGTCTACACTACGAGTTTAGGTCGACTTTAGCAGCGTTAAATCGAATTAAGCCTGGACACGTTCACACGACGAAGCCCTTTCTTTCGACTTAAAGGGCCCTTTAAACCGGTTTCTTTACACCACCTCCGACGAGGGGATTAGTGATAAAATCGGCCTTTGTGGGTCGGAATTGGGGTAGTGTGGACGGAATTCGACATTATTGGCCTCCGGGAGGTATCCCACAGTGCTTCATTGTGACCGCTCTGGACAGCACTCTCAACTCAGATGCACTGACCAAGTAGACAGGAAAAGCCCCGCAAACGTTTGAATTTCATTTCCTGTTTGCCCAGCGTGGAGAGCACAGGTGACCACGCAGAGCTCATCAGCACAGGTAACCGTGATGGAGTCCCAGGATCACAAAAGAGCTCCAGCATGGACCGAACGGGAGGTACGGGATCTGCTCGCCATATGGGGAGATGAATCAGTGCTAGCTGAACTCTGTAGCAGTAAAAGAAATGGCAAAGTATTAGAAAAGGTCTCCAAGGCCATGAAGGACAGAGGCCATAACAGGGACACACAGCAGTGCCGCGTGAAAATTAAGGAGCTATGGCAAGCCTACCACAAAGCCAGAGAAGCAAACGGAAGGTCCGGGGCAGAGCCGCAAACTTGCCGCTTCTACGCGGAGCTGCATGCCATTCTAGGGGGTGCAGCCACCACTACCCCAACCGTGTGCTATGACTCCCTCACTGGAGAAACACACAGGGAAGAGGGTTCGGGGAACGAGGAAGATGAGGATGGAGGTAATGTAGGTAGCTCACAGCAGCAAGGAAGCGGAGAAACCGGTTTCCCCAACAGCCAGGATATGTTTAGCACCCTGGACCTGGAACCAGTAACCCCCGAACTCACCCAAGACCCTGAGGGCACACAGGGGACCTCTGGTGAGTGTACCTTTGTAAATATTACACATGGTTTAAAAGCAAGCGTGTTTAATGATTAATTTGCACTGGCAATCGCGGCCAGTACAGCTACTGGAAAAATCTGTTAACGTGTATGGGGATGGAGCGGAAATCCTCCAGGGACATCTCCAGAAAGCTCTCCTTTATGTACTCCCAAAGCCTTTGTAAAAGGTTTCTGGGGAGGGCTGCCTTATCCCGTCCGCCATGGTAGGACACTTTACCACACCAGGCCAGTAGCACGTAGTCTGGAATCATTGCATAACAAAGCATTGTAGCGTATGGTCCCGGTGTTTGCTGGCATGCAGACAACATCCATTCTTTATCGCTCTTTTTTATCTTCAGGAGAGTGATATCATTCACGGTCACCTGGTTGAAATGGGGGGGACATTCAGAGGTGCCTGTTCCTGCTCTTCTGAACAGAAATGTTCCCCGCTGTTAGCCGCGCGGTGGGGGGAGGGGTGAAGTGATCATCCCAGAGAATTGGGGGTGTGTGTGTGTGGGGGGGGGGATTTAGTTGGGTTTGTGCTGCATGTTAACCCGAAACCGCAGCCCCTCCTTTTACGTTGCAAACCCATTTTAAATGGCCAACCCAATTCATCCTTGATATGGGAAATGAGGGCGCTGCTGTTTGAAACCATTCCCACATGTTAAGAAGGTTAAAAAAGCCAAAAGACTGTGGCTTACCATGGCTGCCTGCAAGCCAAAATCTGTTGCCTGGCACTGCGTGAGTGATCTCTCACACGAAACCGGCAGGCCCTCACTAGAAGAGGAAAAATGCGACCTTGTAACAAAAGAGTGTACCCATTGCTCTCTAAAATGTGTCTTTTTTAACCACCTCTCCCTTCTCCACCAGCTGCAAATGTTTCTCCTTCACAGAGGCTAGTGAACATTAGAAAGAGAAAACGGAGGACACGGGACGATATGTTCACGGAGCTCCAGATGTCCTCCCACGCTGATAGAGCACAGCAGAATGCGTTGAGGCAGTCAACGTCAGACATCAGAAAAGCACAATATGAACGAGAGGAGAGGTGGCGGGCTGAATCGCGGGATGAACAGAGCAAGTTGCGGGCTGAAGATGATAGGTGGCGTCAGCTTGCAGACGGAAGGCAAGAGTCGATGCTCCGTCTGCTGGAGCATCAAACTGATATGCTCCAGCGTATGGTTGAGCTGCAGGAAAGGCAGCAGGAGCAGAGACCGCCGCTACAGCCCCTGTGTAACCAACAGCCCTCCTCCCCAAGTTCCATAGCCTCCTCACCCAGAAGCCCAAGAACACGGTGGGGGGGCCTCCGGCCATCCAGTCACTCCACCCCACATGATTGCCCAAGCATCAGAAGGCTGGCCTTCAATAAGAGTTAAAGTTTTAAAATGCAGTGTGTCCTTTTCCTTCCCTCCTTCCCCACCCATCCCGGGCTACCTTGGCAATTATCCCCCTAGTTGTGTGATGAATTAATAAAGAATGCATGAATGTGAAATAACAATGACTTTATTGCCTCTGCAAGCAGTTTTGCAGCCACTGGGAATCGTCCCACACCTGCAGCACGATGCGGTCCCACCAGTCTGTGCTTGTTTCCCGTGCCCAGAATCAGCGTTCCACGGCATGAACCTGCCCCAGTAACACCATGATTCCCACATTGCTGGGGCCTGTGCCTTGTGAGAGGTCTATGTCCATGTCAATTTCCTCAGCACTCTCATCGCCGCGCTGCAATCGCCTCCTCGGCTGGTCCGGGTTTTGCTTTGGCATGTCCTGGCTCTGCATGTACTCCAGGACAATGCGTGTAGTGTTCATAGTGCTCATAATTGCCGCGGTGATCTGAGCGGGCTCGAAAAGGCACGAAACTAGTATCTGACGGACCAGGGGAAGGAGGGAGGGAGGGAGGGCCAAGTGACGACATGGCATACAGGTACAGGGAATTAAAATCAAGAAAGGTGGCTGTGCATCAGGGAGAAACACAAACAACTGTCACACAGAATGGTCCCTCCAAACATTAAACTAAAAACCCTGGGTTTAGCAGGCTGTTGATTTCACGGAGGGAGGGGAAGCAAATGAATACAGAACAAATCTATTTTTTACATCTTAAGCTGGCAGCCGACGGTGCAGCATGACTGATAGCCACTGCAGTACGACAACGATGGATATCAATCGTAATATGCCAACTTCTACCAAAAGGCAAGGGGCTGCTGCTGTGTAGCAATGCAGCCCCACGTCTGCCAGCACCCAGATCGCCCTCGGCCTCTTCTGGGTGCTTAGCAGACAATACTGGGCGATTGGCAGAAAACAGCATACTACGACTGATAGCCAACATCATCAAGACAGTTGCAGGTCTGCCCAGGTGCCCATGATTGGCAGCCACTGCAGTACAACGATGACGGATACCAGTCATAATATACCATCTTCTACCAAAAGGCATGGGGCTGGTGCAATGCAGCCCCGCGGCTGCCAGCCCCACGGCTACCAGTCATGCTGCACCGTCTACCGCCAAAAGGCAGTTAGCTGCTGCTGCTGTGTAGCAATGCAGTACCACGTCTGCCGGCACCCAGATGACATATGGTGACGGTGAGCTGATCTGAGTGGGCTCCATGCTTGCCGTGGTATGTTGTCTACACAGGTAACCCAGGTAAAAAGGCGCGAATCTATTGTCTGCTGGTGCTCTGACGGAGGGGGAGGGGCCTGACGACATGTACCCAGAACCCCCCGCGACACTGTTTTGCATCATTCAGGCATTGGGATCTCAACCCAGAATTCCAATGGGCGGCGGAGACTGCGGGAACTGTGGGATAGCTACCCATAGTGCAATGCTCCGGAAGTCGACGGTAGCCTCGGTACTGTGGACGCGGTCCGCCGACTAGAGCACTTAGAGCATTTTATGTGGGGGGACACACAATCGGCGGTATACAACCGATTTCTATAAAACCGACTTCTATAAATTCGACCTAATTTCGTAGTGTCGACATACCCTTAGAAAGGAAGACTTACACTCTGCTAAGTTCAAATTAGCACCACAGGACAGTTAAGAACCAGGATCTGTCTTGTCCTTATAGGCTGCCTTGGTAATATATAGAAAATCTTTCCAGAAAAGAAAAAAATTAATGCAAGTGATCTTTAAACCAAGGGTGCCAAACACATTCTAGACTTTTTCATATTAGGATTATGATGTGCTGTTACCTAAAACATACTAATATGCACATTTCTAAAATCCACTGTAAACAAGTCATAGACAATTGCCATCAACAGTTGCCAAAACTGGTCAAGTGCTTTGTCTATAATACATTTTAAATACTATTAGTTACCACAGGTGTTCTCAATCTTTTTCTTCTTTCTGAGGCCCTGCCGACATGCTATAAAAACTCCAGTGCCACAATAACTGGTTTTCTGCATATAAAAGCCAGGGCCAGTATTAGAGGGTAGCAAGCAGGGCATTTGCCCAGGGCCCCAAGCCACAAGCAGTCTCGCAAAGCTAAGCTGCTCAGGCTTCAGCTTCAGCCCGAGGTGGCTGGGCTCGGCGCCCCGGACTCCAGCACCATGCGATGGTTCTTCAGCTTTCTGCCCTTGGCCCCAGTGAGTCTGATGCTGGCCCTGCTTGGGGGCCCCCCTGAAACCTGCTCACGGGCCCCTAGGGTGGCCCGGACCCCTGGTTGAGAACGACTGAGTTAGCTAACATGCTCACATCACACCTCTGAATCTTTCATTATATAAGATCTCGGTGGCAAGGGCTGAACTACCTGTTCAGTTACAGTTCATGGGCTGGGAATAAAAAGTTCACTGGCAAGAGGCAAATTTAGCACTTTGTGTGATTTTAGTTTGTGCCTAACTAAGTTAAATACTGCATTTAATTATTTATTATTTGTTTTAAAGTAGCATTTAGAGGCCCCAACCGAGACCAGTTAAAGACAATTATTTTCTCTCTTTAGAATAAAGGTATGTATGAAACCTTTCTTCCTCTCCCCATCAACTTATCCTTCTGTGCTTTCCACCCTGACTAATCATCTCAATCTTCCACCTTTTTTGAGACTTTTCCCTCTCTGCTGTTTCATAGACTCATAGACTTTAAGGTCAGAAGGGACCATTATGATCATCTGGTCTGACCCCCTGCATGCTGCAAGCCACAAAACCGTCCCTACCCTTCCCTTGACTCTGCTGATGAAGTCCCCAAATCCTGTGTCTTGTTGACTTCAATTGGCAGAGAATCCTCCTGCTAGCGATCCCTGCCCCATGCTGCGGAGGAAGGCGAAAAACCTCCAGGGCCTCAGCCAATCTACTCTGGAGGAAAATTCCTTCCCGACCCCAAATATGGCGATCAGTAAGACCCCGAGCATGTAGGCAAGAGTCTCCAGCCTGACCCTTGTTAGCCATTATACTATTTACCTGCTATTGTTCGGTATTCCTCAGCTAATATGTTTTACCATTAAACCATTCCCTCCATAAACTTATCTAATTTAATCTTAAAACCAGACAGGTCCCTCGCCCCCACCGTTTCCCTCGGAAGGCCGTTCCAATATTTCACCCCTCTGACGGTCAGAAACCTTCGTCTAATTTCAAGCCTAAACTTCCCCACTGCCAGTTTATATCCATTCGTTCTCGTGTCCACATTAGTACTAAGCTGGAATAATTCCTCTCCCTCCCTTGTATTTATCCCTCTGATATATTTAAAGAGAGCAATCATATCCCCCCTCAGCCTTCGTTTTGTCAGACTGAACAGCCCGAGCTCCTCTAGTCTCCTTTCATACGACAGGTTTTCCATTCCTCTGATCATCCTAGTGGCCCTTCTCTGCACCCGTTCCAATTTGAGTTCATCTTTTTTAAACATGGGAGACCAGAACTGCACACAGTACTCCAAATGAGGGCTCACCAGTGCCTTATATAACGGAAGCAGCACCTCCTTATCCCTACTAGATATACCTCGCCTAATGCATCCCAAGACCGCATTGGCTTTTTTCACCGCCACGTCACATTGTCGACTCATAGTCATCCTCCGGTCTACCAGAACCCCTAGGTCCTTCTCCTCTTCCGTTACTTCTAACCAATGCGTCCCCAGCTTGTAATTAAAATTGTTGTTAGTCATCCCTAAAGCCATCACCTTACACTTTTCACTATTAAATTTCATCCTATTTCTGATACTCCAATTCACAAGCTCATTCAAGTCTCCCTGCAGAATCTCCCTATCCTCCTCCGAATTGGCAACGCCTCCCACCTTCGTATCATCCGCAAACTTTATCAGTCCACTCCTGCAATCGGGAGGATTTCATTTTGTATATTAATGCCAGCCCTCCTTCCCAAGCTCCCACAATATTTAGGAATTTCATACCTCTGGGGGAGTCTCTCCCTTGCCCACATTTCCCTTTGGAGAGTCTCTCCTTTTCTCCTTCTCTTTGGGAGTTTCTCCCTCTGCTTCATGTTCCATCTGAGGGGCAGGGGCAGCTCTAGCTTTTTTGCCGCCCCAAACACGGCAGGCAGGCTGCCTTTGGCGGCTTGCCTGCGGGAGGTCCCTGGTCCCGCGGATTCGGTGGCATGCCTGCGGGAGGTCTGCCGGTCCTGTGGCTTCGACGTACCCACCGCTGAATTGCCGCCGAATTCGCGGGACCAGCAGACCTCCCGCAGGCACGCTGCCTGACTGCCGCCCTCGCAGGGACCAGCTTGGAGCGCTGGTGCCTGGAGCCACCGCTGCTGAGGGTGTCAGAGAAGCAGCTGATTCCATGAATCCTGTAAACTCAGCAGCACTGGAAACAGCAGCAAATGTGAAAGAAGGAGGCTGAAAAGAAGCCTCATCTTCGCTCTGGTGCTGCATGGCTCAGTGACAGTACGGAGTGGAGTATGGACTCCACTCTTGCATAGCTTTGGCAATGCTGGTAGGGGCAAAGAGTGTGTGAGGCTGCCAAAGAGCCTCATCTGAGTCTCATGTGTGCAATATTGCAGTGCTGCCAGCTGTAGAGAGGGAGGAGAGGAAGGAGGAGGTGTTCAGTACCTGTGCCCTGTCAGGTATAAAATTCCTCCCAATCCCAGCTTCCTCTCAGATGCTCTGATGTGGGCTGAATAACTTTTGTAAACTATAGAGGGAGTTGCTAGACAGAAGAAAAGGTTGGAACTGGCTTGCAGGCCTTATGTTTGACATCCCTGCCTTAAACTGTCCCAATTAACTCAAAATTTTAGACATATTGTACGTTACTTTGTGCTTATAGTGCCTTCCACATGGTACAGTATCATGAAGTGTCTTCTAGGTGATTGCAAACAGTTAACTACAATGAAAATTCTTGCACAAACATTCTAACCATAACAGAACAGCAATAATAAAAGAGATAATTGAAAGTTACCATTAATCCATCAATTAGTATATTTCTAACTTTGATTTTGATGTTCCTAAGGTTGGAACTCACTGCCAGTTAAGGCATGTAAACTACGATTATAAACACTCATGCTCAGAAAAGTCTTTTATTCATTGTTTTAGAGCAATAAACTGACTCTCCTTGCTAGATATTGGAGCACACTCAGCATATAACGGATTCAGAGATGTGTACAGTTTTGGACTAGAATACAAAAAATGACCTTATATGTATACAAACAATCTAAAAATCATTTTTTTTTAACTGGTAGCCAATAATGGAAACTACCTTGTACCCCAGCTAAGACAATCATGCAATTCAGTAAACAGTGATTTAACAAAAAAGTCACATACTCATTTCAGTTTTCACTTGATGACTATAAGCATTAACACTTTCATTCCAAACCTGTAACTAATCAATCTCTCTGCAGGTTTTTGACAAAGTTAGCCATAAGTGCAGCTGACCCACTTATATGACCTAGCTGGAGAAGATGGTACAGTACTACAATGACTTCTATCAGTCCTCTTTACCAGGACCCAGTGTGTGATGATAGCAACTAGTCCTCTTCTTAAAAGTTTCTCACCTGTGGAGGCCCACATGGATCTATTCTGTCCTTCCACCTCAAATATCTACATGAGACCACTTGGAGAATTTCAGAGGTGCCACAAACTCTGCTGTCATCAGTATGCTGATGATGTCCAGATGTACATTTTGTTATCTAGGCACAACAATCGACATCATATCTATGTCACAATGCCTACAGGTCATCACCTTAACGAATACCTAACTCAAACTCAACCCAAATAAGACTGAAGTGATCCCAGTTGGAGCAAGAGAATACTCTGAAGAACTAGCTGGAATATTACCATCCCATTCCATTGAAAATGTCTCCACCCTTTTGGTAAAGCGGCTTGAAGCCTTAGGATCCTGTTTAAGTCTTCACTAAGCTTGGACAACTAGGTAACCTAAACTGAAATTCTTCTTCCACTGCCCGAATGAGCGCCACATTTAAGCTCAAATATATAGTAAGGCAGGGTCAGATTAAAGAATTTTTGGGCCTTGTGCGCTAAAGAAATTGGGACCATCCCCACCTTCCTTAAACTAGACAGAGTATGTGATCATTGTAGTTAAAGTCCACAAATCCATTAAAACCTTTTGAGCAATGGAGAAAAAGGCTATTCTACACAGCAGAAACTCTCTTCCCTGGCAGAACTGCATAAGAAGATTATTAAAGCTTCACGGTTCAAGATAGAGAACAGTCAAATTTTTCTAAGCCCCAAAACAAGAGCAGACAGCAGAGGACTGCCATCAGTGCCTTTTTTATTTTTTAAAACTTTTCCTGTTTTTAATGCCTTCAGACCACTCCATTTAATTACTGCATTTAATTAACTTGCACACATTTCACCACATAATGACCATTTGATTAGTTCACTCCACACCTCATTGCTGCCAGCTGATTTAACTGTGCCTGCATGGCATCACCACACTATCTGCCTTTTCCTTTCCCACATCCTCATCTCACCCCCACTCTTCTCTATCACTGCAGCTCTCTAATTCTATCTTCTCCTATATCCCCCAACTGGCCTGCCTTCTTTACAAGATACCCAAGCCCTGAACTTTCTATGTTGACTAAGGGTTTGTCTAGAATAAAGTCTGTGGTCTCATTTTAACTTGAGTTAGTCACAAAACTAGTTTAGGCATAACCTCAATAGGCCTCTCAAACAATCTTAAAAAAAAAGGTTGACCCCAATTCTCACATTTTAAAATACGGAGATGGGAGGGGAAAATAAGTACAACCATAATTTAATTGTTTGGGGGAAAATAGTTTTCCAGTGTGAGAGATACCAGGTGAAAACTTGCACCCACAAGAATAACCTGTGAGACAGCTTTATCTAAACAACAGAATAGAGACAGTCCTTTTTGAAGCATATCAAAGAACACTTATGCCATATTTCAGATTTGTTAAAAAAAATTGAGTCTATTGAATATACCAGCTGTCATGGACATAAGAATTAGATGAGAACTCCAAAAAAATTAATCAAATTCTCCGAATACTGAAACAAAATCCCTAAACTCTAATAACATGCAAAAAAAAAAAAAAAACGGTTTAGAAAACAGATGCAACTTACTGGGTTATCAGTGGAATCGTCAGCCAGCTGTAAACCAAAGTAATCCCTCTCTGTCAAATCGAGATGTTTGAACACTATATCCAACAAAACTTGTCCCTGATCGTTTTTCTGGAAGGAGAAAAAGTTACAGTGTTTAAAATCAAAGCAATCTTTAAACGGACAGACTGCTTCATGCATGCACAACATCTATAGCTTATTTAGGTGTGTTCATAAAATTTACATCCCAGAATCCACAAAATTTCTCCCAACACAATATAATTTTTAAATGAGATACTTCTCTCACTGCCACAAATAAAAGTTATTTTTCCTCAATTAAAAATGGCTACATAGGAATTTCTTGTTGCCCTCAGGAACAGAAAGTACAGTAGCTATGCAATTGTTCCATAAAGCTATTCATTTACCAATCAATTTGATGAATAGCAAAATGATTTAAAAAAAGTGACAAAATAAGGCAATACATTAAATTGGTATTTTTAGGACATGACAGAATTCAGGTAATGCTTTTCACAACATTCCAATATCATTCTTTAATCCTAATAAATTAATCTAATATTTCATTTGCAAATCAGTCTCTAGATCTAAATCAACACAATTATTGAAAAATATTTTCAGAGTTACACTGCATGGATATTTAAACAGCTGTATGAATTTTTGATTGATGGTGAATATCCTTAAAGATGTCGTCGGAGACAAATTTCACTCTAAAATAACCTATTGAATAGAGTACAGACTAAAGACTAACATTTTTAATTATGGCCAATGACTGACAAAGCCTCACTTTTCCCGTAAGAAGATATACAAAGCATTGAGAGAGCCTTAAAACGGCAACATTCTATATTTACCAAACAAATAATACTGGTTACTAAATGAAGTTATTCAAACACAGTGATCCATTACAACAAGCCTCAGCAAACAAGTTATTATCCTGTACTGAGTTAAATTTAAATAAGCACTCTTCCAAGGAAAGTTGTGAACCAGTACCCCGCAAATCCTTAGAGATAATCAACATTAATCAGGACAAAATGTTAGAAAAAAATTCAAGGAAAAACTCTATATTAGTAGGAGGAGGCATTAGAGATGACTGATTAGATTATAACAGTACCTGTGTTTTCCATTATTCTAGTACCAAGCAAACTCCACACAACCTTTTAAATGCTGAAACTGTATGAAATGAGAAAAAACCTACAGTAAACTAAGAAACAAAATCCTTTCCATCTTTAATACAAGATGGCTACTGCTCTACTCCCAAATGCCCAAATCCTAACAGTACACTACAATAATTTCTTCAAATACTTGCGAATTTAAATGCTTGGCTTGCAATCAGTAAATAAAGGGAGAATAAGGGCTCATCTACACTGACACTTTACAGTGCTGCAACTTTCTCGTTCGGGGGTGTGAAAAAACACTCCCCTGAGCACAGTAAGTTTCAGCGCTGTAAAGTGCCAGTGAAGACAGTGCACCAGCGCTGAGAGCTGTGCCCCTCGTGGAGGTTGTTTTTTTAGAGCGCTAGGAGAGGTCTCTCCGCCGCGGCAGCGCTTTAACACAGCCAGTGGAGCAGGGCTTTGGAGCGGAGCCCAGAGCTGGAGCGCGGAGCAGTGGAGCTGCAGGTTTTTACCTGGAGCTGGAGCGGAGCTGGAGCACAGCTCCAAAGCCCTGCAGTATCAGACTAGCCCTAATAGTTCAAAAACAGGAAACATCTTCAAAAAATGTTTTACTACCCTTCTATGTCTATGCTAGCAGCACTTTACAGGGTACAGGGCTATGGTATACTATATCAGCACAACGTTACTAGCATGGACACAGCTACACCAGCAAAGCTGCACTTTTTACCAGAATACTAAAGCCATCCCCATTCCATGAGTGAAACAAGCTATGCCAGTCAAAGCGCAGTTTTGAAGATAGCTGCATCTACTCTATAGATTTCTGCCAACACAGCTATGTTAGTCAGGGATCACACTTCTTTGCCTTCTTGACTATGCCAGTAGAAGATCGTAATGTAGACACAGGGAGAGGAAGAGAAAAAGGAATAAGAGGAATACATTCATGAGTTTGTTCAGATTTGAAAAAGATTATTTTATCAAACTCAACTTCTTGTTATTTAGTGGCAACAAACCTACACTTCTCAAGTGAATATGTACTGAAGTTAAATAGCTTAACTATAGCATCCCTTTCACTACAGCAATTTTCTGAAATCAAAAAGAAAAAGAAATATTATCAAGACCTAAACATGCTTCAGAACTAGATACTGTGGTTCTAAGTAAAAGGAAGCCAGATATCTAGAAAAAGGCGTTAGCACGGCATAACCATTCAAAATCACCACAACAAGAGTTGAAAAAAGTGTAAGGAAAGTAAGGCCTGGTCCCCACTTAGTCTGGACTTCGGACTAAGGTACGCAAATTCAGCTACGTTAATAACGTAGCTGAATTCGAAGTACCTTAGTCCGGACTTACCGCGGTCCAGACGCGGCCGGAAGTCTCCCCCCGTCGACGCCGCGTACTCCTCTCGGCGAGCTGGAGTACCGGCGCCGACTGTGAGCACTTCCGGGATCGATCCGGGATCGATTTATCGCGTCTTAACCAGACGCGATAAATCGATCCCAGAACATCGATGGCGTGCCGCCGGACCAGCCGGTAAGTGAAGACTAGGCCTTTGATTCGTAAAGCTGACCATCTGACAGGAATAGCCGAAAAATATAAATGCCAGAAAACAAGTTACTAAAAGCACTTTCAATTTAGGCCCAAACTTTTATTTACTGTTAGAAGTTAGAAAGTATTTTAAAAATCCAACATTGTAATAAAGAAATTTTTAGAACAGCTTTTTACTTGGAGGCCTAGCATTCTAATTTTCCTAAAGAACAGAATATTAAGCAGCTGAAAAGTCAGTTAAATTTTGCTTCCTCAGCTAACAAAACCTATGCCTAAAAGTGCTCTGACTAGGGAGCCATAACTATTATTATTATTATTTTAAACAGACTGAGCTAACATTGATGGAAGGGAATTTTTCAGAAACAAGTTGCATCCCTATGTATGCAATTTGCATTGAATTTGAATATATCTGCAAATGAGAAATAGTACAATATTGTATTTTATTCTCTGAACCCTCAGCAATGCTGACAGACCTTCAACACTTGAACCACAAGAGTAACTATGTCAGCAGGTGGCAGGAGAAGGCTGTTATTCCAGAGAACAGATGTGCCACTGGGTATACCCTGCCTGGTCTGGCCTGCCCTCTCTCTTTCTCGCTCCCTTCTAACCTGGGAACGGGGAAAACTCCTGACCCATGTGATGACCTTGGGGTGTAGACAGCCACTGGAGCAGTGTGTTGGTTTCAAAAGGGTGCATGGGAGGAGTCCAGCCTGCTACATCTGCTCCAGTACTTCTCATATATCCTCAATACAGCATGCTGCTTCTGCTGTAGAGGCAGCGTCAGCTCGTCCTTAGAATGCTTGAGATTAATTATTCTTTTGGCATCCCACCAAAATTTTCCTGAGAAACACCAGGGAGATAGCAATTTTAATCATTTCTATCTCAGCAAAAGCTCAACAGAATTTCATGGGTCAAAGAAAGTCAGTCAGTTGTAATCACAACCCTGTACGTAGGGCGGCTTTGGGACTAGTGGCTCTTGGGGCAGTGGAGAAGTTTGGCAGCAGCCTAAGCAACTGAGCAGCCCTTTTAAGAGTAGCACTGCTCACCCCTTTTAAGGAAAGGGGCTAGTAAAGGTGCCCTAAACATTGCCTGCCCCATAACATCTGGCCAGACTACCATGACTGGTAGATCATCCTACAGCAATCGAAAAACAATAACGAAGAAAAAATCATTGTAGGAGCAAAGAATCATAGAATATTAGGGTTGGAAGAGATCTCAGGAGGTCATCTAGTCCAAACCCCTGCTCAAAGCAGGATCCAACACCAACTAAATCATCCAGCAGCATGGAATGTCTGCACCCTTATTGATGGAGGCGATGCACAAAGGCCTGTGAGAAGAACAGCTCTTGTTTCCAGAGAACTTGCCCGCTACGATATTGATATTGCAGCACTGAGTGAGACTAGACTGGCCAGAGAAGGTTCCAGTGAGCTAGGAGGTGATTACACTCTTTTGGAAAGGAAAAGCAGAGGGTGAAGACAGGATCCATGGAGTTGGATTTGCAATAAGAACATCTCTCCTGAAACAACTCGCTGACCTCCCTGTTGGCCTGAATGAACGGCTCATGAAACTTCGATTTCCCCTGAATCCTTTATGGCATGTCTATCATCAGTGCCTATGCACCTACACTGGCCACCACAGAAGAAAGCAAGAAGCAGTTCTACTCTGACCCGGACTCCATCATCAGCTCAACCCCAAGCTCATCCTGCTGGGAGACTTTAACGCTAGAGTTGGTAGAGACAGCAGTGCCTGGAGAGATATGATAGGACGACACGGAATGGGAAAGATGAACAGCAACAGACTGCTCCTCTTGGGTAAATATGCAGAACATAATCTGCTCATTACTAACACCATCTTCAGGCAAAATTATAAATATAAAACAACATGGATGCACCCACGGTCCAAACAATGGCCCTGATGGACTATGTTATCACCCGCCAACGAGACAGCCGCGATGTCAGAATTTCCAAAGCCATGAATGGTGCAGAATGCTGGACAGACCACAGATTGGTAAGAGCAGTGCTGAACCTGCATATAGTCCCTTCACGGCGCAAGTGCCCCAAACTTAACAGAATAGCCTTCAACATAGCAAAGCTCAAGCATACTACCTATCCGGTGCAGTTTCATCAGTCACTTGATTACAAGCTTTTTTCATGTCTGCCAATCACTGACAACCCAACAGAAAAATGGAAACAGTTCAAGCGTGATTATTGACACAGCTAAATCAGTGCTGGGGCCAAAGAAAAGGTACATCAGGATTGGTTCAATGAGAACAACGAGGACATTTCCAAACTCCTAAGTGACAAGTAGAAAGCATTTGTTGAATGGCAAAATGAACTTACTTCCATCTCAAAGAAAGATAAATTTAAGTACTTACAGAGCAAAGCCCAGTCTGAACTCAGGAGAATGCAAGATGAGTGGTGTGAGAGGAAAGCAGCAGAAGTTCAGCATTATGTATATACAAACAATGGAAAGATGTTCTTTGACTCTCAAAGCAGTCTACGGGACCATCTAAATCTGGCACAGCCCCCTTGAAGTCGGCAGATAGCACAATCCTCATCAAAAACAAGGAGGGAAACGTACTGAGATGGGCTGAACACTTCAATAGTCTACTCAATAGACCATCCACAGTTAATCGGCATGTCCTTGATCATTTACCCGAAAAAACTAATCAAAGAGGATCTTGACCTCCCTTCATCAGTTGAGGAAGTTATGAAAGTCATCAAACAACTGAACTCTGGCAAAGTGTCCAGAAAGGATGGTATTCCAGCAGAACTGTATAAAGTAGCCAGCCCCAAGGCCATCAGGGTGTTTCGCAACATCTTGAGTAGCATTTGGGTGGAAGAAGAAATGCCACAAGCCTTCAAAGATGCTATTATTGTATCACTGTTCAAAAACAAAGGCAGCAAAGCTGACTGTAGAAACTACAGAGGCATTGTTCTTCTCTGTACAGCAGGGAAAATACTAGCTTGCATTCTATTGAACAGACTCATTGAAAACATATCTGAGGAGAAACTGCCAGAAATGCAGTGTGTTTCAGAACAGGTCGTAGTACTATGGACATGATCTTTGTCATAAGGCAGGTCCAGGAAAAATGTCTGGAGCAGAACATGGACCAGTATCCAGTTTTCATCAATTTGACCAAAGCTTTAGATATGGTCAACAGAGAGGATCTATGGCCTATTCTGCATAAACTGGGCTGTCCAAGAAGGTTTATACAAATCATCCATCCGTTCCATGATCACATGACAGTGCAAGTGCTCGCCCGTAGTGACTTTTCTGACGTGTTTGAAATCTCAAATGGAGTGAAGCAAAGCTGCATACTTGCTCCAGTGCTGTTCAACTTGTTCTTTGCCTGTGTCCTCACCTATGCCACAATGGACTTGCATTCGCCACTGACTCGAAGGTTCCCTCTTTGATCTTCAAAGACTCAATGCTAAGACCAAGACGCCAGAGAGACTTCTCGTCGAGGAGCTTTTTGCAGATGACTGCTCCTTGATGGCTCATAGATATGACCACCTTCAAATCATCGTTGATAGATTTTCTGAAGTATCAGTCTCGGGAAAACAGAGGTCTTGTTCCAACTAGGACCTCATTCCAATGCCCCAGTGCCAGCCATCTTCATCCAAGACAGCTGAAAAATGTGGATCAGTTCAAGTATTTGGGCAGTACCATCTCAAGTGACGGTTCCCTTGATAGGAAATTTCCTCCAGAATTAGTAAAGCCAGCCAGGCCCTTGGCCAACTCTGAACAAAACCAACACATTTGTCTCTCCACCAAATTGAAGATCTATAATGCAGTGGTTCTAACATCTCTCCTGTATCGATCTGAGATGTGGACTCTTTATAGCTTTCACATTAAATAGTTTGATCAATTTCACATGTGCTCCCTCCACTCAATAATGAGCATTCACTGGCAAGACAGAGTGACCAATATTACATCCTTGAAAGAGCAAACACAACAAGTACTGAGGAAATGTTACTGAGAGCACAACTTAGGTGGTCCAGACATGTCATCAGAATGCAAAACCACAATCTCCCAAAACAGATCTTCTGTGGAGAGCTGAGAAAGGGGAAAAGAAAGAAGCGTTGTCCATATAAGCACTTCAAAGATAACCTGAAGAGCAGTCTCCAGAAGGCTGGCATTAATCCCAAAGAACTTGAGCAAATGGCTCAGAATAGGACTCACTGGTGGTCTCTGACAAGATCAGCATGTAACAGGTTTGAGCAGGATCAACAAATTCATCTCCAGGCTGCACGTGAAAGGCGCCGCAGAACTGCATCATCAAATATCATAAATACAGACTTCCCATGCCCTCAGTGCGGCCGACTCTGTTCGGACTTCGGAGTCATATGCGTAGCCATAGATGAGAACTGCGACAATATTGGCATCATCATCAGTGATGGACTACCAAAAACAAACGTATGTTAATACAGTGGAGGGTTATTGAAAGTAGTGTAAGTTGGAGGTTTCAAGTGGTAAAGTCTAAAAGATCATCTTAAAGAACAAATACTGAAATCAAGCCAGGTGCCTCTTAAAACAGTTGTATATTTTGCCATAACTAGGTTTCTCAGAAAAGACACAAAATAAGCTACATATTGGGGTGGAGTTAACATTGTCTTTATAGAGAAGTCCTGTGAACAGGATGTTTAAAGATATGTGCAAGTGAAATGAATGTTAACTCTGAATACAATATGATGACTTAACAACTTTGCACAGATTTCTGAATTGTATTGGCATGCCTCCCATAGATATTCTCTCTAAAAAGAAATACTCTAGTAATTCTGAAACTCAGTTTTTTGAAAATTACAATCATCCATTCTCTGGATTATCTCCTCCTCCTTAATTTTGCCTTCATCCAGGGGTTAAATGTCCCCTTTGTACATATCTCACTTTTTACCCATGCCATAGTGAGATCAGGCTCTTAAGTAGAAGTGTTCCCCATCTGAAAGATACTGGAGAGGTAGAGTGAGGGCATCTTTCCCTGGTCAAGGGAAAAACACATGCCCTTCTTCTCTTTGAAGGCTGAGCTTGCTTTTCTTTAAGCCTAAAACTGCTAAACCTAACATATACAGGGACTTGAGTGAACGAGAAAGTTGAACTAGTTTGATTTAAATCATTTTTAAACCAATGTAAACAGGTGCAACCAATGTAGACACTTATTTTGGCACAAGGGTGCTTACATTGGTTTAACTTACACAGATTCTTAACTGGTTTAAGATAAACTGAAGTGTCCACACAGCCTTTTGTACCAGTTTAACTAGGTAAGTTAAAATAAAATCATGCATTCAGTTACACTGTGCCACTTGTGTGTGTGTGTGTGTGTGTGTGTGTGTGTGTGTGTATAAGCCCACATACATGTGTAAATACATACATCTATTTAAAAAATATTATGTGGAATGACATCAAAATACTTAATAGTTCTGACTACTACTGCTTCCTGGGCAGAGGTGTACCCATTGGATGGGTTATTTAATATTCTCATTTCAAAACCACACACGACACCACCAGGACTGGGGCCTTGATGTTCTAGGTGCTAAACAACAAATGCAAAAGATATAATACAGTCTTGTCCCAAAGAACTTGGTAAGAATGATCAAATCTATTTTTCTCCCCTAATTGATGCTCTAACTGTACCGTAAACTCAACATTTCACTTACCATTCCTCACACATATTTCTTTGCCTCTCTCTCCCTCCTTCCTTCTCCCCTTGCAAATTTGTTCCCGATTTTCCCTTTCTACAACTCATGCCTTCCTTCTGCACTGACTCTGCTGACAAATGGATTACCATTATACTGAGCAATAACAACACTTAAAGTGCACAAACATATGAACTAAATTAGTTTAAAAGCCTCCTTGCTCAACTACTGACATACCATGGGTCCCTAAATAACTTTAACCTCCATCTCTACAATGAGTATACAATCATCTCACAAAGTTTTTCACAGATTGATTCCAAGGCCAGAAGGGCCCTCTGTGACCATCTAGTCTGACCTCCTGTATAACATAGGCCATAGAACTTTCTCAAAATAATTCTACAGTATATCTTTTAAAAAAAATATCCAATTTTGAGTTAAAAATAGTCAGTGATGGAGAATCCACCATGAGCCTTGGTAAATTTTTCCAATGGTTAATTTCTCTCACTGTTAAAAATTTACACCTCATTTCCATTATGAATTTGTCTATTTGTTTTTATTATTAGAATGCTCTGAGGTGTCAGCTGAAAGGCACTATAGAAGCGTGAAATGTGAAATGTGAAAAATTCACGCTCGAGAACCAGAACTATGCTGACCTAACCTTCTGTGTAGACACAGCTAGGTTGATGAAGGAATGCTTCTGTCAACCTAGCTACTGACGCGTGGGGAAGTGGATTACTTATAACAATGGAAAAACCATTTCTGTGCTGTAGGAAGCGTCTACACTACAGCTCTCCAGTGCCGTAACTATGCCACTGTAACACCTGTAGTGTAGACAAGCCCTAAGCCACTCCCTTGAACTCATTCCCACATTCTCAACTTTTTTCCTTCAATCACACCAACCTGTACTATTTGCCTTCCAAATATTTTATGTTACGCTCCCTCTTCACTTATCTTGTAAAATAAATTCTAAAGACCAACAAGTCTATGGAGCACTACAAACTATAGTTGCCACACAGTATTTTTCTGCATTGGTTCTGTATTTTATGGTTTGTAAAGTACATTCTTGAACAGTTAGATCATGTCCTCTGAGGAGTTCTTAGTTTGTTTTCCACAACTCCCATGTGGTAATACAGTATTCACACTTTCACACTATATAATTAACAGTGCAATACATCTCTTTTCATAACTTATCCTTACAGCCTAATGATCACTACATTTAGATCCAAAAAGCATTAACTGCCCAAATCAGGCATGTATATGGCAAACAAAATCACCACCGCATAAGGACAGACTAAGTTCTTTTAGGCATATTACAAGCAAGGTTGGTAGGTAATGTTATAATTAGATCTAGTTGGCACTCCCACAAACTCTGACATTCAATATACCTGCAGCCAAGTGGTGCTCAAAAAACTGTGAAATCTTATTTTTGATGGGAAAAAGAAAATCATTTCCCATTTCATCCTTACAGAATATCTCATCAATAAATATAAAAGGTAGGCCTATAGCAAATAGCTTGTGATCCATGTAACTGATTACCACAAGCAGCAATCACTAAAAGTCAAACTCCACAGCAATAAATTGCATTTATTTTCATAGGTATGGTGTACATTGGCTCTATTGCAGTCACCAGGATTCTTTCCTTTCAGTGTCAGAAATTTTGCTGTAATAGATTCATTGTCAGAGCACAAACAACTGCATTAAGCTCTGCAGGACACAAAAGGCCTGATTCCATATTCTCACTTCCAACATTTCATTTATAATGTTATAAAAACGGATAAGTATTATTCCATAATTAACAAACTCACAACACACTATGCAACACATCCTCATTTATGTATTTCATTGTCATTGAAAACATCAATCCATATTTTAATATGGGACCATTTCCAGTTGGTAGCTTGAAAGCATACTGTCAGCCTTAAAATAATATTTAAAAAAATTATTTAGCTTTGTTACTAAACTCTTGACATGTAGAATTAATATTTTTATATCTAATGTCTTCTATTGCACCGTTTTGCAACACTAGTGAAAATGGTGATGGATTTATTAATTCCTAGAATATTTTCTGTTTCGCATGCATCTCTGATAGCTATATTATGCTCTCCTTGAAGAAATGGTATCTGAAAACTACGATACTATGCATTCATAGATATGACTAACTGCATTCTGTATTTTTATTTATGTCATTGCTAAATTATCAGAAGTCTACAAGTTTATTTAATACATATTTACACTTACAATACATTAACCCAGCTTCCTTACTTCAGAACCATCAAGTCCTGACCAACTTTTCACCTCCACACCAGCAAGTGATCCAGTGCAGACCACCACCTCCACTCTGTTTATTCCAATAAGTGGAGTCTCAGCTGTCCACCATGACCACATTCATTAGGTGACTGATGATTTTATATATCCTATCCCCACATCCTGGGTGTGACACTGCACCCCATATTCTTCACAGTGATATTATTATATATATATATATATATATGATATGATTATGGCATAATTATTGTGCATTTTATGCAAGACTGGCCATGTGAGATGTCATTGAACAGGTTATGATTTGCTGAATATGATTATACTATTTGTATGCATGTATCATTTTTGTTTTTGAAGTTATGAATATTGACTATGTATTTATTTCAAATGTAGTTTCATCTGGGTAACACCCACTAGATAAGATGTTTTCAGTCTAGATAGTGGGTGGGGAAGGACCTATCCAGGGCAATGGGCCATTAGGAAAAAACAATAGACCTTAGGAGAAGCTTATCTCCCACCTGGGGAACCTTCCTGAGAACGCTACAGACAGCCTCCGAGTAATGGGTGCTATGACTGCAAGGCCATGTGACAAGACAACATGCCTCTAGACTCCATCTTGGGATGTCAGCATTTTTCCCACAAACCGGTCTGGGAACCAACCTTTGGGAATGAAGGGTCCCCGCCATATGCAAAAGCTATATAAGACAGGGAGTGACAATATCTGGGGTCTTCACTCTCCACCCGAGAAGATTCCTAGAAACACCTGAGAAACAAACACTGAACTGGAGGATGTCCTGGACCCAGGCTAAAGGGATTTTTAGCCTGTAAATGAAACACCTGGAGATTCCAAGCTGTAAAGCAAGTGCAGCTTGCCCCTTAAGAATCTGCAGCCTGGCTGTATCATCTCTTAGGATGAGAACCGGCTATTCATATCCAATCTATTTAGTATATTAAGTTTAATTTGTGTTTTTTGTTTATTTGCTAGGTAATCTGCTTTGAGCTGTTTGCTATCACTTAAAATCTGTCTTTCATAGTTGATAAACTTGTTTTTGCTTTATCTAAACCAGTGTGTGGGAATCATAACTTGGAGCAAAAGGCAATTGCATATTCCTCCCCACATTGAGGGAGGCGGCAAGTTTTATGAGCTTACGCTATATAGTTCCCTGTGCAGTGCAAGATGGTATAATTTTGATTTATACTACAGAGGCGGTATGTGCCTGAGCAGCTGGGAGCAGCCTTCCTATGCAGGGGCTGGTCAGAGAGCCTGCTTATAACTGCAGCTGTGTGTGCCCCTACCTGTATGTATGCTGGTGTAAGTGCAGGGTGGAGGGCTTTGCAGCCTGTCACAGCAGTACTGTGTAAGAGAGAGCCCAGGCTGGTGGGTCAAAGGCTCAGTGGTACCCCAGTTCTAGGTGGCACCCCGGGAGAAACCCATCATACTGGGTAATACATGTCTTTCTTCTGTTGTGTTGCTCCTGTGTCTGTTTTATGTTCCCTGACCAAAAAAATACATTAAATGGAAATAAGTTTAAAATTACATCAGTTATTTAAGGTTAAAATACATTACAGCCCCAGCATTATAAATCAAGGAAATTCAGAGTTGAGTTTACACTGAAAACAACAAACATACTAAAAGAAGGGATGTACAGTTAAGGCATCCACACAACCTAAATTTTGTCATGTAGAAACATCATGTAATCCACCATACAATTATGATTCAGGCATTTCGTGTTTCTGGTCTCAGACCAGATTAAACAGATTTTAAACTTATTTTATATTTTTTCCCTTGCAGCATCACTACATGGCAAAGTTAAGGATGTTTGGATGCCTTACTTGCGAATTTCTTATCATGTTTGGATTTCTTTTAAGTGTAAACTTAACTCTGTATTTGCTGGATTTATAATGCTTAGTTTGGGGATGATTACAATATCCCTGTAACTTTTTTCACCCTGAATTACTGATGCCTAGCCTCAACCGTAATTCCATTTTAACTTTTTTTTTTCTGGGAATTCTCTTCGTTTGTTAAAAGTTATTCAAAGTGTCCTAAGCAAACCCTGAACAAGCAACCAAAGAGAATGCTACCATGAGAGATTATAAATGATTTGGAGATATGTAGTATTAATTTTTCCATTTGAACTTTTAAAGGCAGATTCACTAGTACACCAAAGCAGTGCATAGCAATCACGGCGAAACGGTGAATCTGGCCCTCAATTTGCAATTGACCTATTGGTTTAGAGGACTGCATTACTGAGACCAGCAATACGTGAAGGTGGTCAGGGAAAGCTCAGGTCCCACATTACTGAGAACAGCAATATGTGAAGAGGATCAGGGAGAGTTAAGTCCCAAAAAGTGATTTAAAGGATCTGCCTGCACTCCTGTGTCACCTCCCCTGGCACTACTGCCCCAGCACTGTAGCCTCAGTGCACAGCAGAGGCAAGTCAGCAATGCCATGGGAAGACTTTGGAAACAATGATGCCCAAACTAGTATGCAGCCATGGAATCTTTAAAGAGTAGTGACAGCCAGGCCAAATAACCTACCAATGAGAACTCTTCATATCACCAAGACATTACAACCAATAAAATCACTGCATGTAAATTAGCTGTAGAGAAACAGTAGTGACTGGCTGAGTTTCCTCTGCTGTAACAACAGCATTCCTCATTTAAGACTTACCTGAGCTATTGACATGAGCCTGTCTGTAGCCTATACAGTCATAACAATTAGATGCAACAATCACTAAAAATTTCATTACAACCTAATTTCTTCAAATACAAACAATACACAATATTTTAATTAATTTTAAACCATATGGAAAGTTTGAAGTCTTTGTGTTGGGACAAAAAAAAGACAGAACAGGTAAGATTCTAAATTTCTTAAGTGATCCAATTTAATTTTAATGTATGAAGTAACTAACAGATTTACTTGTAAATTCCCAGAAAATTAATTAATTCCTCAGAGAGTAAGTGCTGTAAATTTGGGGACAATATGCTGTGAGGTAAAATCCCTGCTATAAGTACAAAGTGGCGTCAGCCTTAACTATAGTGTCAAAACCAGCGCCTTCATAATAGACACTAAGCATATCCAATGAGAACCTGCAAGTAGCATTTCCACATAACACCAGCTGCAGATTTAAACCACCTATGCTAGCATTCACAATAAGGGTTTGTTTCACATTGTATCCTGCCCCTTGGAGAGACCAATGCTGCATACCAGCATTCTATAAGCAGACTTCAGTAGCTAGAAAGGATGCAATTCTGCACTCAATTAAAATTACAATTCAGGTCTGTGCCACACTCACTTTTGCTTGCATTCCTAGTGATCCTCACTTATCTTATATGGAATTTTATTTATTACATATATAACTCA
Organism: Chrysemys picta bellii; assembly: GCF_011386835.1. Lineage (NCBI taxonomy): Eukaryota > Metazoa > Chordata > Testudines > Emydidae > Chrysemys > Chrysemys picta. The sequence goes on along the minus strand of NC_088801.1, from coordinate 8,418,145 downwards.
GACTGACTATTCTATCTTCAGACACGTTTGCTTACAACTGAGCATGTTATCAATTTTATTATTTATTATGTTAATATAATGAAGCTTTCATGTTACAAGTTTTTGAAAATCCCTTTGAATACTGTACTGCTAAAAAAATTAATGTGAAAAGTCACTAAGCATAGAAGGTAATAAACAATAAAACCACATCAAAATGTTTTGAATTGATTAGGCTTTGAGCCAGTTAAGTGGTTCATGTAATTCAATGTCACGTAGTGACAATAATGAGGCTGAAGACTTAACATAATCAAGAGGAAATATGGTGTACAAAGTAGCACAATATGAAAATTTATCTGTACTACCTGAAAGTTTCCTTTCTTCAATTAATAAGGTCCACAGTGCTATTGCAATGGGTACTTCACTTCAGCCTGCTTAGAGCTTGGAAGCAGAACCAGACTTGTCAGTTACTGGCAGGCAGGGAATATCCCGCCTCTTGAAGTTCCCTCCATTAGAGATAATTTCTACAGTGAGAATAATTCAAATCCATTTTTCTAAATTATAAACTGTGTAATACACTTTGAGAAAAAAAAAGACGGTTACTCACCGTTGTAACTGTTGTTCTTCGAGATGTGTTGCTCATATCCATTCCATTAGGTGTGTGCGCGCCGCGTGCACGATCGTCGGAAGATTTTTACCCTAGCAACACCGGCGGGTCGGCTGTGGAGCCCCCTAGAGTGGCGCCTTCATGGCGCTGAATATATACCCCAGCCGACCCGGCGCCCCCTCAGTTCCTTCTTGCCGGCTACTCCGACAGTGGGGACGGAGGGCGGGTTTGGAATGGATATGAGCAACACATCTCGAAGAACAACAGTTACAACGGTGAGTAACCGTCTTTTCTTCTTCGAGTGCTTGCTCATATCCATTCCATTAGGTGACTCCCAAGCCCAACTTAGGTGGTGGGGTCGGAGTGAGACATTGCTGTGTGCAAAACCGCTGATCCAAAGGCAGCATCGTCCCTGGACTGCTGCACTAGTGCATAGTGTTCTGTAAACGTGTGGACTGACGACCAAACCGCAGCTCTACAAATGTCCTGGATCGGAACTTGCGCCAGGAAAGCCGCCGAGGAAGCTTGTGCCCTCGTGGAGTGAGCGGTGAGGTGGGGTGCTGAGACACCTGCCAGGTCGTAGCAAGTCCGGATGCAAGACGTAATCCAGGAGGATAGGCGTTGTGATGAGACCGGTGAGCCTTTCATTCGGTCGGCCACTGCAACGAAGAGTTGCGTCGTCTTTCTAAAGGGCCTTGTGCGGTCAATATAGAAGGCCAGGGCCCTGCGTACGTCCAGAGAATGCAAACGTTGATCCTGGCGAGAAGCATGTGGTTTAGGGTGAAAGACCGGGAGAAATATATCCTGGTTGATATGAAATGGAGAAACCACCTTAGGGAGAAAGGCAGGATGTGGACGAAGCTGCACTTTATCCTTATGGAAAACTGTGTAAGGGGGCTCGGATGTAAGCGCCCTGAGTTCAGAAACGCGCCTTGCTGAGGTGATGGCTACGAGGAAGGCTGTCTTCCAGGATAGGTACAGAAGTGAACAGGTGGCCAGTGGCTCGAATGGAGGACCTGTGAGCTTGGAGAGAACCAGGTTGAGGTCCCACGTCGGAACGGGCTGACGTTGTTGTGGGTACATCCGGTCTAAGCCCTTGAGGAATCTAACGACCATCGGGTTAGAGAATACCGAGGACGCGAGCTCCCCCGGATGGAAGGCCGATATAGCGGCCAGGTGAACTCTAATTGAAGATATCGCCAACCCCTGCTGTTTTAGGGAGAGGAGATATTCCAAAATAAGAGGAATAGGTGCGTGCAATGGGGACGTGGCTCGTTGCTCGCACCAACAGGAGAACCGCTTCCACTTGGCCAAGTATGTGGTCCGTGTTGAAGGCTTCCTACTGCTCAGCAGAATCTGTTGGACAGAGTGTGAACACTGTTGCTCTGCCTGGGTGAACCATGGAGCAGCCACGCCGTGAGGTGGAGTGATTGCAGGTCGGGGTGACGCAGCCGGCCGTGGTTCTGCGTGATGAGATCCGGATACAACGGAAGCGGGATCGGTGTCTGAACCGAGAGTTCCAGCAGCGTGGTGTACCAATGTTGTCTCGGCCACGCTGGAGCGATCAGAATCACCTGTGCCTGGTCTCTGCGCAATTTGAGCAGTACCTTGTGGACCAGAGGAAACGGAGGGAAGGCATAAAACAGGTGGTCTTTCCAGGGAAGGAGAAACGCATCCGAGAGGGAGCCTGGGGCTCGACCTTGCAGGGAGCAGAACACGTGGCACTTCCTGTTGTCTCGAGATGCAAACAGGTCTATCTGGGGAAACCCCCACTTCTGGAAGACGGAATGTATGATGTCCGGACGGATAGACCACTCGTGTGTTTGAAAGGACCTGCTGAGTCGGTCCGCTAAAGTGTTCTGGACTCCAGGGAGGAACGATGCCGTGAGATGGATTGAGTGGGCGATGCAGAAGTCCCACAGGCGAATGGCCTCTTGGCATAGAATTGACGAACGTGCTCCTCCTTGCTTGTTGATGTAAAACATGGCCGTGGTGTTGTCGGTGAGAACTAACACACAGCGGCCACGTAGGAGATTGAGAAATGCCTGGCACGCCAGGCGCACCGCCATCAGTTCCCGAACATTGATGTGTAGGGCTAGCTGAGGTGCAGTCCACAGGCCCTGGGTATGGTGCTCGTTGAGATGGGCGCCCCAACCCAGAGATGAAGCGTCTGTGACCAGGTGCAGAGAGGGTTGTGGGGCGTGAAACGGCATCCCCTCGCAAACCACATTGTGATCTAGCCACCATGTGAGGGAGGTCAGGACCGAGTTCGGGATTGTGACCACCATATTCAGGCTGTCCCGATGTGGGCGGTATATTGATGACACCCAGGTCTGGAGTGGGCGAAGCCGAAGTCTGGCATGCCTGGTTACGTACGTGCAGGAAGCCATGTGACCCAGCAGGGTAAGGCATGACCTCACCGTGGTAGTTGGGAAGGCCTTGAGTCCTTGGATGAGGCTCGTGATGGTGCAAAAGCGATTGTCTGGCAGGATGGCTTGTGCGCGTCTGGAGTCTAGAACCGCACCGATGAATTCTATTCTCTGGGTAGGTTCTAGAGTGGATTTGTCCTTGTTGAGTAGGATACCCAACTTGTTGAATGTGCGCACTATTATGTGGACGTGATCGCGAACTTGTTCTTTGGTGCGACCGCGTACCAGCCAGTCGTCTAGGTACGGGAACACCTGTATCCCTTGCCGACGAAGGTACGCTGCCACGACAGCCATACATTTCGTGAACACCCGTGGGGCCGAGGATAGGCCGAAGGGAAGGACTGCAAATTGGTAGTGCACCCTGTTTACCACGAATCGCAGGAAGCGTCTGTGAGGCGTGTAAATAGCAATGTGAAAGTATGCGTCTTTCATGTCGAGGGCGGCGAACCAGTCTCCAGGATCGAGGGAAGGGATAATGGCCCCCAGAGAGACCATGCGGAACTTCAACTTTACTACGAATTTGTTGAGTCCGCGCAAGTCCAAGATGGGTCGCAGACCTCCTTTGGACTTGGGGATGAGGAAATAACGGGAGTAGAATCCCCTGCCCCTTAATTCCACTGGAACCTCCTCTATGGCCCCCATAGCGAGGAGCGTAGAAACTTCCTGTATAAGAAGTTGCTCGTGAGAAGGGTCCCTGAAGAGGGACGGGGAAGGGGGGGAGGAGGGGGGGATAGAAGAAAACTGGATAGCGTATCCCCTTTCCACCGTGCGGAGGACCCAACGGTCCGAAGTTATAAGGGACCAAGCACGGTGGAAGTGGGAGAGGCGATCCCGAAAGGAGGGGGCTGGATCCTGGGGGATGACTGGGGCGCCGTCCTCGACCGCACCTTCAAAAGTTCTGCCTGGGGCCTGAAGGTGGTCGAGGTGGCCCCTGGTTCTGGCCGGGTTGAGGGCCGGTCCACCTTCTTCTACCACCTCGCCCTCGCCTCCGGGCCGAGTCTTGTCTCTGACGAGGCGGGGGGGGGGTAGAAGCGCTGAGGTTGCGGCCTAAATGGCCTGCGCTGGGGGCCCACAACATGCATCCCCAGGGAGCGCATGATTGTTCTCGAGTCCTTGAGGCTCTGCAGGCGGGAATCCGTCTTATCCGAGAACAATCCATGCCCCTCAAAAGGCAGATCTTGTAGGGTTTGCTGCAGCTCCGGAGGCAAACCCGAAACCTGAAGCCAGGAGATCCTGCGCATAGCGATGCCCGAAGCCAGGGTCCTCGCCGCTGAGTCTGCAATGTCCAAGGAGGCCTGCAAGGAGGTCCGAGCCACCTTCTTGCCCTCCTCTACCATGGCTCCAAACTCTTCCCTGGACTCTTGGGGAATCAACTCCTTAAACTTCCCCATAGAGTTCCAGGAGTTGAAATTGTAGCGGCTCAGTAACGCCTGTTGGTTCGCCGCTCTCAGTTGTAGCCCTCCGGCTGAGTAGACCTTACGGCCAAACAGGTCGAGCCGCTTAGCCTCTTTTGATTTAGGCGCTGCAGCCTGCTGGCCGTGGCGCTCTCGTGCATTCACTGATTCCACCACCAGTGAGCACGGTTGGGGGTGGGTGTACAAGTACCCATAGTCCTTAGAGGGGACAAAGTATTTTCTTTCCACCCCTCTCGCTGTGGGTGGAATGGAGGCAGGAGTTTGCCATATCGTATCCGCATTCGATTGGATCGTGCGGATCAGAGGTAACGCCACCCTCGATGGGGCATCTGCTCCAAGGATGTTCACGATCGGGTCGTGCACCTCCACTATCTCCTCCGCCTGCAGGTCCATATTACGGGCCATCCTACGCAGGAGATCCTGGTGAGCCCGAAGATCTATCGGAGGGGGACCCGTACATGAAGTGCCCGCCACTGCCTCGTCCGGAGAGGAGGAAGAGGATGCCTCCGGTGGTACCGGATCCAAGGGGGGGTCCTGATCCCCTTGCTCTTGGGCCGGGGCATCACCTGCACTTGGGTCCCTGGTGTCGGGTGGCGTGGACACCGAAGCCTCCATGCCTCCTGGCGGAGGCCGAGAGATGGTGGATTCTGGGGCCCTTCTAACCGAGTGACCCGAGCGAGAGGTCGATGGTATTGGAGCCCCTTGTTCTTGGTGGTATGCCCACGGGGTCCAAAACGACCAGTGAGATGGTCCATGAGATTGGTCCTCTGCCATCTCCTGCCAGTGGCCGAAATTTTGTTCATCGGCGCGCCCTTGAGGGGGGTATGCCGATCTCGACAAGTCCTCCGAGGAGCGAGACACCGATCTAGACGGCCATGGCGGTGCCGAGAGAGATGAAACCATCCCGGTGGGCTGCGGTGCCGCACGGTGCCGGTCCGGAGATGATCTATCTCCGCGCGGTGCCGGCGATCGGTGCCGGGACCGCGACCGGTGCCGATGACCTCGTCGGTGCCGGGAGTCGGATCTGGACCTCGACGAGGACCTGGAGTATGCCCGGTGCCGGGAGCGACCCCTCGACGTCGAGCGCCGACCGTAGCGGTGCCGAGAACTACGTCTCGACGTTGATCGGTGCCGACGATCATAGCGGTGCCGAGACGTAGAGCGGTGCCGCGAAGTAGATCTTGGCCGCGAGTACGACCGGTGCCGAGACGATATTCGGCGCCGGGACTGCGAGCGGCGTGGGGACCTGCTTCGGGACCTGGACCGGTGCCGAGGTTCCAGCCCCTGTGATGGTGGGCGCATCAAAGCAGGTTTCCCCCTCGACTGGACCGGGCGAGTCAACGGTGCAGTCGGTGCCGGTGGCTGAGGCGGTGCCGGCTCCGTGAGAGCTATTAAGTCTCTCGCCGCCGCGAAGGTCTCTGGAGTCGACGGGAGGCACTGTATCACCGCCGGCCTGGGGGGAGACGCTATTTGCACCGGACTCAACGGCCTCGGCGCCGGAGTCGACGGTGCCGGAGGCAACTGTTTCCGTTGCTCCACCGGTGGACGCGGCTCTACCCCCGACACTGGGGGAGCTGGCGTCTTCGGCACTGATGTCCCCGTCTTATGGGCTTTTTTATGCCCTGGGGATAAGGACCGGCGCCGAGGCACTTGCTGTGTCTGCGGTGCCGACGAGGTCCGGTGCCGGGGAGGCTTGTCTGACGCCACTCGCGTGGTCGTCGCAGCCGGTGCCGCCGGGGCACTGCGCACCGAGGTGCTAGGTGCCGGGGCCTTGCTCGTGGAAGGAGCGTCCGGGCTAAGAGCCGCCTCCATCAGAAGTTGCCTGAGCCGAAAGTCCCGCTCCTTCTTCGTTCTCGGACGAAAGGCCTTACAGATTTTACACTTGTCTGTCTGGTGTGACTCTCCCAGGCACTTCAGACAAGATTCGTGCGGGTCGCTCGTGGGCATAGGTTTAGCGCAGGAGGCGCACAGCTTGAAGCCGGGAGCGTTGGGCATGAGCCCGGCCCCGCGGCCGGGGGAGAAAGGGGGGAGACGACCCCCTTAACCCCCTGGACTATTTAGAACAACTTTACAACTACTTAACTAACTTACAACAAACTCTAAGACTATAACTATAACTACAACTATGATACAACAATAAAAGCTAGGGAAAGTGGAGAACAGCTAAGCAGCGCTCCACAGTTCCAACGACCGTCAGGGGCGGTAAGAAGGAACTGAGGGGGCGCCGGGTCGGCTGGGGTATATATTCAGCGCCATGAAGGCGCCACTCTAGGGGGCTCCACAGCCGACCCGCCGGTGTTGCTAGGGTAAAAATCTTCCGACGATCGTGCACGCGGCGCGCACACACCTAATGGAATGGATATGAGCAAGCACTCGAAGAAGAATATAACAATTTCTTCTATTGCTGAGCATGGTAAATTCCACATAACACCAACAAATCCAAATCTATGGATGTCAATACCCATCTCTATTCTGAATGATCTATTTGTCTCCAAGGTGGACCAGATCTGCAGATCTTATTACTTGAAAAAAAGAAATTTTAGGTTGGCACAGAATTTTTCTTCTTCATGCTAAGGTCTACAGATCTGTTGTGATGGGATTTTCACAGCAACATGCTTCCAGAGTAGAAAGCAAGATGATCCTTAATTGTGGGCACCCAAAACAAGGTACAGTGTGTGTACCCATCATCTTCGTCTGAGCACTAAGGCATGCAGAAGAAACGTTTGCATTGGCACAGTCTGTGTTGTATCCAGTTCTTACAATCATGACTCATGGGGAAGCAGACAGGGAAAAAATCACTGAACTCTGCAGTTACAGATGCAGTTGCTGGTGTGGACTATAAGGATGTAAGCATGATTATCCATCTGTCGCATTGTCCTTCTGGCTTCACTTCGCCCATGGAGATGGAGGAAGGGGCAGAGCTGTTTGCCCCAGGGCCAGTTTTTTCCTCAATCCTGCCTTTTTTCCTGCCAGGGAGCAATACTGCTGCAACTTGTCCAGCAGAGCTGGTCTCTTCAATCCTGCTGGGCTCCTTTCCAGCCCAAGGGAGGACGACAACTGAGGTGATCCCGCCTAGACTGGGCAGTAAGGGATCTTGCACTTTGTCCACAAAGCCAGACAAAGTTCCCCAATCACACATGAGGTAAGGGACTGACGTAGGGACACAGAGACCCCTCCTTTTGCCTCTAGTTTTTCTCAGACTAGCATTCTTCCTAAAGCCTGCAGGGGCACCAGCCCCTACAAACACTTTAGATGGGGAAGCGCACAATCTGCTCACAAATAAAATGGAGATCTGGGAATCAGACAGACAAATTATTGAACCAAACTGTTAGTCTAAACAGTTGGAATTTTCCTCAAAGTTCTGCAACTGTGATAATAGTGTCAATGCAGAAGTGAGTAGAGTCAGTGTGTGTAGAATCCCAATTTTCACTCTGCTGGCATACCCTTCCTCCAGAAAACTCTGTATAATAGAACCATCATTGATTTCCGGGGTGGGAAGAAAGTTCTGCTTCTCCTTCACTCAAAAAGAAAAAGCTTCAACCAGAAATTTTTGGGCCAATCCAGTAGTTGGGGGCAAGGTGGTATTTGATACCCCAACCCACAGCCAGCCACTAATGATCTTCTCTCAGGGGTGGCCTGCACCTTCCTCCCTGCTATAAATTGTAGGGGGATTCCCCTGGGCTCCCTCATGACAGCAGGCAGTTGTGAGATGTGAAGGGGGTGGGGGCAGTGCAAAAATCCCATCAACTTAAAAAAAAAATGAATATGCCCCTCAGGGATTATAGGAAATCCTGATCCCCACCTTTTTAAAAATTAATTGCCCAAAGCAAAGGCTGGGATGGAATAACGCTGTACAACAATGTGTAGGTTAAGTGCATTACCCTTTCACTGTAAGTGAATTAGGTTCAAACCAGGAATGTCTAAAATGACAAGTTTGATGGTCTCTTCTTAATCACTGGCTAGCACTGATCTTTCTCACAAAGCTAAACAATTCTGCATAACTGAGGGCTTCTCTTCAGGTCACTGCAAAGCGCACCAGACGGGTGTGATCTGTAAAGTGCACTAACATGCTGCACTCTAACTGCCCTATGTAGACCCTGCTGGAGTACTCTAAAAGGTATATTATTCACGTTCATGTACTTCTGTTTGAAATCGGACTTCATCAACGCAAATTAGGTGTAGTGTGTGTCAGCAGGTCTATAGGCGCAATCAGAGTGATGCACATTAGTGCATTTTACAAATCACACCCCTCTATTGTTCTGCTGGCACCCGTGTAGACAAGCCCTGACATTTTGTGGTTACTGGATGACCCGAATAGAAGGGACAAAGAGGGCCACAGATCAGGATCTTGGTTTATTGGCAAAGTTGCATAAAGAAACTTGCCAGCTCTATGCACAGACTCTGATCCTAATAGTAATTATTAAAGATACAATTTGGTCATGGAGGTCACGGATTACATGACTTTAACAGATATTTGTGACTTCTTCGGCTCCGGCTGTCAGCCCCAGGCAGCAGAGCTCTGGCTTCAGCTTCAGTCCCACCATGACCATACCCTGATTTTGTCCTTTTTTGCCACATAAACGTTCCATTAATTGTACTTAATTTTACCATGACAAAATTGGAACCATAGTGATTACAAATAATTATTTCCTATCATTCAAAGAGAGAAATAACAGTGTTATGTGAAAACTCAATTTCTCCTGGAGGGCATATTTCCTCTATCTTCCAATCTTGGCAGCTCTCATTTGTTTCTACATTACACTGAACTTTTACAACCCTTTTGCGATGGGTAACGGCAGAGATGATGTTGGTGATTTATTTTTCTTCCAGAAGTTTATAATGACATTCATTTTGTTCAGAAATGCCATCCCAATAATGTTAAACTGCAATACAAACATATTTTATTTTAATCTTTTAAAAATCTCTATGCATAAAAGAGGCTGCGAAAAGACTGGAGATGCTTTATTGCTACTTGGTTTCTGAAAGAAGAGATAAAAATTCAGTTTTTATTCTGTACTTTAAATGAAATAATCACACTCAGTTACATGATTCTCTCTCTTATATCCCAAATAACTTCCCAACTGCTAAACTAAACAGCTGTTCATATTTTTAAAATTAAAATTTCTCTGCTTACAACTTCCTAAAAATGTCATTCCAACAGAAAAAATATTCAAACATATCTATGATTCACCAGAGTGAAGCTCCTTCTCAACTCCACTTCACCTTTATTCCCCGCTCCCAATCAGCCATCATGCTGCTCATTTACCTAACCCTCTGAAATCTTCAGTCTTTTCTAGTCTTGATTAATCATAATAATCCTGCCATCTGCAAATTTTGCCACCACATTGTTCACTTTTTTTTCAGATCACTGATAAATATAAATTGAACATCTGTCCTTATAAGAATGGGGATTGCACTATTAACCTTTTGCCATGTTGAGAATATTTTTTCTTTTTTAGCAAGTTTCTAACCCATGACAGTACTTTAGCTTTCATTCCATGACAACTTTCGTGTTCTTGAATAGCTTTTTGTAAGGGTCTTTGTCAAATGTTTTTTGAATGTCCAAATACCGTAAATAAACATATATACGTGTACAAGAACGCACAATTTCATTTTATCTATTCTATATTCTCAATCCAACCCAGTTTTTAAAAGAAAACTGCCTTCCAAATATTTATACACTGACTCCATCACTACATTTGTAATTATTTTGCCAATATCATTCATCAACTAATTGGCCATTGGTTTCCTGGTTCTTCTCTCATACCCTTCTTTAAGGTATATACTATGTATGTCTTTTTAAGAAAAGATAACAATACTGGGAACTAAACAGAATATAATCTGAGAAAAGCAGAGGAGAAAGAGATATGATGATATTCAGAAAAATCTATAAATTCAATAGTAAATACGATTACATTAACTTATCTAAACATATTAAATATAGTCAAGAATGTAGATAGCATTACAAATGATACACGTGTTTAAAATGCAAACACTTGACAAACAATTAGAGCCTGTTCCTGCTTCCATTCAACTCAATGTGAAAACTACCATTGGCTTCATCATGCAGTATAGGGGCCCTAAAGAGAAACTGGATCAGATAGCAGAAGACTATGCTCCTAACACTCAATTCTCAAACAGAGTGTTTGTACTGTATTTACAGAGGATGCCAAAACTGATGAGGTACACAAGATGGCTAATTATACACATGTGCAAGCATGTTTGTTCAAATATAGTATCTCGCTTTATTAAGGTGTTTTTGTTTTTTTTATTTAACACTTTTCATGTCTTGTTTGGAGGTCAAACTTATGACACAGTTCAGTGAAGAAAAGTAAATACTTGGTATATACAAATTAAAGCAGGTACACAGTGAAACTGTTACTAAATTAAATAATACATATAACTGTACTTACATGAACTCTGAAAGCTTGTACAGTGTTATCCAGGAGAAGAATATTGCAGACCACCTCTGTATGTTGTCTGTCTCGTGCCAGCTCAGACGCTCGTACATTGTAGGTTCTGCCAGCAGGCAATCGGAAACGTGCGGTCATTACTATCCACACAAGGTCTTTAGAAAAAACAAAAATGAAAGAAGAAATCCTGTAACTGATATAACTTTAAGAAAGCAAAAGCGCATGACTTAGAAGAAAGCTAATTTCATAAGGAAGCCATTCTGTTGAAAAAGAGACTTATCAAACACATTTCCTATTTCTGTATAAAATGAAAATTAGTAATAAAACCCTGGTACCTAATAATGAAGTATAATATTGCTGCAGTCTTTTTTCAAATCTGAAATGGAAGTTAATTACCTGTACAGTAATTGGAGTTCTTTAAGATGTTTTGTCCATATGAGTATTCCAGTCTAGATGTAAATGTGCCCCACGGGCCAGAGATTACAGATTTTTTGCTCACATTGTCTATCTGGTCTATACACGATCACCCTTGTGCCTATTATTGAAGGTATAAAGAGCAGAGCAGGCTCAATCACCACTCCAGTTCCTTCTCTATCATGGTTTCCATAATATTACAGAGGGACTCTGAAGCAGAGGGGAAAGGGGGCAAGTCATGGAATACACATTTGAATGACATCTCAAAGAACTCCAGTTACTTTACAGCAGTGGTCCCCAAACTTTTGAGGGTTGCGCCCCTCTGCTTCCCCCACCAGAGCCAGGTCCAGGAGTGGGGCCGGGACTCCGGGAGGGGGAAGGAGGAGATGCGGGAAGGCATGAGGGGGCCAAAGCTGGGGCCTCACCTGGGCATGGGGCTGGGGCCGCAGTGAGGGGCTGAGGCTGGGGGCCCGTGGCCAGATGCAGGTCCACTCCAGTCCCCAGCCTCGTCCTCGGGCCAGGATCAGAGCCACGGCCAAGGGCTGAGAGCAGAGCCACAGCTGGGCCCACGGCCAAGTGTGGAGCTGCACCGAGGCTGGGGACGGGGTCAGGCATGGGGCTGGGAGCTGGAGCCATGCACTAGGACCACGGCTGGGGGCAGGGCTGGGTGGTGCTCCCTTTCCTCTGTGACCCCCTAGGGGGGTGCACCCCACAGTTTGGGGACCTCTACTCTACAGCTAAGTAACCGTCCCTTCTTTCTTCTTCAAGTATTTGTCCATAAGTGTATTCCACTCTAGGTGACTTCCAAGCAGTGATCTAAATATCTACCACAGACTGAAAGACTGCCCTACCAAAAGAGGCATCAGCTGCAGAAGTTGCTACCAACTCAATGTCTGGAGAAGGTATTCTGGAACCCCATGTGCCAGCTTTACAGATATCACTAATGCAGACATTCCTGAGGGAAACTACCAAGATCACCCAGGTCCTGGCTGAATTAACCCTAATATTAGCTGGCGAAACTACCTTTGTCAATCATAACATAGCTTAATGTATTCCAACACCCACTTTGATAACCTTTGGGTGGAAATAGGAGTACTCCTCATCTTCGAAATGAGGAAGGAAATGAAGAGTCTCGGAGAAGACCAAAAGAGCTTCTGTCTCTGAAGATAAAAGGCAAGGACCCTTTGAATATCCAGGGTCTGTAATCTAGCTTCATCATGATTAGAATATGGTTTCGGGAAAAATATTGGCAAAAGAATACCGATGCAAATGAAACTCAGACCAACCTTACGTATAAACTTTGGGTGAGGTCTGAGGGATACCTTGTCGATGTAGAAGAATGTGTAAGGGACAGTTCGCAATGAAATCTTTCTCTCCCACCCTTCCAGCTGATGTGGTCACAATGAAGAAGGGCGGTCTTGATAGACAAGTGAAAGAAAGAACATGAAGCCCAGGGTTCAAATTGGGCCTCTGTAAAAGCTGTCAAAACCCAGCTCCCTCTTCCTCCTGGGTGAAAGGAAATACCTGGAATAGAAACCTTTCCCTCTTTAAGGTGGAAGCACCTCTTTATTACTTAAGAGATGAGAAGCCTCTCATAAGAGGGGTCCCTGAAAAGGGACAGAGAAGGTGTGTGTGTGGGGAGGAGGAAACAGGTGTAGTATGGAACTGAACTGCATAATCAGATGTTATGAACTCCAAGACCCATTCGTCCATTATGTTGTTCCATGACCCCTGAAACAGGACAAGGGTTTTCCAAATAGCAGGGAAGAAGGCAGCGGCAGATCCAGAAGAAAGATTGGTTTGCAGCTCTCGACCAGCATCTCAAAAGGAATGTTTACTAGTTGTGACTGGCTGTGAAGAAAAAGCAGGAGCTGTAGACCACCTCTTCTGAAACCATGGCTGCTTCCTGGGGGGGTTCACTAGGCCTCTAGCAGTAGAAACCAGGTGGCATAGTCTTTTGTCTAGGGAAAGGCTGAGGTTTATACTATTTCCTCTTCGTTGCAGGACCATATGTGCCGAGGGACAAAAGAGCTGCACTGAATCCTTGCGATTAGTCTTCCAACTGAAACGATTTGGTCCTTCAAATGGAAGAACCTCCACTGTGGCTTGGACCTCTCTTGGGATTCCAAGCAATTGAAGCCACAATGATGCATCACTACGGATGCTGGCATTAAGCACACTGGTTATTTTAAACTGCTGGCTTGAAAAAGAATTATTTTTTCAGACAGAAAGTCTAAAGGTTTCACTTCCCTTTCTCATGGGACCACGCTGGAATGCTTAGTCCATTCATTTATAGCCATCTCCACAACAGAGCCAAGCCCCAGCTAGGAGTACAGATATTACATCCATTTGGATGGCACATAATATTCCCTGTCTTTTGTCTTAGAATTTGGGTCAATGGAAGCTGGAGTCTGCCAGACTGTTTTCACAGGCTCGAAAGGACCTCGTTAATGGACAGAACAACTCACCCTGACCGAGTCTCGTGTAAAATGACTAAAAGTTTGTGAGGAGCCGTCTGAATTTCCTCCAGAGGAATTTACAGTGCATCAGCTACCCTTTTCATGAGGTCCTGAAAGCTCCTACAGTCAATGGGGCATGATGATGCTGAAGGGATTACTGTCTCATCCAGAGAAAAGGAGATGACTAATGGTGCCTGCATGTCCTCCTCTGTAGGATGTTCTTCCTCCTCTGAGAGAAATTTGATGAGTTTTCACTGGAGGATCCTGAGGCTGGGTGAACTGTTGCCTGAGTCAGTCTCTCAGTGTGACGATGTATGAAGCTAGTGTGCCCAAGTATGCTTATTGGGCACAGTACCTTCATACATAAATGTATACTTCCTGACAATAAAGGGGACTCAGGTTTATTAGAGACCTGCAGGTCCTTCAGTACCAGTGCTAATGAAGTTTGCTCAGTTCCAAATGCTTCCCCAGAACCAATGGTTTAGCAGGTGCCAAACATTTACTTGATGCCAATGAAGTAGAAGCAGCTGGGGCCGACTTCACTGGTACTGAAGAGGCCTGCATACCAAGGGACTCAGCATTTGGAGCAGGCATAGAGCCCTTGTGCCGCCGTACTGAAAATTTGGTACCATGATCCTTCAAAGCCACAGTAGTATCCATACTGGGCCACAGGGTCTCTCTAGAAGCGAAGAGGAGATTTTGACCTCTTCCCCCTCCCATCTTCCCCAAAGATTTCATGGGGATGTGTGCTCCTCATCTCTTTGGAGAAGTGTTTCTCACTACCTTCTTGTAACTCCCACTGAGACTTCCTACAGCTCTCCTTCGAGGAACAGTCCCTGAAACTAATGGACAGAGCACTCTTCAATCCTGCAGTCTGTTATACAGGGGGGTGAAGTGTGTCCAGATGGGCTTGGGTCTAAGGGTGCCCATATGGAGCAGACTAACAAATACACCTGTAGCCTTGGTTCCCTGGATTCTTTTTGTTCTTCCACAGAACAACTTGCACACACAGCATTTAGCAGGGACATATGACTCCCCCCTAAACAAAAAAGGCTATGAGTTGTGATCACTTTTGAAGGGAAAAGCTCCTTCACAGAGACTCTCAAAATATAAATCCAGGGGATTTGGGGCATTACAAAAAACCTCCTTTACTAGAAAACTAAGGGGAGAAGAGAGTTATAACTCCCTCAAACTATGTAATAGAACTATAATTTAAATGCCAAAAGGCAATTTTACACTACCCTATACTACATAAGAACAATTGACTAAAAAAAGTATCTACAGAATGTTCTACAAAATGTTATAAGGTAAGCTAAACAAGTGAGGCTCGGAAGTGCTCCATCTCAGGCCAAGAAACTGGAGTGGCATTTAGTCCAGCGCCACTGTCTACGCCGTAAGTAGTCAGTGTGCATGCGTGGCCCAGATGGACACTGCTAGCAAAATATCTGCAATCTCTAGCACGTGCACACCTATAGTGGAATAAATATATGGTTAAGCACTTGAAGAAATGTAGGATCTGTATTCAAAACTGTAATTCAAAACTCACTCTGTAATCTCTCCTTTATTTAACATGCATGTATATTTTGATCAAAGTTCTCCTTATATTTAATGCAAATAATATGCTTACCAAAAGGTTAGATGAAATAAATATAGGGCCAGATCCAAAGCCCCACTGAAGTCAGACTTTTTAAGAGTTACAACAAGTGTCATTGCAATACCAAATCTTTCAGATAACCAACTGTGAGGTTATCACAATATGCTTTAGGACTATGTTAGGGGTTATTAATTTCTCAAGGAGGTTTAAATCATTTGCTGAACACCAACATGTCAGAAATTTAGGATAATATTGGCACAACATGGGCCATTCCCCACCTCAGGATGGACAGCGGTCTGCTGTGAGTGGACCCAACTGCTGGATCCTATGTGCTCCTGAACCAACTGGGACTGGGCAGAGCTAGATCACTGTTGCTAGCTCAGGGTCTTTGAGGCACACTCCTGGATGCAGATGTCATTCCTGCAACCCTTCCTTGGAACATGGGGCTCTTCATTCCAGACCTCTTATACCCTGGAACCAGCAACTGAGTCTTCCTGATTCCCCAGTTGTTTATAAACAATCCCTCAGAGTTTCCCACTGGGTGCTCTGAGCTTCTTAATTAACCAAGTCAGGAACAATGTGACAGGCAAACAAAGAATACAAGGAATTTCTTAGCCATGAGAACTTTACTAAACAGCCCTAGAAAGTTACAGGTCTTTGGAAGACTACCTAAACAACCTCGTGGGTGTGTGTGACACCCTGTACCCCATGTTCACCACTTTTATATTGTTATGATATATTTTGTACAAAGTAAGCCTTGTGAGGTATCATTTGAAAACTCAATCTACTCAACATCACTGTTCTGTTAAAATGTGCATATCAACTTTGTATATGGAGCTATGAGATTTTACTATATGCTTGTTACTGAAATATGCTGTAGTTCTGGGTAATGCCCTCAGACCATTTTCTCAAAGACAAAGGCACACTGTCATGCCAGCTAGGTGCTAAAAGGCCATTATCTGGCATTGAAGAGTCACCAGCAGAGGAGTTGTAAACCAGAAATTTACAATTCACCTGAAGGACAGCTGGCAGCTCACCTATGCTATGGAACTGCTGATCCGATGACCCAACAAAGACTTTTCCAGTACAAAGGGTCAGAGTATAAGAAGGGGGAAAAAATGCCTCTAGACCCCTCTCCTTCTATCTTTACTTATGGTAGCAAGAACGCTTGAAAGACAAAAGGAAGCATCATTGAACTGGGGGGGAGTGGAGGTTTTTCCAGCCAGTACAGTCTGCTGAAGCTTTTGGGAGAGAGAAACCTTTTTGCTTTTAAGTTTATTAGCCTTAGTAACGTTTAGGAATTCGCTTGCATGTTTTTCTTTTAATTTCTTTTGTAATCAAGTCTGACTTTTATGCCTTAACATTTGTAAATCACTTAAAATCTATCTTTCTCTAGTTAATAAACTTGTTTTGTTGTTTTCTCTAAACCAGTGTATTTGATTGAAGTGTTTGGGACATCTCTACTCAAGTCAACAGGCTGGTGCATATTCATTACTGATTGTTAGAATGACAGATTATTTGCGAGCTTTCACTATTTAGAAGAGCCCTGGACATGAAAGATACACATTTCTGGGGTTCAGACTGGGGATATGCGAGTGTCACCCTGTATCTATTCATGAATGGCTGGGAAAGCATTCATGTAAACATCTGGGAGTGATTTTATATGCTAGTTGCTGCGCATGAGCAGGCCAGGAGTGGCTGTTCTGACAGTAAAGCAGTGTAAAAGGCATCCCATGCTAGAGAGTTAGGGGACACTGCAGTTCAGCAGTCCAGGTTGTACCCTGGGGAATGTCACAATGTGATCTCACCCCTCTTGTGAATCTGAGGTCAGGTTTGCATTCAAGCACAGCAGACCCTTTCCTCCCTTCTCTTCCTCTCCAGTCTCAGTCTTCTGACATGTGGCAGTGGTCAGCCCCCTGCTTTGCAGAGAGCATTCCCCCTTAAACATAGTCTCTGACCTCTTTGGGTTCTGTGCTGAGCTGGGGAAATTCTACACTCCAACTCTCCCCCCTACCCACCATACCATCTGCACTTCTGAGTTGAGTTCATTGTTCTTATGGATGGACCTGAAGTACAGACACAATCAGAGTTGCAAACTCTAGATTGCTCTGTGCCAGCTTCTCAGACAGTCATTCAGATAGGTGTCAAGCCTGTACTAGAAAATGACTAATCCACAATGAAGCGGAGTCCCTCCAAAAACAAACAAAAACAAAAAACAAAACAAAAAAAGATGTTACAATAAACAAAATGGGAATTCACAATTTGACACAGACATATCCCCACTCTGTCTCAGTTCCTACATAAGTTTTCATTTTCCATTTTACTTTCGTTATCTGAAAAAAATGATAAAAACCTCCCATGTCATGCTTTTTTCTGTTTTCTTGGATGGCATTTTCAGGAACTTAAACACAATATTGTGCAATTTTATTTTCATATATAGAATCAATAGCACCATGTTGGAACTTTCAAATATGCTATATTCATATAAATGCTACAGAGCACCAACCATTTAAAAAAATGGGGAAAAAAAGCCAACAAAAGTAACTCGACTGATTTTATTTCTAAAAACATCTACATTTTTCAAAAACATGATTACTTGTGAGGTGTTAATATTTATTGTTTAAAAATGTAGTAGTGGGTGTTAGTTCTCAAACTCTGTAGTACAAAACAGAACCCCAAAAGAGAAAGCTAGAGAGTGTATATCAGAACATATATAGTACTACTGTAATATTTACTTTATAGTTCCAACTTAACCCATCTCTATCTTCAATTTTTGGCTAAGCAGTTCTAAAGCTACTTCATCGCTGTCTTTTTTCCACATGCAAAATTAGCATGCAGTACTGAGAGGAAACCCTAGCTGCATCAGGAACATTTCTTTCTAATTACATGTCAATACTCAGCAACTTGAACTGATGCATGATGACAGGAAAACACATACTCAGAAAAAAGCGTGATAGAAATTCAACAGTAATATTTTGCCTCCACAGCTCTGCAACATAGCAGTTTTAAAATGCCAGAGGCTGATTCCCCCCCGCAACCCAGATCACAACATCTGAGCAATGTGGTAATTTTTCCTTGCTGGTGCAGTTTATAGGTAATACAAAAAGTAGCTGAGGAGTCACTTCATTAACACCACACTCTTTGCCACCAATTTTAAACATATTTCTCATTCTGTGTTTTATAATTATTCACTTACAGGATGTATCTGTTCAACCCTCCCACATCCAGGACACTAAAGTGAACATCCTTAGTACACTGTGAAAAAGTTTCACCTCTCACAAAAATAAATGTATCCAGCTATCTGAAATGACTCCAAATATTTGGATCAGATTCATTTTAAACACATTGTTTCAATCTAGTTCTTAGTGAACAATTGTGCATGTCACTGGAAACCCTATAAATACCTTGCACTTCTATAGCACTTTCTATCTTGAAATAAATGTAAACATGGTGCAAGAAAGAAGTCAAAGATATCTAGACCTGAAACTTGGGTTGTTGACCAAATACAGCAGTACTATCAAAATGTCAAAAAAGGGATCTCTGAGGAAAAGGAAGGGAGGCCTTATTACATTCGTTACTATTTTTAAAGTATCATTTTATCACTACCTAAGATCTTTTCTTAAATGAAGCAAATCTGAATATTATCTTGTAAACTTGAGATATAGAGCGTAACCCATGTTGTTCACTAGACAGAGTTGCCAACTCACGATATTTGGAGATTTTTTAAAATTTCTTATCATCTAGAGATTATTAGAAGCAAACTCCAAATTTTGCCCTTTTTCAACATAGCTGACATCTCCAATTACTTTCAATTGGATGGTAGTTCCAGAGAAATGGCAGCATTACTGACACCTGTAATGTTGACCTTAGCAGAATTGATTGCTGCCTCCCATTCTTACCAATGGGACCACAGGCAGGCTGACCCCATTGAAGATGGCTTCCCCACATGGTGTCAGGAGGCATACCTGCAAAGTGTAACTCCTCTGGAGTAACCTGCACGCATTTCCCTCTTCTGTGACTCATTCACGCCGGTCTCCCTTTATTCTTATCACACAGTCAGCTCCTGTTCCACCCCACCTGGCCCTCTTTCCATACAGGTCTGTCGCCTCTTACGCGCATTTAACATGCGTGAATTCAGCTTTATGCGGTCGGCAAAAAAAAAAAAAAAATTAAATACTGTTCCTGTAGAGCGGACGATTCCGCCCGCCATTACACTCAATGTAATTTTGACTATACGCGGTTTTCGTTTTACGCGCTGACCGCGGAACGTAACCCCAGTGTAAGATGAGACAGACCTGTATCTTCCTTTTTTTCCTAAGCACAGCCTGGGCATCAACTGGGGAGCAGTGAGAGTGTCCTGCTCTCAGTTCTGGTGCCCTATTGTATAGCCTCCCCTAGCATCCAGTAGAAGCAATCGCAGGAAGAGTCCTGCTCAGTACCTGCAGTCCTGGGCTGGAGCACACTTAATGTACTCTGAATTTTAGGAAAATTTAGATAACTCTACCAAGCATGTGCAAATAGCAATTTCCAGAAGCTTACGAATGCTGCCAAATTTGGATAGATTTTTCACAGTGAAAGAATGAGGCATCTCTCTGACCCAAATGTGACCCCTCCTGTCAAATTTCATGTCAAAGTACAGAGATGCTAGAACTTCTCAATGAAACAGATGTAAGAACTTAACATCAGCAAAGCAACTTTTTTCCTAACCTCGTTCTTGGAAATGGCTGGGCATTTTTGCTGAAATTTCCCATAAAAATTCAACATGAGGCAGACTTCCAACATGGAAAGTTTAGCATTAACAGTTACATTTGGCAAAGTTATAAGCAACAGAAAAAAACCTTACAATGAAAAGTATGTCAATCTTAACTACAGGCATTGCTGCCAGCTCTGCCTATAATGATTATCCTTTATTGCTCTATCCTCTATTTGGCTTCAGCTGAATATCATTCACTACTATTTCGCCAAATACTGCAGTACTGTGGGTATTCTAGTAATGCCTAGAAAGCCAACTAAGACTGGGGTTACATTGTTATAGGCCCTATACAAACACAGCAAGAGATACTCTTTATCCAAACGACCTGACAGACAGTTACAAATTCAGTAAATTACTAGGACCAAATTCTCTCTTTAGATACTCCCATATGTATCAATGGGTGATGCATGTAAACATTTTGTTTTGCGCTGTGTCAGGGTCGGGTGCAGCCTCACTGCCAAGACTATGTTCCAGCGGAGAGGGGCGGACTGCAGGGTGATCCCCCACCTCTGTGCAGCTAGGGGCCTGCGTTCCCCACTGCCATGCTGGAGCCTCCATCACAACTGCCCTTCTAATCTATTGTCTATAACAATTTCAACTCTAGTCTAACAACTGTACAGTCACGTGCTGAGTACTACTTAGCCATGGCACTCACTAAGGCCCAAAACTGTCAAAGCAATAGTTTCAATGGGGATACTCAAGTGCTAAACTTTAGGCACATATTTAAGTACTATGGCAGATCATAACCTAACTTCACACCAAAAGATGTGCTGCCCTTTAGGGTAGGTCTACACAGCAAAGAAAATCTTATGGCTGGCTATGACAGCCAATTCCAGCTCGCAGTACTGGGACTGTGGGGCTGTTTCATTGCTGTGCAGACTTCTGGACTGGGGCTGCAACCCAGGCTCTGGGACCCTGCTGGGTGGAAGGGTCCCAGGGTTCCAGCTCTAATCTGAGCCCAGAAGTCTGCACAACAATGAAACAGCCCCACAGCCTGAGCCCAACGAGCCCAAATCAGCTGGCATGGGCCACCCACAGGTTTTTCTTTACCATGCAGACATACCCTTAAAGCAGGGGTGGGCCACCTGTGGGCCGTGAGACAATTTGTTTACATGGCCCGTCCGCAGGCACGGCCACCCGCACCTCCCAGTGGCCACGGTTCACTGTTCCCAGCCAATGGGAGCTGCGGGAAGCAGTGACCAGCATATCCCTGCAGCCCGTGCCACTTCCTGCAGCTCCCACTGGCCGGGAACGGCGAACTGCGGCCACTGGGAGCTGCGGGTGGCCGTGTCTGCAGACAGTCAATGTAAACAAACTGTCTCACGGCCCGCCAGAGGATTACCCTGACAGACCGCGTGCGGCCTGCAGGCCGCAGTTTGCCCACCACTGCCTTAAAGTCTTCTGTGCTTGACATACATGGAAATATTAGTATTGCCACCTGCTCTGTGGAGCCATAGAGATGCGCTAATTGGCCTAGTAAGGAATCTATTTGTCAAAAAACATTTCCTGAATCTTATTGTCTATATTGTTACAGACATACTTGCAGACAGGTATTTTGAAATAAATTACCAAAATAATTGAAAATGACTTGATATGCAGAATTTTAAAATATTGTACACAGAATTTTTATTTTTTTGGTGCAGAATTCCCTCAAAAATAACCATTATACAAGGCACTGATGAGACCTCATCTGGAATACTGTATGTAATTCTGGTCTCCCATGGTTAAGAAAGATGAAGTCAAACTGGAACAGGTGCAGAGGAGGAATACTAGGATGATCAGAGGAATGGAAAACCTAGCTTATGAGAGGAGGCTCGAGCTTAACTTGTTTAGCCTAACTAACCAAATGAAGGCTGCGGGGATATATGATTGCTCTCTATAAACACATCAGGGATTAACACCACGAAGGGCCAGGAGTTATTTGAGTTAAATGCCAATGTTGACACAAGAATAAATGGATATAAACTGGCCCTCACCAAGTTTAGGCTTGAAATTAGATAAAGGTTTCTAACCATCAGAGGAATGAAGTTCTGAAACAGGCTTCCAAGGGGCAAAGAGGGGAGGGGGGGGGAGAGAGAACTAATTGGTTTCAAGACTGAGCTAGATAAATTAATGGAGGGAATGGTATGATGAGACTGCCTACAATGGCATGTAGCCAATCTGCCATTGGTAGTAGCAAATACGCCCAATGGCCAGTGATGGGACACAAGATGGGGAGGACTCTGAGTTACTACAGACAATTCTTTGCCAGGCATCTCGATGTTGGGGTCTTGGCGAAATGCTCAGGGTCCAACTGACCACCATATTTGGGGTTCGGAAGGAATTTTCCTCCAGATCAGATTGGCAGAGATGGGGTGGCGGAGGGGGAGGTTTCCTCTGCAGCATGGGGCATAGGTCCCTTGCCGGTTTAAACTAGAGTAAATGGTGGATTCTCTGTAACTTGAAGTCTTTAAATCATGATTTGAGGACTTTAGTAACCCAGCCAGAGGTTATGTGTCTATTACAAGAGTGGGCGGGCAAGGTTCTGTGGCTTGCAGTGTGCAGACTAGATGACCATGGTGGTCCCTTCTAGCCTTGGGAGTCTATGAGTCAGAGTATCAGGTAATAAAACCAAAGTGAAATCCTTTAGTTATCCTGCTTATCAAAGGAAAAACTAAAATCACCACTTCCTTCCCATGCCCTCCCTTTGCACTGTGTCAAGGAATAACTACATCAACCTCCCTTCATCCATCCTATCCCTAAAAACGGGTTTCTTTATGCATTGCAGTACAAAACAAAAACAGACAAATAAACAACCCACCCTCCTCATGGTCACAAGAGCTCAGACCCCAATAGGCAAAAGGAAAATGATTATGTTCAACTAGTTAGGGTAAAACAGGAAACTGTTTAGTACCCAAAACAAAGCAAGGTAACAACTATAGTCTTTCAAGGACAATGAGAAACTGGTTACAGTAACACTCACTCACAATTTTTCCAGAAGTCTAATGATAAGAATGTTACACTCAAGAGTAGAAGCAGGCAAACTGCACCTGCTGGAACAGAGGAACAAGTTAATAAAGCATAGGAAGCTGGCTAGCATATGTATTTGACCTCTTATTTTCCACTTCTGACTAGAAGAGGTTGTAAAGTGCGATACTGGCGGGGGGGGGGAAGGTATAAACAACAGTTTGTTCCAAATCTATTTAAGATATTTAAATAAATATATATATTTGACCAAGACAAAAAATAGCTAGTTTATTACTACACGAGAAAAACCTATAATTTGTTATGTTTTGAGGGGAATTTAAAGGAGTCACATCTAACATACTATGCCACACATAGCAATGCAAGCTTCATTTCTGATTAATTTAAAAAAGGAAACATTTTAGAAACTATGTTGCTAGGGAAAAACTAACCTGGGTTGGATATTAACACTATCAGCATTTTCAGATCAACACTGTTAGAAGCCGTAGGATCCTAAAGCCCAGGAGTATTTGCCAAAATTGGCAGCTTTAGCCCTAGCCTGGCATCTGTGGTATGAAGCCTTTGAAGCTAATACAACTAACTGAAAGCAGTCTGAATTGGAGAGAGAAACTGGCAAAATTAAGAAAAAGCTTTTATTATACTCGTAGCCAAGTTCAAGTTTAAATTTGGCTGGTAGTAGAATGGAAGTATTAGGAGGAGGGAGAGCAGGATGGTTGTTTATGTTCTGTTCAGAGTAGCTAAAGCCCAAGCCACATTAACTTCAAAGGATTTACATCGAGCAGATGCCATTTCTAGGGCTGAAGTGGAAGGTTTCAGTAAAGACACTAAAGGATAGATTCTCAAAGTGATACACACAAGGGTTTACCCATGAAAATTTCACTGTCATTCAAGCAAGTTAAGTGGCTAAATCCTCGTGCACGACTTTGAAAATTTAAAGTAAGTCCTAAAAGGTCAGCCCTTAGGAAACAAAGGCCTCCAATGCTGGTAAAGTCATTTTAAGCAAATTAAAATGAACACAAATTATCTCCCCCTCCCCCAACAACTTTTTTTTTTAACTCCAATTTAAAAAAAAAAAATAACCACTTTTTAAAAATAAAACCAAACATCTCCACCAGGAAAGCTAACAGGTAATAGGGTACACAACCAGTGAAAGATACCACTATTACTCAGGGTGTGGTTCTTTGGTAGCCATATAAGAGGCCAAAGGGAGAGTGTTTCCAATAGCTATGGGGTGCTGATCTCAACAGCTACACATGCTGTCATTGGTTATTCTCTTTATTATTAAATTACACTAGATCTATTTATATTGCTGGCTTTGTACACATCTAATTTAGAAGTATGCTAATTTTATGAATTGCTAAACTGCAAACATTTCTATTTGAACTGAATAAAAATAATTAACTGTACACATATTTCACACATACCAAGATTATTTTAAACTTCTTTCCTTTTTATATCTATTTGTTCTCTTGTACATTGAACTGACATTTGAAAAGACATTCATTTTGTGAACAAGTACTGAGAGAAAAACTTTTTTCTTACATTGATTACCAGGGTTTTACACAGAGAATTAATTTTTAAAACCTACAGGAGTTATTCTGTAATACTGAATGTAAATGCTTTCTTCTTATAGATTGAAATACACTCATAATATTTTAAAAGTCTCAGCAACATTAAATTAGCAGAAACAATGAGGAATGATTAATATAGTGAGAAAAGCCACAATGTTTTTTAACATGCCAACATAGACCCTCCAACAGAAACAACTAAATACACAAATGAAGATGTGGCAATGGTTTGAAAAATTCTCTTTAAAAATAAAATGTAAGATATCAAGAAAAGTCTCTTGGCCACAATGGTAATGAGCACTAATATACAAACGTGGGGAAAAAAACTAAAATCTGTGACTTAAATTGGAAGAATGGGAAAACACATATTACCATCAAAATAAAAAAAAACAGTATGCCATACCAAAGTGAACGAAATTCAAAACATGCAGAAAACTACATTTCGTATACTATGCATAGCTCTTCATTTCAGACTGTTCTGCTACTTATCGCCAAATATGTAGTCGGTGATCAGGTTTTCTTGCCCTAATACAAACAGTAAACTGGATTTAAAGAAGATCAGGTAGATTTTCAATTCTTTTAACTGTCAAAATATGAATTAGTATCCCCTTTACTAAAACTGCCATATTGAGTGGAACCATCTGAGTCACATTTTTGAGTTTTGAAATTAAAATTTCTGAATTTTCATTAGCAGACGTGGATAACCAAGAATAATCCAGAGCTGAACACAAATGACGCATCATGCAAAAATTCAACTTGCATACTTGTTCTGTTTCTTTCTTAAACTTACTTTTGTTTAATAGTTTTATTTTAGTGTGAAAGAACACTCTCTGCAAATGCCTCAGGTGTTGATGTTCAGCAAGAGAAAGACACAAATGGATGTGTCCCTTAATCACCTGGACTCAGTTACATTCAGTAGCAAGTTCAGTGTTCACTGAAGAATGAAAGAAACATGACAGTGTTGTTAAATTCTATAATTAAAAAAAAAATGAGGGTTAGAAGTGAAACCAACTAAAAGAAAAGGTATTGTAAAGAATGATCAAACACCATATGCAAGGTTAATAAGTGCTCAGAAACTAACAAGCTACAGGCTATTGTACTACCATACCCATAAATTTCTTCATAGATTCATAGAGTCTAAGGCTAGAAGAGACCATTAGATCATCTAGTCTGACCTCCTGTGTAACATGGGCCCTTATATTTCACCTGGTTACCCCTGTACTGAGTCCAATAACTGTGTATGGCTAAAACACATCTTCCAGGAAAGCATCCAAGTCTTGATTTGAAGACATCAAGAAATGGGGAACCCACCTCTTCCCAGGATAGGTTGTTCCAACGGTTAATCACCCCCTCTGTTAAAAATCCATTCTTTATTTCCCATTTGAATTTGTCTTGTTTCAGCTGCCAGCCAATGCTTCTTGTTAGGTCTTTCTCAGGTAAATTAAAGAGCCTTTTTGTATCTAATATTTTCTCCCTGTGAAGGTAAGTATACAGTAATCAAGTCACCTCTCAATCTTCTTTTTGATAAAGAGATTGAATTCTTTAAGGCATTTTCACTGTAAGGCATTTTCTCCAGCCCTTGAATAATTTTTGTCGTTCTTCTGGGTGCAAGTTATCAGGGATCAACCGATTTAAAAACGTCCTTAGTATATATTGTTTAACATCCTCCTAATGGACTAGAAAATATTTAATCATTCTGCTTCTTCTTTCCAAGTACAGAACACAAATATTTATTGAATACTTCTACTTTTTCTTCATGTCCATTAACAATTTTATCAGCTCTATTTAGTAATGGAACTATACCATTGTTAAAATTTCTTCTGTTCCGAATACTCTTAAACTCATCATCCTTAACCCTGCCAGTCCTGGATTTTTCCCTGATGCCTTTAGCTTTTATCATCAATTTTCTATAGGTCATAGCAATCAATATAAATTAGGGATGATTTATTTCCTCCTTTCCTATTTGTTATACAACAGCCCCTCGCTAAAACACGCATCTTTACAGCGCAAATTCGATTATAGCGCGGGACCGCGCATGGATCCCAAATGTAATTACCTTAATTGGAATCCATGGTAACGTGGTCCCCGCGTTAATGCGGGACCGCGCATGGATCCAAAACCCCACGTTCTAGCGGGAGTCCAGTGTATATTGCTTTTTTTATTTCTAATTGCTGCCTTCACTTTGCCACTGAACAAGAAAGGGCTTTTAGCCAAAGCTGCCCTCTGCCTTGAATTGAATTGCTTTTTGGCCATCTAACAAACTATTCTTGAACTGCCAATTTTCATTCACATTTTTCTTTAAGTTTTTTCCTCCCAATCAATGTAGTTCACAATTTTCCTCAGCTTTGGGAAATTAGCCTTTTTGAAGCAGAGAGAGTGTGTGTGTGTGAGAGAGAGAGAGAGAGAGAGATTGCAGGTTGGGACTGTTCTCTGCCCCTATTAAATGTAACCAGGTCATGATCACTGGTCCGTAAGCAACCACAAACTTCCAGTGATTACATTCATAGTTATCAGTCATCATTAGGTCCAAAATGGAGTTCTCGTGTTGGGTGCAATACCATGTGTGTTAGAAAATATTAATATATAATTTTTAGAAACTCTAATAATGTTTTACTATCTGGCTGGCTGGGACTTCTAGCATAAGCTTCTGATATGGACGTGCCCGATACAAAACAATTTTTCTTTCCACACATTACAGACATGTACATAAGGATTAACTCATCCTGTTCTCCAGTTTCATTTGATAGTCTCTAACAGAACCCACAGACACCCGCTTTGCCCCTTCTAGTTATGTTAGTTAGCACACTGATCTATACATATTCAGGATCCTGTGGGTCTGAGTTATCAGCAATTCTAAAACAGGTAATCGTATTTTTAATTTAGAGTGTCACTCCCTAAACCTCTTTACCCATTTAATCTTTCCTAAGCAAGTTATAAACAGATTTTAACACTCCTATCATGCGATACATCCCACCAGTTTTCAGTAATGCCAATCATATCAAATTTCTTATAAATGAGTTTTTCCAACTTCACTTGCTTCTTATTCTTAGCATCAGTATATAAGTTATTGAAAAATGTTTTCTCTTCATATTCTTTGCCACACTGGTTCTATTTGTTCACGCTGAGTTTGAACTACTTTTGCCTTCTTAGAACTCTTCCTCTGAGTTGCTAGCTGTCCACTCCAGCTAGGTTTCAGATATGAAGATTAGCCACATACCTGTGAGATGCAAGCCATACTCTTCATACAGCCAACCTCTCCCACTGGAATGTGGCTCAATGTTCCACAATAACAAAACCTGCAGCTTCACACCAGTTACACAACCAACTGTTTGCCTCCAGTATTTTCTTCCTTTTTTACTTCAGGCATTCATGGGGCCAGAAGGATCTCTGAGAATATGACTAGGACTTCCCTCTTCCGTTCTCTTCCAAAATCCATTAAATATCTTCTATAGTTTGTGAAGTTGCATGTGACGTCACACCATGTGTTCCAATGTGTATCATTGCCAGTGGAAATTTGCTAGATGATTTCATAATCTCACCCAATCTTGCTATCAAACTTTGTATTTTTGCTCCAGGAGGCAGCACACTAACCTGTTATCTTTGTGTCCTTTATAAATTCTGTTTCCTTTCCTTAATATGGAGTCACCAGTGACAACTATTTGTCTTCTTTGGGATGGCTGAACATCCTCTCTCTCAGTACCTGCTTGTTTCATAACAGGCAGGATGGCCACTGGACACACCTCCTCCAGCTTTCTGTTCTGTTTCTCCAGAGACAGATTCCTCTGTAGTTGACTCATTGAGCACTGTATAATGATTCAAGTCCCTTAGCCAGGTTGAATGCCTCCTGGATCTTTCTCCCTTCTTGGTCACAAATCGCCAGTTTGCTTTTTTGGTTTCTACTATCTCCAGTTCATTCATCATCAATCCTTCCCTTTGTGATACCTGTGGCAATCATTTCACAATCTGGTTGTCCAAGAAGTCTTTATTTTCTTGGATGTTACAGTGTTGAAATTTGTGCTTCCAAACAGCACACAGTTCCATGCATCAGAAGTGTCTTCTGTCCTTTGGCAGAAAGGAAAACAGCACATCCAAGACAGGTAGCAGCAGCTGTTTTCTCACCATCCATACCTGCTATGTGGCATACAGCCATATCTAAATGAAAGGAACCACACCCCCTTGTCCAAACTCCCCTGTTAGATGCACTTTTTTGACAACTGATTAGTAAATAAACCTTGATTCTTAGCATTACCCTATTGCTGACAGGGAGGAATCAATCACTCAGACTTCAGACACTGGATGTGAACAAAGATCTAAGGGCTCAAGCCAGATGCTCCTCACAGAGGCATGAAAAAAAACAGACCTGTTACTCAGCCTGTTCAGGGATCCAAAATCCCAGCCACAAAGTAACACAACCAGACAAACCGACCAAACACACAACTCACCAAGTCCATTTACTTGCAAGCACAGGATTCACATTTACAGTCCCCAAAACTCCCATTAGCCACACCTGCTCACCTAGCAACTGACTTATATACTATGTATCACTGCCTCGGCTCCCCCTCCTCATTGACAGGGAGAAATTAATCAAACTTCAAAACTGGGTCTGATCAAGGACCCAAGGGTTCCGCGCTGAGACACACACACACAAAAAACCTCACCTCTCTCAACTGTTACTGTGTAACACTTAGGACTGCTGTAACAAAACAAAAGTTGTTTACATTTATTTTGTACATCTGAAAGCAGCTTGTGTATATGAAGTTGAACTATTTGCCCTCTACAAGTTAGTCATTTCCCTATTTTTGTGTATATTGTATATAGCAACATCAAAAAGAAAGAACATTCTAAAAGCAGGAAAGTCACTGTAAACTCAACAATTGGAAGGGGAATTCAGGAGCAGGAGTAGTACCCAAAATTGTTCCTCAAATTTAATTTTTATTAAGCTAATTGATTTCAAGTTGACTGTGTCCTTTTAAACCGTTGGTGGTCCTCTTGACTCTTGAAATATGTACAAGTTCTAGTTAGCTCCAAACTTCACACATAATAAGCTATTGTCCACAGAACTCAATACTGACAATCCAAAAAGGAGTAATAAATATAAATAATTCTTAATAAAGGCAACAAATCACTCACAAATTAAAGCTCAGGGAACTCAGAAGTAGCAAATCAAACATTTGTCAAAAATAGAAATGTATCTAATTTATAGCCTTTTTTGAAATAGCATATTGACTAATTAGAAGTTTAAACTTCCATCCAATTACTGCAGACTTGTCAGAATATACACCTCTACCTCGATATAACGCTGTCCTCGAGAGCCAAAAAAATCTTACCGCGTTATAGGTGAAACCGTGTCATATTGAACTTGCTTTGACCACCAGAGTGTGCAGCCCCGCCCGCCCGGAGCACCACTTTACTGCGTTATATCTGAATTTGTGTTCTATCGAGTTGCGTTATATCGAGGAAGCGGTGTACTGAGTCAATATTCCATGGCCAAATTTTAGTGTTGGTACATTTTGAGGTCTGACTCTTCCTGGCCATTTGAACAGTGCGGTAGTGGTTTTACTCTTAGGTCCGGCCTGTTTTAATCTGGCCCTCGAGCTCCCGGCAGGGAGCAGGATCCGGGGCTTGTCCCGCTCCAGCAGTCCAGCTGGGCAACATTATTCCTTTTTCAGGAATACATGCTCTCTGGAATCCATGGTTTAGATGACCTACCAATGTAATAAGTCTCACATAAAATTGCTTTACTATACATTGCAAACCAGAACATTAACAGTGAACACCTTTCCGTACTGTATTATCCTTATAAGACACTATTAATAAAAAACACTTTGTTAATTTTTCCTCCCTAATTTTTAACATATATTACATTGATAACCTAATAACTATTTCTCTTAAACAAAACTGATTAATCTGAATAAAATTACTACTAATGTAATTAATTTATTTAGATAATACTGACAGCAAGAAGGCACTTGATGATGTTCCCGTGAGTGATCTTAAACAAAAACCTGTGTCCAAGTGTGAATTTACATGAGGCAGTGAGAAAGCAGTTTTGGAAATATAGGACACAAATGGCCATGGCTGTTTCTACACCTCCCAAATCAAAAGTCTTCTGACAACAACATCCCTTGACCACTCTGTCAAAAAGGTCCCAGAAGGAGACTGCATTTAAGAAGAGGCCCACTTGTTTAAGAATGTGAGGAAACTAGGGATGTAAAAGGGGTTAACCGGTAAGCATTAGGCTCACCGATTAAGCAACCTTACCCGTTAAACCCGACGGCCCCATGCCCCAGCTGGGACGAGACAGACCCCTGCCCCAGCAGGACCCCAGGCCATCCCGGTGGGACCCCAGGCCGGGCCTACCTTGGTTAATGGTTAACCGGTTAAACAACGTAATTTTAATCATTTAACCGGTTTACTTTTTTAAACAGATATTTACATCCCTATAGGAAACTGCAGAGTCCACCTCAGGAATGGCCATTCAGAATTCCTGCAAGCCTGTGCACAGTCTATAGAATTTATGGGCATGTCATAACTATAAAGGGAAGGGTAACAGCCCTCCTATGTACAACACTATAAAATCCCTCCTGGCCAGAGACTCCAAAATCCTTTTACCTATAAAGGGTTAAGAAGCTCAGGTAACCCGACTGACATCTGACCCAAAGGACCAATAAGGGGACAAGATATTTTCAAATCTTGGTGGGGGGGAGGCTTTTGTTTATGCTCTTTGTTTTGGGGGTTGTTCGCTCTTGGGACTGAGAGGGACCAGACATCAATCCAGGCTCTCCAAATCTTTCTGAACAAGTCTCTCATATTTCAAACTTGTAAGTAAACAGCCAGACAAGGCGTGTTAGTTTTTATCTTTGTTTTCTCAACTTGTAAATGTACCTTTTGCTAGAGTGTTTATCTCTGTTTGCTGTAACTTTGAACCTAAGGCTAGAGGGGATTCCTCTGGGCTCTTTAAGTTTGATTACCATGTAAAGTTATTTTCCATCCTGATTTTACAGAGATGATTTTTACCTTTTTCTTTAATTAAAAGCCTTCTTTTTAAGAACCTGATTGATTTTTTCCTTGTTTTTAGATCCAAGGGGGTTGGATCTTGATCCACCAGGAGTTGGTGGGAGAAAGGAGGGAGATGGTTAATTTCTGCTTGTTTTAAGATCCAAGGGGTTTGGATCTGTATTCACCAGGGAATTGGTGAAAAGTCTCTCAAGGCTACCCAGGGAAGGGAATTAGCATTTTGGAAGTGGTGGCAGCGGACCAGATCTAAGCTGGTAGTTAAGCTTAGAAGTTTTCATGCAGGCCCCCACATTTGTACCCTAAAGTTCATAGTGGGGAAGCAGCCTTGACAGGGCACTTACAGCAAGGCTAAACAGGAGCACCATGCCTGCTGTTTCAGTCAACTTAGTGAGAGGAAGATACGCAGGTAACACCTTTTCTGCAGATGCCTGATGAAGGAAAAATTGAAATACTGTTTATTACTCATTTTCCAACTCTTTACTCACTAAGGTCATCTTGAATGTTTGAACATGAGATACCACACATGTCCTCCTATCAGGGTAACCCTTTCTGGGATCAAACAGCTGGGAACAGGAATGGGAAGATCCTCATGGTATGAACCTTACTCTTTCACTCAAGGCGCTCTCTAACCTGAAAAAGTTAAGCCCAGATCAGGAGGAAAAAGGAGTACCAACAAATGCAGACAACTGAAGAGAGGCTTCAGATAAGACTTTTAGTATTTGATTTTCAGAGATGCTGAGCCCTCGTAACTCCAAATGAAGTCAATTGGAACTGCAAATATTCAGCTCTGCAGACTATAAACTCTCTGGGGCAGCTACCATGCCTTTTGATGGTCTGTACAGCACCTAGCACATTTGGGGCACTACAGAAATATAAACAAAATAAATAGAGAAGGGAGCAAGGAAACTGTGGATCTTCAGAATAGGCCAACATTCCATCTATCTTCTGTATTGCTTTATCCTATGCTCAGCCATTGTATAAATTTACTGCAATATTCCTCTGGGAATTGCATTTATAAAATACACTTTGAACAGGAAGGTGTAGCTATAGAGTGGCAGTAGCCATGCCATAAGCTAGTTTAACACTATAAGCCTGATTTTCAACCCTCATCTTGAAATTTCACATACTAAATTTTAACCCAGGTTTTCTTTTTTTAACCTGGGAAGTTTGGATAAAAAAAATGAGAAAAGGAGAACAAGTAGTTTGTACATGTACCTGAAGTAGTCCTCCCCCTCCCTTTTTTTTCCCTCCTTTTTTTGGGTGGGGATGAGTGTTTGCCTAGAAACTCCAAATTTACTTCTTGGCTTTGCTGAGAAGATCCTTTTGATATTTTGACAGAGGTGAACAGTGGGAAAATTATGAAAATTATAGAGATACGCTTTTTGATACAAGTTCCATACTAAGGTAGAGAGGAAAGGTATTAGCTACATCAGTGGTTCTCAACCAGATATATGTATACCCAAGAGATGTTCCAGGGGGTACTCAACTCATCTAGATCAGTGTTAGTCAATCTGGGGGTTGCAGCTCCCAGGAGGGTCACAGCATGGGTTTAGGAGGACATAAAGTGCAGGGCCAGCATTAGGGGGTGGCAAGCAGGGCAACTGCCCAAGGTTCCTACGCCAGAGGGGGCCCTGCAAAGCTAAATTACATGCTACAACCCCGATACCTAGGGCTCAGGCTTCAGACAAGGCTCACAAATTAAAAACAAGCTGAAGTATCACACTGAAATGTAAGTTTATATTCCAATCGATTTATTTTATAATTATATAGTAAAAATTGAGAAAGTAAGCAATTTTTTTAGTATTAGTGTGCTGTGACACTTTTATGTCCAATTTTATAAAGTAGTTTTTAAGTGTGGTGAAACTTGGGATACACAAGACAAATCAGACCACTGAGCTAAATGTCATTACTGCAGGGATATAGATAGAAAGCACAGGAAGGCTGGGGGAGGGGCTGAGGAAGTGTTTACTCTCTCCAAGCCTAGCCCAGGCAACAAGGAGGAACTGGAACCAGTTTGCTGTACTGCTTAAAAGAAACTAAGTTATTCAACTCTTGCTTGTCTAACACTTCTCTTGTGTTTCTTGAAGTCTGGAGATGATGAGGGGGCAATACAAGATTAGGGAGGGTGATGGTTTGGGGGAGTGAGATGTCAAGGGGCTCTTAAGTGAGGAGGGGAGTGGGTTTTGGAAGTGTGTATCAGCAAAGCCCTTCTTTGATAGGCTTCATGGTACAGTCCTTGTGAGTTCCAGCAGACGTCTCAGGTGGTAAGCAGGGGTTTTATCATGACTGGCAGCCCCTTGGTCCTGCTCCCCCAGGTTTATAGCTTTGGCACAAGGCAGGAACCTTTTGTCTCTCTGGGTCCCCACCCCTCCTTCTAAATGGAAAAGTACCAAATTTAACATGCATTTCATTATCAGGTGAGATGGTTACATGTCAGTGTAAGACCCCTAGTCTCCATTCTTCCTGGGTTGGCCCACACATACACAGGAAGACTTGCATGTAAATAAACCATTTACAACCAATTGCCCTAGTCAATGGAAGCCATCAAGATTCTAAACCACCATTAATGGCCCACACTTTGCATAATTACAATAGGACCTCAGAGTTATACTTCATATTTCTAGCTTCAGATACAAGAATGATACATGCGCACAAATAGGAGGAATATATTCAGTAGGTTATAACCTTTGTTATGATACCTTACAAGAGACCCTTTGTATAAAGCATATTCCAGTTACATCATATTCACGCTCATATGCATCTTTACATAAAGCATATGGAGTGCAAGGCCACATTCGCTGGGTATGTCTACACAGCAACGAAAAACCCATGACTGGCCCATGCCAGCCGACTTGGCTGCAGGACTGTTTCATTACTGTGTAGACTTCCAATCTCAGGCTGGAGCCCAAGCTCTGGAACTCTCCCACCTCACGGGGCGTTAGAGGAAGTCTACACAGCAATGAAATAGGCCCACAGGCCAGTCATAGGTTTTTCTTTGCTGTGTAAACATATCCTCAGAACAGGACTCCACTTTAGCAACTTATCTACCACAGGGGGCATGGAAGGAGGGAGAGACAGAAAAAAAGATGGACAGAAGAGCCAGCAATGCTAAAATTAACATTGGACAATATGTATGCACTCCATAGCAGCAAATTCCTACAGGAGAATTTCATTCTAAAGATTAATTAAATAAAAGATTACAAACTCTCAAGACAGTTGTAAGCAATTAAAATATTCACTGTTAGTTACCAGCATAAGCACGGCTTTTTTCCCAACCTATAATTACATACAGTCTTTTTTATAATTAGAGTAGAAGATATATGAGGCTTATTAAAACCATGCAACTTCTCTGAGAGGCTTTTCACAAAATCCATGGATTTTGAAAATTACAAAGAAGGTATAAATAATGCACTTCGGTGTGTTGGAAACCCAAGTACAATCTTCATATTATAGGAAGACTTACAGATATGAAAGTGCTCCATAAGACTGACTGAAAATTGTACTTGCAAGATATTACACTGAAAAAGAAATTGTCTCCCCATTAAAACCTGCAACTTTGCTACAATTTAGACAAGCAATAGACATTTACAGTGCTGACAGTTACAGTATTACTTCACAAAAGATGCAGTTATTCTACTGCTACAATAGATTAAATTAAGAATTTTCCCCAGACCCATTACGATATTCTTTGAGATGTAGTGCTCAGATCTATTCCATTGTAGGCATGTGTGCTTGCCACATGCACCGGTGCCGGAAGTTTTCCCCTCAGTAGTATCCATACGGGACTGGCTCTGGCGCCCTCTGAAGTGGCATGCGTATGCCACGGTATAAGGGATGCTGACGGCTGCCCCCCACCCTAGGTTTCTTCTTGTCGGAAACGCCAACAGTGGGGAAGGAGGGCGGGTCATGGAATGGACATGATCAACACACCTCAAAGAACACCAGTTATGAAAAAGGTAGCTGTCTTTTCTTCGAGTGCTTGCTCATATCCATTCCATTGTAGGTGACTCCCAAGCAGTGCCATCGGAGGCGGATAGGAGTTCATGTATGTGTTGACTACAACACAGCTCTGCCAAATCCAGCGTCATCTCTGGCTTGCTGGGTGATGGTGTCATGCGTCGTGAACGTGTGTATTGAAAACCATATTTTA
The DNA here is from genome assembly GCF_011386835.1 of Chrysemys picta bellii. Lineage (NCBI taxonomy): Eukaryota > Metazoa > Chordata > Testudines > Emydidae > Chrysemys > Chrysemys picta. The sequence continues at coordinate 8,382,386 of NC_088801.1, read as the reverse complement.
ATGACGTAGGTTCTAGCCCATGAAAGCTTATGCCCAAATAAATTTGTTAGTCTCTAAGGTGCCACAATGACTCCTTGTTGTTTTTGCTGATACAGGCTAACACGGCTACCACTCTGAAACCTGAAAACCACATCGCGGCCCTGCAGATGCCCTGGATAGGGACGTTTGCTAGGAAGGCCGCCAAGGACATTTGAGCCACAAGTACGCTCCCCCTTGCCTGTTGACACAGAACATTGAGGCCATATTGTCCATCAACGCCTGTACTACTCGACTGGAGAAGTGTGTCAGAAAGACCGGACATGCCAGGCGGATGGTCCTGAGCTCTCTGACGTTTTTATGCAGTGCAAGTTCCTCTGGAGACCATGTCCCAAGTCCGCAGCATACCAAGATGTGCTCCCCAACCGAGGTCTGAGGCATCAGATATCAGGGAGACTGTGGGTCGTGGACTCTCCAACGGTACTCTTTCCAGCACTCACTTTGGGTCAGTCCACCTCTGCAGAGAGATAAGCACTTTCGGCGGGATCATGATGACCTTGTGCAGGTGATCCCTGAACGGGGAATAGAGTGTCGCTAGGCAGTTAAAGGGGCTGCAGTCTGAGCCTTGCATGGCAGACGACGTAAGTGCACACTGCCATGTGACCCAGTAGCCTGAGGCAAACCTAGGCCTTGGTGAGTGGGTGTGTGGAGACGCTGGCAATGAGATCTGACATTGTCCTGCGACAGAAATCCCCTGGCTCGGGTAAAGTCAAGTACCACTCCGATAAACTCTATCCTTTGGACCGGGATTAACACTGATTTTTGTTCATTTATCAACAGGTCCAGAACGTGGCACATAGCTTGTAGCACGGTGACACTGTGCTGGACCTGTATTCTGGAGCAGCCCTTGATCAGCCAGTCGTCAAGGTACGGGTAAATCTGGACATCTGACATAAGCTGCCGCCACTGACATGCACAAACTGAAGTGGGCGGTCCCCACTGAAACACAGAAAAGGTCTGTATCTGTGGAATATTTATATATGAAAGTAGGCATCCTTCAAATCGAAAGCGGCATACCAGGATCCAGGGAAGGAATGATGGAGGCCAGGGAGACCATGTGAAACTTCAAGGCAGGTCGAAAATAGGACATAGACTGCCCTTGGTCTTTGATATGAGAAAATATCGGGAATAAAACCCTTTCCCTTTCTGATGTACGGGGACTTCCTCTATGGCCCCGACTTGCAAGAGAGCTTGCACTTCTTGGGCAAGAAGCCGCTCGTGAGAAGGGTCCCTGAAGAGGGACGGGGAAGGGAGATGGGAGGAAGGGTAGAAATAAACTGTAGGGTGTACCCCACTGCCACAGTGCTGAAGACCCAGCCGTCTGTCGTTATTGCAGTCCAAGTGGGGAGGAAAGGAGAAAGGTGGTTGGAAAACAGAAGGAGGGTAGGATCTTGTCTGTAGACTAGGACGTTGCCCTCGGGGCGCACCCTCAAAACGCCCGCTTATTACCCTGAGGGTAACGGGAAGAGCCCGACAGAGGCAGAATCCGATTATTGGCCTTGATGGCGCTTATAGCCCTTGCCCTTTTTGTGGTGGGGCTGGGCTTCCCCCAGGAGACAACCATGTCTTGGCAGGGCATTGGGGACACCAGCAAAGACAATGTCTTTTGCAGCCTGGAAGGCCTCCGGCGTGGACAGGACTTCCAGGTGCTGGGGACCTCTGCCACTACCTGGGGTGGACGGTGGGTCCCTAGGAAGGCTGGTTGCCCTAGCTGGCGATGCAAGTGCCTGGCTGGCCTCCGGAGACTAAGGCTTTGTCTACACTTGCAAGTTAGAGCGCATAAATCAGCCCCGGGCTCCCTAACTCGTGAGGTGTCCACACTGGCAAGGCACTTAAGAGCACCCAGACCCCGAGGCTGGGGCACCCCTGGTAATCCATCTCCACGAGAAGCATAGAGTTTTCTGCGCCCCGGCTGAAGCGCCGGGGTGTCAGGGTGGATGACGTGTTGCATTACTGTGTTGCGATTGTCCTCTGGAAACGTCCCATAATCCCCTGAAGTCAAGTGGCCACTCTGGTCAGTGTTTTGAACTCGACTGCAGGAATGTGGATATCCCCTTTCAAAGCTCCGTTTCTGACAGCATGCATGCTTATCTGCTCCAGGACACAAAGCAAACCATTACTGTGGAATGCCTCTGCAGCAGAGGCAGGTGTCTGTGCGCGCTCGCATGCATGAGAGTGAGAGAGAGGCAGGGGGTAGGGACTGATGTCGGGTTTCCCCCTTCCTCCTGCCGCTGTCTGAACTTACAAGATAACATGCTAACACACTCTGCCCCCCAAAACACGTCTCTCCCCCCACATACACACAACACACTTCTTGTCACACTCCCCACCCCCTCATTTGACAAGCAGCTGGCAATCTCGTAGGATGCCCATGGAACAATGGGACTGGGAAACCTGTATCGTGTGATGCTGTGCCTGCCCCATTAGGCATTGCAAACCCTTTCCAAAGCACGCTGCAGCCACTTGTACACTGGGATAGCTATCACAATGCACTGCTTTCTGTGGTGTTGCAAGAGCTGCTAATGTGGACGTGCTCCACAATCACAAGGAGCCCAGTGTGAACACACATCAGCACTTTCCCTGCTGCTGTCTCTGAGGGCTGGTTTAACTCCCGGCACTCTACATCTGCAAGTATAGACGTAGCCTTACTATCCCGCAAGGGTCTATTCTCCTCCCCAGACTTTCCCTTTGCCTCACGGGAGGTCGGGGAACGCCCTCACTGCAAGAGCTTCCTTGGAACTCAAATCAGCACCGGGAGACTGGTGCCAGAGGTGAACTTTGCACCGATGCTGCCAAGTCCAATTTCGGTGGCCTGTCCCTGGGCTAAATCCCAGAGGGGACTAGCTAATCTACAACACTAACACACTAACTGTTAAGAAACAAAAGAACTACTTATTTAACTATTTACAACACTAAGAGAAAACCACAGGGTAAGTAAGCGCTTGCTGAAGCAAGGAGACATTCCAGTACCATCACTGGTGGTAAGAATGAACTTAGGGTGGGGAAAGCCAGCAGTTCATCTCATACAAGTACTGTAATACAATCTCTTTATCATGAAAGTTGAACTTACAAACGTAGAATTATGTACAAAAAAACCCTGTATTCAAAAATAAAAAAGTAAAACTTTGGAGACTAAAAGTCCACTCAGTCCTACTTCTTGTTCAGTTAGTCACTCAGATAAACAAGTTTGTTTACATTTGCAGGAGATAATGCTGCCCGCTTCTTGTTTACAATGTCATCTGAAAGTGAGAACAGGTGTTCACAAGGCACTGTTGTAGCCGGCATTGCAAGATATTTACTTGCCAGATGCGCTAAAGATTCATATGTCCCTTCATGCTTCAACCACCATTCCAAAGGACATGCGTCCATGTTAATGAGGGGTTCTGCTCAATAACAATCCAAAGCAATGCAGACCAATGCACATTCACTTTCATCATCTGAGTCAGATGCCATCAGCAGAAGATGGATTTTCTTTTTTGGTGGTTCGGGTTCTGTAGTTTCCACATCAGAGTGTTGCTCTTTTAAGACTTCTGAAAGAATGTTCCACACCTTGTTCCCCTCAGATTCCGGAAGGCACTTCAGAGTCTTAAACCTTGGATCGAGTGCTGTGGCTATTTTTAGCAATCTCACATGGGTACCTTCACCTTCTTTGTCTTTTGTCAAATCTGCATTGAAAGTGTTCTTAAAATGAACAACATGTGTTGAGTCATCATCCAAGACTGCAATAACATGAAATATATAGCAGAATGCAGGTAAAAGCGCAGGAGACATACAATTCTCCCCCAAGAAGTTCAGTCACAAATTTAATTAACGCACTTTTTTTTAAACGAGCGTCATCAGCATGGAAGCATGTTCTCTGTAATGGTGGCCGAAGCATGAAGGGGCATATGAATGTGTAGCATATCTGGCATGCAAAAACCTTGCAACTCCGGCTACAAAAGTGCCATGCGAACGCCTGTTCTCACCTTCGGGTGTCATAGTAAATAAGAAGCAGTCAGCAGTATCTCCCATAAATGTAAACAAACTTGTTTGTCTTAACAATTGTCTGAACAAGAAGTAGGACTGAGTGGATTTCTAGGCTCTAAAGTTTTACATTGTTTTGTTTTTGAGTGCAGTCATGTAACAAAAAAAATCTACATTTGTAAGTTGCACGATAAAGAGACTATACTACAGTACTTGTATGAGGTGAATTGAAAAATACTATTTCTTGTTTATCATTTTTACAGTGCAAATATTTGTAATAAAAATAATATAAAGTGAGCACTGAACACTTTGTATTCTGTGTTGCAATTGAAATCAATGCATTTGAAAATGTAGAAAAATATCAAAAATATTTAATAAATTTCAATTGGCATTCTATTGTCTAACAGTACAATTAAAACTGCGATTAATCGTGATTAATTTTATAAATCACAGTTATTTTTTTTAATTAATCATGTGAGTTAACTGCAATTAATCAATAACCCTAATATTAAGACAAATCTGAAAAATAAGCTAAATAAAAATTCTTGCCTTCAGGCACTAATCATCTTCTCTTGCTCCTACATCTAAATAGAAATATACTATAAAATCAAAGGCTAATACAGTAGAGTTAATGAGCTATTTTTGCATTTACTTACAAGTTTATAACACATCCACAAACATTCTATTTAGTCTCCACAAACACAATTAAGAAAAACATATCACCCAATAGGACTACATTCATCCCTTCATTAATTTCACTTTAAGATTTTTTATCTTCAGTGGAAAATCACTAGCAATTCTGCCTTATTGCAAAATTATAGGGTGCTACATAAAACTCAAATACAGAAAGGCTCATTTTCACCTTTGAAGATAGGGAGTGAAACAGTAGAGAGCTAAGGGCCATAGAAATAAATGGCCAATCATCACAGACTATCTGGCTTGCCAACTCAGCGTACAGTGCCTTCATCTCAAGTTGGGCTACCTCAACAATAGCAACTCTGCTGATCTCAGCGGTTTAGGCGAGTTACAAGAAATGAGATGGTTTTTGATATAATTAAGTTTCGGCCCATTAAGGCCTTGAAAAATCAGCACAATTTTTTTTTAAACAGATCTACAAGTGGATGGGAAGACAGCGTACAATGTACCAGCATAAGGTACACTCAGTAACATGCATTACCTGACCAGTGAACTAGTACATGTTAAATTAGCTGGTTTCTGTGTAGCTTTAACAAAGAGTTACAGGTAGAACATATTCTAATAGCCCAACCGGGATGAAGGACAAAGACACAGATCACCATGTCTGCGTGTACATCAAGCAGGAAAGGGCATCATTCTAAATAGTAACTTTCTGATCATTGCTGCTATTCTGGTGTCTAGGGACAGTAATGTGTCCAGACAATTTAGAAACTGCATATTAACTTAAAAATCAGAGAGCAGTGGCTTTCAAAGGAAGATGAAGTCAGAGTTTCTGCCAGTTCCTCAAAGTACTTCCTTTATCCAGTCATGATTTCTGTCTTATACAGATTGAACTTGAGCCAGCTGCTTTTTATCCAGGTACTTAATTTATTCAGGCATTCAGACAGCTAAATTATGGTAACATCTGCATTACAGTCGAACGTTAACATACTGTTGCCACTGCAACCTGAGGCATCTCAAAATTTCACCCCATGTTCAACACTGGTGGGGAAAAGGATAAATATAGGGGGAAGGATATGTATGCAGTAGCATGCACGTCTGCAGTAGCATAAAATCCCTCCTTGGCAGAGGTACTGGATTGCCTTATCTGTGAGGGGTTACCCAGTTCAAATAACCTAGTTGGCACCTGACCAGAAGGACCAATGAGGAAAGAAGATACTTTCAAATCTGGGGGGGGGGAAGGATTTGTTTGTTGTTCTCTTTTGTTGTTCCCTCTCCGGACAGAGGGAGAAGCCAAACAGGTCCAATATCTCCTGAAAATATACCTGGAATAGAATAATCCATCTAAAACCACAGAAATTGTAGAGTAGGGCAAGGAAATGTGTTAGGTTATCTTTTGTTTGGCTTGTGAATTTTCCTGTAACTGTCCAGCTGAGCCCAGAGGGGAATCCTCTGTGTTTTAAATCTTTTTATTATCCTGTAAAGTTACCTTCCATCCTGACTTTTTTATGAATAAAGTTCTTCTTTTAAGAACCTGATTGATTTCAGTGTCCCGAAGACAAAAGGTCTGGTCTGTGCTCACACTACCATGGCAACTGGTTGGTATATTATTCTCAAGCCTCCCCAGGAAAGAGGGTTAAGGGGCTTGGGGGGATATTTTGGGGGAATAGGGATTCCAAGTGACCCTTCCCTGAATTTTTGTGTAAATCACTTGGTGGTGGTGGCAGCAATACCATCCAAGGACAAGGAAAGGAATTTGTGCCTTGGGGAAGTTTTAACCTAAGCTGGTAGAATATAAGCGTAGGGGGTCTTTCATGCAGTCCCCACATCCGTAGCCCAGAGTTCAGAGTGTGTGGGGGGGGAGAACCCTGACAGCACTACAGGTGTAAATGAAGAGCCTAGCACCAGGAAGGACAAGGTGCACTGAGATTTTCTTAGTGAAAGATGCTTTGGCCTCCCACTATGCCATTAGCAGAGGCTGAATTTTCAATTCATGACTTCTTAGTAGTTGCCTTGGTGCCAAGTTTGTCGCAGACAAAGAAACAATAAATGGCATCAAAACAGGATGAGATGCCTTCTACTTCAATGGCTTTGTTGAGGGAACTCAGTTCCACGGAAAGATGAAGTCATTAAGTTAATCATTTCATTCCCATACTCTTGAGGTTCATGGAATTCATGAGCCTAAATATGATGGTGATGGGTACAAGAGTAACAAAGATTTATTTATTTTTCTATTTTCTTATAACTTTGGTGCACTGTGTGTTTGATTTTATGGTATATTTCTAATTATGATGACATGGAAGTAAGAACAGATGGTTAGTGGTTGAAGGAAAAAATTGTGTTGAACTGTAACTTCCTTATTTTCCGACTCTTGGCACAGTTAGTGCTCTATTCAGTCTTCCTTGGTGCCAAAGAATAGGAAAAAAAATATCCAGTATTCCAAAAACTCTCATTTGGAGAAAACGCTCACACATGAGCATAAGTCAATGGCTCAGATTCTCCACAGCTTACTTTATTAAAAACAATTGTTTATAAAATGACAATCAAAATAAATCTTCAAACTTAAAGGCCCAACAACAGATCCTCTTACATACTAAGAATTACTCAAACACTTGCCCTATCTATTAATGTCATCCATAAATCTATCAAAAGCATAGCCAAATTAATGTCTTATACCATGCCCTAAAACTGACCAACTTCTGTGTCTGGTGGCCGTGGACCACAGGAGGCAATATCCCCAAGATCATGAGCCACATACTGAAAAATCCCTTTTCTCAGCCCCAGGAAATCTAATTCAAGAACACAAGAATAAGTGACCCAACAAGTACTCAAATACTATGGAGATGGTTGCCTGTAACAGTTATGTCCCATCATGCCTGAGTTTGTGCCACATAAGATGCCACATAACTGTTTCAACTAGTCTCCCTCCTTATGGGGTCTAGTTTATTGGTATGGTTAAACAAAAACAATTCCCCCTTCATCCTTGGATCTGGGCTTCCCAGGTCTTTTCTGGCCTTTTGCCTGGAATTTATAATCATCCTTTTATCAGAGATTCTCACTAATCTTGCTTCTGGGCTCATGCTCCAGGCTACTTAGGCAGAGAGAGCTCTGCCAGTCTCCAACTCTGGATCCTTGGCTGCTACACTGCTCCCCAGGCAACTATCCTTCTGCCAATTTCTGTGGAGAACCTCATTCCAGGTCTTTCCCAGTCCCGAGTTTCTCCTAGACTGAACCAATAATTCTGCTTTAAATCCCCAATAACTAACATTTTCCTCAATCACATGCCCTTTTCCTTCATGTGCTTCATCTGGAGACTATCCATGCAAAACTCAGCCTTAAGGGGTTATGCCCTTCTCAAAGTTGTGTTGAGACAGCATTAGAGCCTGCAGGAGCAGTACCTTGTTACGTGCCAATACAAAAACCTACAATTTTAATGTCTAAAATGGATGATTTGGGCAACAGTTGATCTCACACATAGCTAGGCCCCATACCAATTACGACCTTATAGGCTCAACAACACTGAATTGCTCTCTGAAGCATATACGTAATCAGTACAGACCACAGGTGTCAATCACATGGCAGCTCACCTATGTGAGAGAAACCCCTGCATTCTGCACTAATTGATGGTGAGTGCTTTCCAAGGGAAGCTCCAAGTACAGTTCAGTTGTCTAACAATGAGGTTACATTTTCCTGGTTCAGTGTGGCAAGTTCAAAAGGTGAATTATATCTGGGGTTCTCAACCTTTTTCTTTCTGAGCCCTCACGCCCCTCCCCACCCCAACCCCAATATGCTATAAAAACTCTATGGCCAACTGGTTTTCTGCATAAAAAAGCCATGGCTGGCATTAAGGGATAGCAAGCAGGACAATTGCCCAGGGCCCCATGCCACAGAGGCACCACAAAGCTACGTTGCTGAGGCTTCAGCCCCGGGTGGTAGGTCTCGGGGCCCTGCAATATTCCTTGCAGTCCTGCATGGCAGGACTTTCGCTAGGGCCCTGGGCAGAAAGCCAGACTAATGCTGGCCATGCTTGGCGGACATCCTGAAACCTGCCTACGGCTCCCCGGGGGCCCCAGACCCTTGGTTGAGAACCACTGGATTATATAACTTAATGCCTGTGTGAATGGGACAGTAAATGAATATATCACATGGAACAATGATTGTAGATATGCGTCTGTTAGGATGCCACACTGACTGATAGTACTGGTCTTCTGTAATATCTCTATTAATGATCTGAAAGAGGAAGTAAACAGCAGTATCATATGCAAATACAACATGAAGGAGGTGCTGAGAACATCACTGAGGACAGAGAAATACAAAGTGACATTGGAAATATAGCCATGAAATAAAAAAAGATTCAATCTGGAAAATTACCAACAACATCTGAGGATTAATCCCAAATATAGACATTCAGTGGGAGGGAGAGACTTGGGAACAACTGCAGTCTGTCCAGCATAGGTGGAGCTGGTAACAATGTTTGCAATTAAGGGTGCCTTCCACCTTCCATTATAAATTCATAGAAGATTAGGATTGGAAGAGACCTCAGGAGGTCAGCTAGTCCAATCCCCTGCTCAAAGCAGGACCAACACCAACTAAATCATCCCAGGCAGGGCTTTGTCAAGCTGGGCCTTAAAAACCTCTAAGGATGGAGATTCCACCACCTTCCTAGGTAACCCATTCCAGTGTTTCACCACCCTCCTAGTGAAATAGTGTTTCCTAATATCCAACCTAGACCTCCCCCACTGCAACTTGAGACCATTGCTTCTTGTTCTGTCATCCGCCACCACTGAGAACATCCTCTTTGGAACCCCCCTTCAGGTAATTGAAGGCTGCTATTAAATCCCCGATCACTCTTCTCTTCTGCAAACTAAACAAGCCCAGGTCCCTCAGCCTCTTGTCGCAAGTCATGTGCCCCAGCACCCTGATCATTTTCATTGCCCTCTGCTGGATTCTCTCCAATTTGTCCACATCTTTTCTGTAGTGGCGGGCCCAAAACTGGACACAATACTCCAGGGGTGGCCTCACCAGTGCCGAACAGAGGCCTCGATCTGCTAGCAATGCTATTAATGCAGCCCAATATGCCGTTAGCCTTCTTGGCAACAAGGGCACACTGTTGACTCATATCCAGCTTCTTGTCCACTGCAATCCCCTGGTCCTTTTCTGCAGAATTGCTGATTAGCCAGTCGGTCCCCAGCCTGTAGTGGAGCATGGGATTCTTCCATCCTAAGTGCAGGACTCTGCACTTGTCCTTGTTGAACCTCATCGGATTTCTTTTGGCCCAATCCTCCAATTGTCTAGGTCACTGTGGACCCTATCCCTACCCTCCAGTGTATCTACCTCTCCCCCCAGCTTAGTGTCATCTGTGAACTTGCTGAGGGTGCAATCCATCCCACCATCCAGATCATTAATGAAGATGTTGAACAAAACCAGCCCCAGGACTAACCCCTGGGGCACTCCGCTTGATACCGGCTGCCAATTAGACATCGAGCTGTTGATGGCTACCCGTTGAGTCAGACAATCTAGCCAGCTTTCTATCCACCTTATAGTCCATTCATCCAATCAATACTTTTTTAACTTGCTGGCAAGAATGCTGTGGGAGACCATATCAAAAGCTTTGCTGAAGTCAAGATGTATCACGTCCACTGCTTTCCCCATATCCACAGAGCCAGTTATCGCATCATTGAAGGCAATCAGGTTGGTCAGGCGTGACTTGCCCTTGGTGAATCCATGTTGACTGTTCCTGATCACCTTCCTCTCCTCCAAGTGCTTCAAAATGGATTCCTTGAGGACCTGCTCCATGATTTTTCCAGGGACTGAGGTGAGGCTGACCGGTCTGTAGTTCCCCAGGTTCACCTCCTTCCCTTTTTTAAAGAAGGGCACTATATTTGCCTTTTTCCAATCATCCGGTACCTCCCCCCAATCACCATGAGTTTTCAAAGATAATGGCCAATGGCTCTGCAATCACATCAGCACTCTCGGATGCATTAGATCTGGACCCATGGACTTGTGCATGTCCAGCTTTTCTAAATAGTCCTTAACCTGTTCACCACTGAGGGCTGCTCACCTCCTTCCCATATTGTGTTGCCCAGGACAGCAGTGTGGGAGCTGACCTTGCCTGTGAAGACCGAGGCAAAAAAAGCATTGAGTATTTCAGCTTTTTCCACATCATCTGTCACTAGGTTGCCTCCCCCATTCAGTAAAGGGCCCACACTTTCCCTGACCTTCTTCTTGTTGCTAAGATACCTGTAGGAAACCCTTCTTGTCACCCTTCATATCCCTTGCTAGCTGCAACTCCAGTTGTGTTTTGGCCTTCCTGATTACACCTCTGCATGCTCGAGCAATATTTTTATACTCCTCCTCCATCAGTCCAAGTTTCCACTTCGGGTAAGCTTCCTTTTTGTGTTTAAGCTCACCGAAGATTTCATTGTTAAGCCAAGCTGGTCGCCTGCCATATTTGCTATTCTTTCTGCACATTGGGATGGTTTGTTCCTGTGCCCTCAATAAGGCTTCTGTAAAATACAGCCAGCTTTCCTGGATTCCTTTCCCCCTCATATTAGCCTCCCAGGGGATCCTGCCCATCAGATCCCTAAAGGAGTCAAAGTCTGCTTTTCTGAAGTCCAGGGTCGTATTTTGCTACTCTCCTTGCTTCCTTTTGTGAGGATCTTAAACTCAACCATCTCATGGTCACTGCTGCTCACATTGCCACCCACTTCTACTTCCCCTACCAATTCATCCCTGCTTGTAAGCAGCAGGTCATGTTCCTTTTCAGTTGCCTACAACTTTGCCAAACTTTAACCATTTGAACTTGAATTTTCCATGCTTGTTTTCTGTACAATGCTGAATTTTCTTGGAAAGTTTCAGCAAAAATGGTTCAGGCATTTCTGAGAACCGGATTAGGGAAGAATAGATAGCTTTACCAATCTTATTTCTCCTCCCACCCCCAAAATGTTTCTTTGAAAGGATTTGATGCTTCAATGTTTTGGAGCAGGAAATCCACCCATATTTGGCTATACTATAAGACACTGAAAAATGCCATCTGTACATCCTCAGTAGAGCCTGTGAGAGTCGCTGCTAAAAATCACTGAACATTTCACTTACAACAAGGAAGCTCTCAGCCCCATGGAGCTTTGGCATGCTTCAGGACAACAACAAGCGTAGCGGTAGCAGAATAGCCTTTCATCTAGTAAAAGGAGCACTGGGTTGAGACTCAAAAGAACATTAGCTCTTGTCTCAGCTCTTTCACTAACTGGTGTTAATTCTGTGCACTATTATTGAAAAAAAGCCTCATTCCCGCACCTTAAGAGACAGGTAAGCACCGTTACCACCATTTTACAGATGTGATAACAGACTTTGAACTAGGTCACTTCTTGGAGAGCTAAGGATAGAACACAGGTTTCTAACATGGTGCAGTCAAATCTCGCCTAGTCAGCCACACCGTCTTTCAGAGTGAATGTGTCAAATCTATGTGCTGTCTGCAACCACTAGACCACACTTGACTTCCAGTATTAAAACCCAGGAATCCTGATTCTTAACTTTCTTCTGCTGTCAAGCAAAAAGTTGTATAAATCACTGGCAACATGTACTGTAACATCACTGAGGTGGCTAGTCCATGTAAAAAATAACTTACTATTGCTTCCAGCTACTTCTTTAGCTCAAGTGTAGAGTTCTCTGCTGTGGACCAAAAAGCCCTGGTTTCAACTCCTGCTGAATCTTATTCAGTTTGCTTTTTAAAATCTTATTTCTGTGAGACAGTTCCATGAATCCTTTAAGATTACTACCACAGAAAAAATGTTTTTCTTCTTTGTTCACTTTGCTCTTTGGATACACTTTGTGTATAGTCAATTTCAGTATTTCTCCTGTATAGTTATTTTCCATTTATGCAGACAGCAAGAGAGAAGAAACTTTTTTGGGGGTGGGGGGGAAGAGAATAGGAAAAAAGACTATACAACCACAATAACTGGCAAGGGGATTCATGTGTATGAATAAGTCCCTAAAACTCCCTTTTTGAAACTGAATACATTTAAAGTTGATGGTGTACTTGTAGAGCTGGAATGACAGATTTAACATGAAACATTAAAAATAAATATGTTTAGTTTGGCTAAAGTGGGACCAAACCAGGGAAATATGGCAACTTTATACACACATATATTTGAAGTGTATAAACACTAAGGAAGAAGGGCATCTTCGGTAGTACATTTATGTACCTAGGAATTATGAAATTTAAAAACAGAAAATTTAGGAAGGAAAGAATATTTTAAGTCACAAGGACCAGATGGTATTCACCCAAGAGTTCTGAAGGAACTCAAATGTGAAAATGCAGAACTACTAATTGTGGTACGTAACCAATCATTTAAATCAGCTTCTGTACCAGCTGACTGGAGGATAGCTAATGTGATGCCAATTTTTTTAAAAGGCTCTTGAGGTGATCCCGGCAATTACAAGCTGGTAAGCCTAACTTCAATACCAGGCAAATTATTTGAAATTATAGTAAAGAACAGAATGATCAGATACACAGATGAACATGATTTCTTGGGGTGAAGAGTCAACATGGTTTTTGTAAAAGGAAATTATGCCTCACCAATTTACTAGAATTCTTTGAGGGGGTCAACAAGCATGTGGACAAGAGGGGATCCAGGGGATGTAGTGTATTTAGATTTTCAGAAAGCCTTTGACAAGATCCCTCACCAAAGGCTCTTAAAAGTCACCAAAGGGAAAAGTCCTCTCATGGATCAGTAACTGGTTAAAAGATAGGAAACAAAGGGTAGGAATAAATGGTCAGTTTTCAGAATGGAGACAGATAAATACTGGTGTCCTCCAGGGGTCTGTACTGGGACCAATATTGTTCAACATATTCATAAATGATCTGGAAAAGGGGGTAAACAGTGAGGTGGCAAAATTTACAGATGATATAAAATTACTCAAGATAGTTAAGTCCCAAACAGACTCCAAAGAGTTACAAAAGGATCTCACAAACTGGGTGACTGGGCAACAAATTGGAAGATGCAATTCAATGTTGATAAATGCAAAGTAAAGCACGCTAGAAAACATAATCCCAACTATACATATAAAATGATGGGGTCTAAATTAGCTATTACCACTCAAGAAAGATCTTGGAGTCATTGTGGATAGTTCTCTGAAATCATCCACTCAATGTGCAGCAGCAGTCAAAAAAGTGAATAGAATGTCAGAAATCATTAGGAAAGGGATAAGAAAACAGAAAATATATTGCCGCCATATAAATCCATGGTACACCCACATCTTGAACACTCCATGCAGAACAAGTCACCCCATCTCTAAAAAGATATATTGGAATTGGAAAAGGTACAGAAAAGGGCAACAAAAGTGATTCGGGGTACGGAACAGCTTCTATAATGAGGAGAGATTAATAAGACTGGAACTTTTCAGCTTGGAAAAGAGACGACTAAAGGGGGATATGATAGAGGTCTATAAAGTCATGACTGGTGTGGAGAAAGTAAATAAGGAGGTGTTATTTATTTATTTTCTCATAACACAAGAACTAAAGGTCACCAAACGAAATTAATAGGCAACACGTTTAAAACAGACAAAAGAAAGTATTTCTTCACACAACGCACAGTCAATCTGTGGAACCCTTTGCCAGAGGATGTTCTGAAGGCCAAGACTATAACAGGGTTCAAAAAAGAGATAGATAAATTCATGGAGGATTGGTCCATCAACAGCTATTAGCCTGGATGGGCTGGGATGCACAACCATGCTCTGAAGTGTTCCCAGTCTCTATTTGCCAAAAGCTGCGAATGGGCAACAGGGGAAGGATCTCTTGATGATTACGTGTACTGTTCACTCCCTCTGAAGAACATGGCATTGGCCACTGTTGGAAGACAGGACACTGAGCTAGATGGACCATTGGTCAGACCCAGTATGGCCATTCTTATGTTCTCATTAACAAACAGAATAGTAAATTAACAAGACTATCACCAAGCTGACCAAGAGATCTTTTAAGACTGTGGAAAAATCTTCCAAAGAAAGTACTGTACTAAAAGATCTACAACTTGAGGTATTTAAAATGAAAAAAAAAACACAGACTAAAATACTTTTAGAAAAATCCTGCATTGGTAGAGGGCTGGAATAGATTTTTTCTGTCTTTCTAGTCTAGAACAGATTCTAATTAAAGGAATCCAAGTGTTTAAAATGGCATCTCTATTCTTTAGCCATAATAAACTTGGTTTCATCTGAAAATCTTGGTATTTGATCGAGCACTATAATTCAATCAGTATGTTGCCAGGTAGCCTTTCTTGAAAATGGTAAGGAGTGGCTAAAATGAGAGGGGAACACAAAATTCACTCTGGGGAGTGCACTATGATTTCCCTCCCCCAAACCTCAGATGTGGTCTGATAACTCCCAAATTGCAGCTCCACTTCACTGTACTTTCCCCAAGAAGTGAAAATATTTCTGAGAGAACATTCTCCATTACAGATCACATACACTTATCATTAAAGGTTGTTAGTTTATTTTATTGTTGAATGGGTACACACCTTGCCATCTTTAAAGCCATACACCACACAGCCCATTTGTAGCCGAGTACACTTGTATTTCCCATTAAATACTGCTCTTAAAATTGATCAACGGAGTTACTGCAGAACAATACAAAGAGTTTCCTTGGACAAGAGTCCAAGTGTTTCACCTCCCTAGTTCTTCCACTAGAATGCAGATGAGGATCTAATCCGAGTTTCAATAGAAGTAAGAACCTTGTTTTATACAACTTTTCTTATGTGCTTTAGGCCAGGTCTTCACTATAAACTTATGTCTGTATAACTATACCGCTATGGGGCGTGAAAAAGCCACACCACTGAACACAGTTATTCCGACCTAAGCCCGGGTATACAGCGTGCTACATCAATGGGAGGGCTTCCCCCATCGACACAACTACTGCCTCTTGCAGAGGTAGATTAACTACCCCGATGGGAGAAACTCTCCTGTCGGTATAGCAGCATCTTCATTGAAGTGCTGGAGTGGCACAGCTGAGCCGCTGCAGCGTTTTAAGTGTAGACCTGCCCTTAGCAGCGATTTGAATGGCTTACCGTTTTTTGCAAAAACCTAGAAGGGACACTGTGAAAAGTCATTACAGAAGATTTTATTGTACTATAGTACAGATCCCTAAACAAGCCTCTTTTTTTCTTAACCTAAATCTGTATGACTCATTCTCCTGACCACGATAGAATTATAGAAATGTAGGGCTGGAAGGGACCTTGAGAGGTCATCTAATCCAGCCCCCTGACCTGAGGCAGGACCAAGTCTACCTAGATCATTTTTGACAGATGTTTATCTAACCTGTTCTTAAAAGCCTCTAAAGACGAGGATTTCACAACCTCCCTTGGAAATCTATTCCAGTGCTTAACTATCCTTATAGTTAGAAAGTTTTCCCCCTAATACCTTACCTAGATCTCCCTTGCTGCAGATTAATCCAATTCATGGAGAACAATTTATAACGTCACCTTTATAATAGCCCTTAACATATACCAACATAGGATATGACCACAGAATCTGTCAGAATTGTGTTATCTTTGCAATTCATGTAAAATTAAAAACTTATGCTAAACTCAAAAAAATGCTCAATAATTCCATTAATTAGGCTCTAAGTGGCACATAATACATACATGGCTGCCTTTTTTTTCCCCCTCTAAAAGAAGAAGGGAGGAAGACTAGGCTCTGAATTCTTACTGGCACTGTATGGTTTGCTGAAGATGTCCTCTCAATATGTCATCTCAGAATGATACATGCTGGGATTTCAGCTAAGTGTCAAAACTTTTTTTTAATTTTTTTTTTTTTAAAGCTAGGTTAAAACTATTACTGTGCTACTACTTTAGTCTGGGCAAGGTGGAGGTCACTGGGGGTGGGGGAGGAGACATCGCCCTCATTCCCAAAGGAGTATTCCATCCACAGCTGGCTCCGAGAGAAAGGAACCAGATATACTACTGCTAAACCAGTGGTTGCCAAACTTTTTTATTAAGTCAACCCACCCACACCACTTTGTCTTTTTTTTTTTAAATGACCCACCATTCTCTCTGTTATGTTATGATATGTTCTCTCTGCCCCAGCCCTGCAACCCTAATCCACGCACAATGCAGAGGGAAGGCCTGAGAGGAAGGGGTTGGAAAATGACCCCGCAGTGGCAGCTCCTGTTCTGTGGAACTGGCTTCCCACTCCAGGTATTATGGGAAGCTCCCTCTCTGACAATTGAACCAAATTTGAGTGGCATTGCAACCTAGAGCATGGGGTCGCAGCATCAATTGGGGGTGGCCAGGCCAAATTTAAGTGATGCTGTACCCCTGGTTCCATCACCAGAGCAGGGAGCCAGGCTTAATCCTGTAGAACAAGAATGGCTGCTGCCGGGTGGGCTTGCTCTCCAGTCCTCCCTCTGCCCCAAAACTCCACCCACAGTGGCCAGGAATAGTGCATGTTTGCCCAGGCCAGGGCCCAGTGATGGGTTAATCCAGCCCTGGATGTGGCAATCCATCTAGAATCTCCCTGTGACCCACTGATAGGTCAAGACCCACCATTTGGGAAATACTGCGCTAGACCACTAGACCATCTCCTTCTTTGGTTTTGTCTTCTCCCACCTGTTCACCCCAATAATCTTAACAACCTCTTCTCTCCACCTTCAGTTTCCCTCCACCACTGCAGACAATTGCATTGTACTAGTCCCGTACATACCACTTTCACAACATTGCAAATAGAAGCAGAGTGAAAAAACTCACGAGTACTGGATGGAGCCTTTCATCGCTTTCTGAACAGTGATAGCATGAGAGTGAAAGTGGTATATGAAGAAAGCAGTCATGAGCATATGGTGAAAGATTCTCTTGTTCAACAATTTTTATAATTGGTACGGGTGGAAATGAGATGGATGCAGGATGTGAAGGCATGGGATACATGTGATCTTGCATCAAATTTAGACAGGGGGTGGGATGGGGAGAGAATAGAGATACAGTGCACCTCAGAAGCCAATTGCTAGAAGCTTTCTGAATTACAGACAAAATAAACCAAAATAACAGCTTATTTTACTTATCAGTATTAAGCAGTACTCTAATAGTGGCCTTTATAACCGAAGAAAAAGGGTGCTTTTGACCACTACTTATTTTTTATCAGGTTTTAACTCAAACTAAACAAAACATTCACTTAGTATCTTTACCCATACCAGCTATCAAAAGTAATTTAAGCTCTCCATTAGTCTTGGTCTACCACACCCATTGGTTTAAAATACCATCCTACTTTACTTCTCACCTGCTCTGTTCATATCACAGGACTTCAAGCAAAAAGCCTTCTAGAAGAAAGTGCCATCATACAAAACACCACCTGCCTAATGGGGTGGTGGCATGAACAGTTTCAAAAGTACAAGCGTAACTTTGATTTTTGTTTTGAAAGTCCGCCAGTCCAATATATTTAGCTTATTGTACTGACTTACTTTTTGAAAAAATGCTTATATACGAATTTACTTTTTTAATTAATTAAGCATATGAATGATACGCAGACCAGTGTTCCCTCTAATTTTTCCCACTCATGTGAGGAATGAATTTTGTTATATGCACCAATATGGAGGTGATGTGTGACACATCATCTTCATATTGATGCACATAAAATTCATGGGGGTGGGGAGGAGGAATTCGGAGTGTGGGAGGGGGCTCAGGGCTGGGCCGAGGGTTGGGGTGCAGGGGTGTAAGGCTCTGGCTGGGGGTGCGGGCTCTGGGGTTTGGAGTGCAGGAGGGGGCTCCAGGCGTATGACTGGGAGAGAGGACTCCCCCTAACTCTCTCTCTCTCCACAGCACCACCTGGGCTGTGGGGGAGAGGCTCCTCTCCCTGTCAGGGCAGCTCTGAGGCTGGAGCTGCAGGATAGGCACCCCTTCCCCAGCCTCAAGAGGTCCGGGCCAGGGGAGAGCTGCTTCAGCCATGCCTGGGTCCGATCCGGCCGTGGCTAGGTCCGGGCCGCTCTGGCCTTGCCACCCCAGGCGCCCCGGCTGCAGCAGAGTTCAGGCCAGGAGAGGGGCGCCCCAGCTGTGGCAGATGGGGGCTGGGGGAAGGGTGCCCCTCCCCCGGCGGGTTACCTGAGCGCCTATGCAGCACTAAACAGTCTGCTGCGCAGCCGTGCAGGGAACTTAAACACAGACTCTCCGAACTACAGAATTATTCAGTAAAACTGTGTTCATACTCTAAATAGATATTGGTTCTCTGATATTTTAATTAACACATTTCCAAGACAACCCACCAACACTGTCAGAATCTAACAATAGGCTGTCCAAACCTTGATTAGGACTTTTGGGCACAGCTGTAATTTAAGCCAGTGGTTCTCAACCTTTCCAAACTACTGTACCCCTTTCAGGAGTCTGATTTGTCTTGCATACCCTCAGGTTTCACCTCACTTAAAAACGACTTGCAAAATCAGACACAAGAATACAAAAGAATCACAGCACACTACTACTGAAAAATTGCTTACTTTCTCATTTTTACCACATACAGTAAAAGCTGTTTTATCCGGCACTTCACCAACCAGAAAGCTCTATAAACCGGCATTTCTGATATTCATTGGAAGTCTGGTTTATAGTCCAGTTGGCGTGGGCCGGCAGGTAGCTGGGGCGTGGGACGGGGTGCGGCACATGGGATGGGGTGCAGCGCGCGGCCTCTAGGAGGGAGTTTGGGTGCGGGAGGGGGCTCGGGGTAGGGGTATGGGAGAGGGTGTGGAGTGCCGGATCCAGGGGCAGTTCACCTCAGGCGGCTCCACGCAAGCGGCGACCTGTCCCGGCTGCTCCTAGGCAGAGCACGGCAGGCAGCTCTGCATGCTACCTCTGCTCACAGGCGCCACTCCCCCAGCTGCAGAGCCAGCGCTCGAGGCAGCGTGCAGAGCCTCCTGCCGCACCTCTGCCTAGGAGCAGCCGGGACAGGTTGCCGCTTGCGGGGAGCCGCCTGAGGTGAGTGCCCCCCGGATTCAGCACCCTGAGCCCACTCCTGTGCCCCAACCCTCTGCTCCGAGCCCACTCCCGCACCCAAACTCCCTCCCAGAGCCCACGCCCTGCACCCCCTCCTACACCCCAATCCCCCAGCCCTGCACCTCCTCCCACACCCAAACTCCCTTCCTCTTAGTTAACAGGCATTTTTCACTTATCGGCAGCCCCCATTCTCCCAACATGCCAGATAAAACAGTTTTTACTGTCATTATAAAATAAATCAACTGGAATATAAATAGTGTACTTACATTTCAGTGTATAGTATATAGAGCAGTATAAAGTCATTGTCTGTATGAAATCTTTTGTCAGTTTGTACTGACTTCGCTAGTGCTTTTTATTAAGCCAGTTGTAAAACTAGGCAAATAATATCTAGATGAGTTGATGTGCACCCTGGAACACCTCTGCATACCCCTGGTAGAGAATGACTGATTTAAGCAACAAAAATCATCAGTGGCTAAAATATAGTTTTTCAAAAAGTAAATAATCAGTGCACTTAATCTTTAACACACCTCAAGCTTTTGTTTTTAGCCCCAGCCCTACAACTCCAGACACACAGGCATGGAAGTCAATGAGACTCTAAGCAGGCACAGGTGTTAACCATGATCATTCACTTGTAGCAAGTGCTCACAATAAATAATGACCCAGTATTTCTAGAATGAACATTAAGGCCCTAAATCAGAGGTGGGCAAACTACAGTCCGCGGGCCAAATCCGGCCCGCGGAACCCTCCTGCCCGGCCCGGGAGGCTAGCCCCCGGCCTCTCCACTGTGCAATGCTCTGGGCGGCAGGGCTGCGAGCTCTTGCCAGGCAGTGCAGCTGCAGAGCCACAGCCTGACCCGGTGCTGTGAGGTGCATGGTGGCTGGCTCGAGCCGGGCGGCGCGGATGCTTGTCCTGGTGCTCTGGGCGGCATGGCTGTAGCGTCACCAGCGCTCCAGGCAGCGGTAAGAGGGAAGGGAAGGTTGGATAGAGGGCAGGGGAGTTGGGGGGGGGGGTCAGAGGGCGAGGAACAGGGGGGTTGAATGGGGCAGGGGTCTGGGGGGGTAGTCAGGAAGGAGGGAGGGTTGGATGGGGCGGCAGGGAGCGGGCAGGGGTTCCGGGGGCGGTCAGGGAGAAGGGGTGGCTGGATGGGGCAGGGAGGGGCAGTCAGGAATGAGAGGAGGGGTTGGATGGAGGGCGGGGGGGTTGGAGGCAGTCAGGGGACAGGGAGGGGTGGATGGGACAGGGGTCCTGGGGGGGCCATCAGGGGACAGGGAATGGGAAGGTTGGATGGGGCAGGAGTCCCGGGGGGCGGGGGGGGCTGTC
This sequence comes from Chrysemys picta bellii, assembly GCF_011386835.1. Taxonomy (NCBI): domain Eukaryota; kingdom Metazoa; phylum Chordata; order Testudines; family Emydidae; genus Chrysemys; species Chrysemys picta. The sequence goes on along the minus strand of NC_088801.1, from coordinate 8,361,480 downwards.
AGAGGGCGAGAGGCGAGGGGAGTCGGATAGGGGGCAGGGGCCAGGCCATGCCTGTCTCTTTGGGGAGGCACAGCCTTGCTTAATCAGCCCTCCATATAATTTTGGAAACCCAATGTGGCCCTCAGGCCAAAAAGTTTGCCCGCCCCTGCCCTAAATGCTGCAATGTTACTTTTACGTAGGTGGAGCCCTCGCCTGCACAGAGGTCATTGTAGAATCAGAACAAACATACAGTACTTGGGGAGGCGTACAATTGCCATATATTTAACACCACCATGCTAATTAAAGTGACATTTTAACAGTTAATAAATAATGCCTCTATCCCATATTAGAGAGCTCATTCACTGAAAACAGCAATTAACACATTACAGTACTTTTAACATGCTAGGGTTTTGTTTTCATTTATTTTTGTTTTACAAATATAGCCTCTAACAATAATAAACTATAAACTTGTTACAGAAGGCAGTTCATATTAACTTTCGTGTGGCAACATTTTAAGTACACCCAACCCTGAAAGTATTTTTAGCAAGGGCGTTCAATCAATACTGTCTTACCCTTCTAATTCCTCATTTAAGCTGACTGTAAACACAACTTTAAAGCAATGAATATATTTTGTGGAGCTAGCTAACTGGTAAAAGAAATAAGATTTATTCTGGTATCTAAATTCATTATGAACCTAAATCACAAACAAACCAGAATCTAAGCACATATGGAATGAGACACGAGAAAGCAAAACACCAGCACATTTATGCTTTTGAAGAAGCTTCACGGAGGTTTCAATTTCTGCAACAGCTTTAAGAAGGCTAAATAGATGACAAAAGACAAGAAAAAAATCCTGAAAAAAAATACTAGGAAACTGGAAAATTAAAGATAGTAAAGAGATATTTTTACACATTCTGTCCTATTTTGTTATGCCTTTCTAAAAGTTCAAGTTAAATGTTTAAAATTGATCTTCAAAATCACATCTTCTTGTAAACAAAGTTGCATTTCTGAGATTATAAACCACAAACATTCCAGAGATTGTGTGTGTATATTTATGTGTGTGTACCCTCTCCAAGGACTGACCTATCAGTTTGACGGTGAAACATAACAAATTTGAGATTTATGCTATGAAAAAAAAAAACAGGGAGTGGAAAAAATAACTTTTGAGGTCAATGAAGCAAGAAATATTGTCAAAAATAAGGTACTCACAAAATGTTTAGGCAGCAAACTGGAAAAGCTTTGGCACAATGCAAATATCTTACAAGAAAATTGTTTTATAAAATTTAATTTAAATTTACATTCATGTATCATTACAACACATTTAAGGTGTAATGAGCTCACAGACATCTGGCTGTATGTGGGCACTCCTTGCATTACAAAGCATTTCTTTACCAATATCAATACAGTAGTCAAAAAACACACATGCAATAAACCCTCACTACCATTCATACCAGAGCTTAGTTTAAGCACGAGAAATATCCAAACTGACAAAATGCATGTGCTACTGTGGCTTAGCCATCAATGTCTACCTTAAAAGCGTCCTCTACAGAATTTTTTACATGCACTAAAAATCATCAGGGATACAAGCATTTTGATATGTGCATTTTGTTTTAGGCTCTTTAAATCATCTATTATTCATACTGTAGGAACAGTGGCACAACATTTGATCACATATATATTTACATTTGCTTAAGCAACTAGAATATTTCATGTAAACCGGCAGCTAGCTAGTTTTAACAAAAGCCTTGTTTTGAAAAAAAAAAAAAAAAAAAAACAGCCTTCTTCCTTTTCCAGATGGTAGTGCAATGAGTTCATGAGTTACCCATCACCAGGTACAGTAAAAGCCCCCCTTGTATATAAGATGTAGGCGATTATACAAGCTTTCTGGTTGAAGGAGACACTAAAAAAACGTACTGTAAGAATGAAAAGACTGCCCTCAAACCTATGTTCCCTGTCCAAAGAAACCCACGGGCTCTCACCCATGCACCTAGGAATCATGACAATCTTATACTTCCATATTAAATCCATTCCCCATATAAGAATGCCTTGTTTCAGAAATGTGAGGAGTTTCCTATACTGCTGGATCCCTAGAAAACATACGCCCCAGCCATCCTCACCACCCCCCTTTCTTCTGAACGGTGTTTTTGAACCCATGGGGTGTTTGGGGGCTTTTTTTTCCAGCCTTCTTCCGAAATCTTTTGGGCAGGTGCGGGAGGGTGGGGGGGCGCGGAACCACCCACCCTGGCGGGGGCTCTCAGGAGAGCTGCTTTCCATTAACAGCTCCGTATATGGGATGTTACAGGGGGCTGCAGAGGGTGGGCTGGAGAAGGCAAACGCCTGGCCCCTTCTACACCCCGCACTAGCGCCGCCGCCAGCGCGACCCGCCGCGCACACGGCCACAGCCTCTGGTCTCGGCGCCCTGCGCGCCCCGCGCTTCTCTCACCTTCACATAACAGCCGCGTCCTTCCCGATAAGGCGAGCGGGGCGCTGAGGAGAGGCCCGCGGGCTCGGCTCGCCGCTGCCGCCCCGCGACCCCCCTCGCGCGCACAGGCGCGCTCGCTGCCTTCAGTTCCCCCGCAGCAGCCGCCGCACGGGCAGCAGCAGCAGCCGCCCCGCTCCCAGCCGCAGCGGCGGGGACCACATCGTACTGCGGCGACTGGGCCGGAGAGAAGGCGGCGAACCCTCCCCCCCCTTTCGGACACTCCTCTGCCCCCCGCCTACAACCGCTGGGGGGCGGCACTAGCACAGGGGACCCCACGGGAAGGGGCACAGGACCCCCCCGTACACTCAGTGAGGGGGGGTCTCCTCCGGGGGGGGTGAACCGGAGGAGAGGGCGGAGGCAGCAGGCTCTCTGCCGACGTGAGTGGAGCGCTGCCTGGAGAAGGGGGGAACCGCAGCCTCTTTCCCTCAGGGCCTCCCTCCCTCCTCCTCACACAGGCAGCATAGCAACCAACATGGCGGCTGCGCAGTCACCCAGCGAAGGGGGGGGACGAGATCTCGCGAGAACTGAAAGTGGAGCAAGCGGGAGCCGCCGGCCTGCTCGTACGCATCCCGCCTACTCCCCGTTGTCTGCTCAGGGATTGGTGGGGCAGGGCGAAAGGGGCCGGCAAAACTAGGCCGGGGCGGGAACAATCCAACAATTTTGATTGGCTGAGTCAACGCTCAACCCAGCCCAGTCCGACTGTGACGTTGACAAGAACTGGCTCCCTGAGCTGTCAGTCAGAATAAGACCTCGCCTCTTGCTTCAGCGCTTTGACGCTTCAATGGAGCACGTTGAGAACTTCCTGCAAGGCGGGGGTTGTGTCTGTGTCAGGGAGCTGGGCGCCACCTAGTGGCAGATACAGTTACAGCGAACTTCGGTTCTACATTTAGCACATGTTTTTGAGAGGGTACTGTACTTGTTGAGAATAGGCCACTTCCACCTTCATCGACTTGGCCTTGTTAGCACTGACTCCCCACTTGGTAAGGCAACTCCCATCTTTTCATGTGCTGTGATATATATACTGCTTACTGTATTTTCCACTCCAGGCATCTGATGAAGTGGGTTTTAGCCTGCGGGAAAGCTTATGCCCAAATAAACGTGTTAGTCTCTAAGGTGCTACAAGGACTCCTCGTTGTTTTTGCTGATACAGACTAACACGGCTGCCACTCTAAAACCAGTAAATAAAGCCTGACAATAATTTACACAAATTAATTCCATCTTCATAACCTTACATTTGTGTGACTAGAAGAACTCTTGCATTTTGGACACAATGTAGAGTACTTTGTAACTGATTAGAATGTGTTATTGTACTTTATTATTTACATTACCACAATACCCCAAGACCCCACAAAAGACTGGAGACCTGTTATTCAAGGCACTGCATTACTGCCTCCTCCCCCCCCCCCCCCCAAATACTGTATAACCCCCTTTGGGACAGACACCATCTCTGTCCCAAAGAGTTTCCTGGTGAGGGTTACAGCAACAGCATGGAGAGTAGGGAGGACCAGACCTCCTTTTCCTTCTCAACAGGTTCCAGCTCCTCCTGGGGGACTCCCCAGTGTTCCCAGGCCAACCAGGAGATCTAATCCCTCCAGTGGGTCGGCCTCAGGGCTTACACCCATTGGCACATATCCTGTAAAGTTCCAACGGAAGCCTTCCTAGGGCATCCTTATCAGGTGCCTGAACAACATCAAACTGGCTCTCCTCCATCCAGAGGAGTAGCAGCTCTACTACAAGGCCCTCCCAAATAGCCAAACTCCTCGCCCTAACTCAAGAGAGTAAGCTCACCCCCCGCGAGGCAAAGGTGAGGGTTGAATCTGATGCCAGAATGGTAGCAGGAGGGACGGACCACGACAGACTGGCCTCCACAATGGAAAAATTTAAGAACTTGATTCTGCAAGCACATACGCGCTTAACTTTAAGTATATGAGTAATCTCATTTAGTTCAATAAGAGCACTTGTGCATGAAATTAACTCTGTGTAGAAGTGTTTGCAGGATTGGCACCTAAACAAAACAGAACTGATGAATATAACAAAAACAGTAAAAGCACATGGGATAAGAGTGCAAGTGTCATGCAGTTACATTGAGTTTTATGCAATCTTACTCTATGATTTCAAATAATTTTTGGAAGTGTTTTGGTTTTGTTTCAGGGGGACGGGGGTTAATTTTAAGAATTTGTTGAACCATAACCAATTCCCTAACATTCATCACCACCATCCAATCAAAAAGTTACCCTCCCTGACTGGCTCTTTGCCAAGTATTAAGCAGCTATCTTTTAGTATATTATATAACATTCTATATATAGTATCTTCACCGCTATATCAGGGACTGGCACCCTTCCTTTACATAAACCCACTTCCCTCTGGGATACTTGCCCCACATGGAACTGGGAGGATTTCAGCACCTGGAGAATTCACTTGCTCTCTGTGATGTTCTTCTGGGAGCAAAGGTGTATTATTTGTGAAGTTGGGAGATTGACTTTTTAAAGTTTTGGCTATGAGAAAGGACAACTGAGGTAATAGGCACCTTCATAGCCCCTGTCAGCAGAGATTTCAAAGTTCATGTTCTGTAACTTATGAATGGACTTTGTTACTAAAAACAAAAATCCATTAGCAATTCTGTATCTTAAACTTTAATTTTAATAATTGAAATTACAAGTCATCAGATAAGGTTACAAAGTTTCAGATCAAGCTATGTAGTCTTGCAATGAACCATGTCATGTGCGCCTATCAAACGCCCCAGCTTAACACACGCTTCGTGAAAAGATTAGCTCAAAGTCCTGTAACCAAAGCAGGACACAACGGAGTCTATTCTGTACTAATTTCTAGCTTTCTGAGCGTTTCCTTAGTTCCCTTTATAGACATATTCTGTTTAGGAACTTCCAGTTCCTGAATTCTGCACTTTTGCAGCTACTCTCGGCCTCAAATTCTGGGCACTAGTTATCCTCTGTATACTGATAAAGGAATATTCAATTGCAGTTTGTAACTAGTTTCTATAGTGTCTTCTTTCCCAGATCATAATGAATTTCTTCACCCTGAAATTGCACAGAATGTTTTTTAGTCCAATTACATGTACAATATTCAAGCTTCAAAGTTTGTCTTTTAAATTGCTATGTCCATCTTTATTTTGTGTCTCAATGTGCCAAGCATGATGTCAGTGCTTAGCAAATATTAAAACATTATTATTTTAAATAGAGTGATAGAGAACTCACACCCAAATCATCTGATATTACTATAACTATATTATTAATTTTGTGACAGAAGTTGTAAGCCACTGTAATAGGGTCAGCACCCACCTCTCACAAGCACCCACTCTGGTTGGGTGTGTCCTAGGGTGACCAGAGAGGAAGTGTGAAAAATCAGGTCAGGGGGTAATAAGCACCTATACAAGACAAAGCCCCAAAAATCAGGACTGCCCCTATAAAATCAGGCTATCTGATCACCCTACTGTGTCCACACTCTTTACTTAGTCTCTGCAGCCAGCCAGGAACTCCCTCAGTTGTCTCCCAGTCCCTGCCAGCAATTTGTCTTAGGCTCAGTCCTAGTAGCCAGTCAGGAGCCTCTCACTCCCCCTGGTCCCAGCCAGCAGACTATCTTTGGTCCTGCTCATCTTCCAGCCAGGGACACAATCCTTTCTTCTCCAGCCAGGGCCGGCTCCAGGCACCAGCTTCTCAAGCAGGTGCCTGGGGCAGCCGCTCCGGAGCGGGGCAGCACATCCAGGTATTCGGCAGATGGTCCCTCACTCCGCCTGGGAGCGAAGGACCTCCTGCCGAATTGCCGCCGCAGATCGCGATCGCGACTTTTTGTTTGTTTGTTTTGGCTGCTTGGGGCAGCCAAAACCCTGGAGCCAGCCCTGTCTCCAGCTCCAAGCAGCAACTAACTACTGCTGTGTTTTGTAGCTCCTTTATAGAGCCCTCCTGGCACCTGACTGGCTATTCCAGCAGCCCCTCTGATTGGTTGCTTCCTCACAACCACTCTAGGCTACTTAGAGGACTTCTCCACTGCTCCTTTTCTGGGTTGGGTGTAGCAAAACTCTGAGACCTCAAGCAGGGGGGCCTTGGTGCCTAGTCCAACCCCATCACAGCTACTATAAAAGATACACTTTTGCTAACCCCAAAGCAAAATGACTCTGCTGTGTTACCTAGAGACATTAGATATCTCAATGTAGCTCTGTTACAATATTATTATTATTTGTATTATTATTTACATAGGGCTTGATGCAAAGCCCACTGAGTTCACTACTTTGGTTGAGGCCCATCTTGCTAACAGAGTTCTAGATGTTTTACAGATAAATATAAACATGAGGCTTCAGCTTCTGACCCATAGAACTTACAATCTAAAAATAAACAAAACAGTTAAATGGCAAGATATTTTGGATATACCCATTCACCGGATAGGAAATGTGGAGGTCATCATAAGCAGTAAGGATCTGAAGATGCCAAATTGTATGTTTTGGGCTATGGGTAGTCACTTGCTGAACTGCTTCTTTGCTAAATTATGTATTAATTTGGGATGTTGGACCGAAATGACAGTTTGGGGATATTCTTGCTTTGTCTAACATCTGCAAGTTCAGCTGTAAAGACTATTCAGTATGGCCACAGCAGCCCTTTTTATGCTGAAGAGCGATCCAGTCATTATTCTTATATGATTATGAAGTATACAGGAGTGATCTATAATCCACTACACCAATGTTCTCAATCTGTTGCTTCATGGAAAGCTGGCTGGTCATCTGGTATGGGCTCCTCTTCCTTGTTTTCAGCTGCTAAACTACATTTAATGTCAGTTTAAAAAAATACATTAAATACTTTTCTCTCTCATGTAGGGAATTGGTGTAATTGCCACAGAGATGTTATGTGAATGGAAAGCGAAGTGTTGGGAGAGCTGATAAGAGAATTACTCTATTAAAATCTGAGACTACTTGAACGGAAACATTAATAATTACCGTAGATAAAGGAGAAAGCAGATTTTTGTCCCAGGTAGGTAGGTCACTTAGTCTGAGTCAAAAGGTTGTGTAGAAGTGCTAAGCATGTTAGTCCTGTAAGTAAGAAGAGGAAGGGTGGGGTGGAAACCAGAGGAAATAAGAGATTATTTTTATTGGACTAAATTAAAATAAAATGAGTGTGTTTTCAAGGATGACATCTCTTCATGAGGCCATGGAAAAGAGAGCAGGATGGAGCCATAGATGATGAGCTAAAGGTGTTAATTCAGAAAACTCCAAAATAAAATAGATCAAGGAAGAACTGTGTGTAATGAGAGGTTTAAAAACAAGGTACATAGAGTGCATGGGAGTTTCTATCCTGTCAGCTTTACCATGAATAGAGCCTCTGTAAATCAAAATAAGAACAAAGTGAAAGGGTACAGAGGATTCCTCTGATCAGCCCCATTTTAAAGTTAGTGGGACAAATTCAGCTTGCTTGGCTTCAAAGGGGTTTAAGTGTGGGCAGAATTTGTCACAATGATGTTGATTTTTTGTTTTTATTTTTTGGAGACTGAGGGAAGCTACCAGCAGTGCACTAGGAAATCAATGTCCTTCTTGAGCCTCCCTGGTTTGGAAGTAAAAACAACTGGCTCAGTGCTGCACAAAGTGAGGAAGATACAAACCAAAGAGGGTTACGTGTTTGGTTAAGGAGCATTACCATAAAAGTCTGGTTAACACTCCTATAGCCTATGAATAATATTCCTATATAATGTGAATAAATCTTTTGCTTCAGTGTTTGTCTCTCACCAACACTCCCGCAGTATCTACCATAAGGCTCATCTTTTCAAGTAGAATGACATTTACTAATAAAAGACTATAAAAATTAAGTTGCAGATATATATCCATATCTTTATTTATTTTTATTATTATAGATACCAGAAACAAAACATGTTGATTCGTTTAGTATTGTGATCCATGTAGTATTATGTGAAAATTGCCTCCAGCTTGCTTAACTCTGCTTCAGTAGCATGGCTTTTTAATTCACCAACAAGTTCCTGTGTTGCTGCTTGCCTGCATTAGGTGGGCAAAGCCCCCGTCTCCAAAGTTATTTCAGGGGCTTAATTTTCAAAGCAGTGAGTGGAGATTTAGCTGCACAGTTTCCATTGCTGTTATTGAGAATCATGAAACTGTATATCTCAGTGCACTGCTTGGAAAATGTATGTATCTTTAACCATTTCCCAGAACCTAACTGTCATAGGTCAGGGCAACTGTATTCCTCCTCATGGTTCACCAAGGGCACCCACCCTAGGCTTCTGGCGCCTCGGCTGTCATCTGTCTTGGGTGGAGACCTGTGTCTCTCTCCTTCCTGCACAGCCTATACTGTGATATCCCCAGCAAGCCAGATTGCCTAAACAGGCCAGCATCTCCGGTATGCTTTCTCTTTGGAGGGTTTGCACAGCTGTAACTGCCAGCAGTCCCTAGTTACCACACAACTCTTTATAAGGAAACACATATATTTTTAAGGTGAAAGCATTACAAAGAAAATATATTAAAAACAGTAAAAGAGCCTACATGCATGCTAAGAAACTTATCAGAGGTCACCTCAATGCTAGTGAGGGGCTCTGGAAGGTGTCAGTCCTTAGAATATCAGGGTTGGAAAGGACCTCAGGAGGTCATCTAGTCCAACCTCCTGCTCAAAGCAGGACCACTCCCCAGACAAATTTTTATCCCAGTTCCCTAAATGGCCCCCCTCAAGGATTGAACTCACAACCCTAGGTTTAGCAGGCCAATGCTCAAACCACTGAGCTATCCCTCCCTCCTTACAACCATTCCCTAAGGATTGGGGCATCCCCTGGGACCAAAGGTCCTATCCATTTGCTGGATCAGAACTAAGGCCCTGAGTCAGTTGAAACTCAGGCTATTTATCCAAAAGTCCTTTCTTTGTCTGTTGGTCTCTGCAGAATCCAGTTTGAACTAGCATATCAGAGCATCTCCAGGTAGTGGTACTTCTCCGGAGGTGTTACAACCTCAGTGAATTTGCCTAATTACGCCCACTGTTCTTAGTTTCTAGAGGAGCTACTGTCACCCTCCCCAGTGGAATTACATACAATCCCTGTCCCACAGTGGTCATAAACTTAATACAGTAAGATCTCCCAAAGACATTGCGGGAAATTGCCATATCTGTCACACTAATCTCACAGGTTTTGTCGAAATCTAGAAATATATAAAAGACCCTCTTTGACTTAATAGATTTATTTGCATGTGTTTGTGTCAATAACAATATTATTCATGCAAGGCCTGCCATGCAAGTGGTTATCATTTAAATTAGTGAATGAAAAAAACAATTGTCAATGAGATTTTAAATGTCTCATTGAAACATCTTGCAAGCTCCTACATTGCCTACCCAGAAAGATAATGGAGCAAATAATCAATTAATTTGTAAGCACCTAAAAGGTAATAAGGTGATAAGTCCATTCCATGCATCTGAAGAAGTGAGGGTTTTTACCCACGAAAGCTTATGCCCAAATAAATCTGTTAGTCTTTAAGGTGCCACCGGACTCCTTGCTGTTTTTGTGGATACACAGTAACACGGCTACCCCCTGATACTTGAAGGTGATAAGTAACACTCAACGTGAATTTGTCAAGATCAAATGTCAAATCAATCTAATATCCTTCTTTGACAGGACAACAGCCTTGTGGATAGTGAGGATGCAGTAGATGTGATACATCTCAACTTTAGTAAGGCTTTTGATACTGTCTTACGTGACTACTCATAAACAAAATAGGTCAATATAGACAAACATACTATAAGGTGGATGCACAACTGGTCTGGAAACTGTACTCAGCAAGTAGTTATCAATGGTTCACAGTCAAGCTGGAAGGCATATCAAGTGGGGTCCCACAGGGATCTGTCCAGGGTTTGGTTTTATTCAATATCTTCACAAATGATTTGGATAAAGGCATGGAGAACACACTTTTAAAGTTTGTGGATGATACCAACCTGGGAGGGGTTGTAAGCGCTTTGGAGGATAGAATTAGAATTCAAAATAATCTTGACAAACTGGAGAAACAGTCTGAAACAAATAGGATTAAATTCAATAAGGACAAATGCAAACTACTACACTTAGGAGGGAGTAATCAATTGCACAAATACAAAATGTGAAATGATGGTCTAGGAAGGAGTACTGCAGAAAAGGATCTGTGGGTTATAGAAGATCACAAATGAAATATAAGTCATCAGTGTAATACTGTTGCAAACAAAGTGAATATCATTCTGGGATGTATTAGCAGGAGTGTTGTAAGCAAGACAAGAGAAGTAATTTTTTCCACTTTTCTCATCAGCATTGATAAGGCCTGAACTGGAGTACTCTGTCTAGTTCTGGGCGCCAAACTTCAGGAAAGATGTGGACAAATTAGAGAAGGTCCAGACAAGAACAACAAAAATGATTAAAGGTCTAAAAACATGACTTTATGAGGAAATGTTGAAAAAATTGGGTTTGTTTAGTCTGGAGAAGAGAAGACTGATGGGGGACATGATAACAGTCTTCAAGTATGTAAAAGATTGTTATGAAGAGGTGGGTGATACATTGTTCTCCTCGTCCACTGAGGACAGGACAAGAAGTCATGAGCTTAAATTGCAGCAAGGTTAGACATTGGGGAAAACTTGCTAATTGTAAGGTTGGATAAGCACTACAACAAATATCCCAGGGAAGTTGTGGAATCTCTGTCATTGGAGGTTTGTAAGAACAGGTTAAACAAACACCTGTCAGGGACGGTCTGGAAAATATTTAGTTCTGCCTCAGTGCAGGGGACTTGACTAGATGACCTATCAAGGTCCCTTCTTCTAGTCCTACATTTCTATAATTCCATATGCTTAAATCTCATTGAAATCAATAGGATGCAAGCACATGCGTTAGTGCTAAATATAAATGGACTTAAGTATGTGCTTAAGATTAAGCACACATGTAAATGCTTTGTTGTAACAGGACCCATATGCTGCCCCTGCAGGGGGATGGACTTCATGATCTAATGGTTCTTTCCCATCTACTCTTCTATGATCTTCCTATGGATGAAAAATGTGATACAAAATTAAAAACCCTAACCATCTCCATCCATTACCCACTGTGTCCTGTTCCTTACAAAACAATAGTAAAACACTGTCATATTATACATATAGAATTTTTAAGCAAAGATCTTAATGTGCTTTACAAATGTAAGCTATTATTATCGTCCCCATTTTTCTTTATGGGCAAACTGAGGCACAAATAGCTATTCAATATATCAATCACTGAGCTTTTTTCATGTGCAAATTGTAGCTGGAAATCTCATGAAGACATTGCTGTCCTGTGGGATATTTGTTAATTTATATTTCTGGCTGCTACAGAAAAAACTGAGAATAACGTATCTCACTATTTCAGCCATTCTGCTTCCAATCACAACCAGAACCTGTTGGGGAAAAAATGAGAAATCCCAATAAAAAGTTAACTAAAATATTTTGAACCTTAAAGAAAGCTTTAGTTTGAGTTTTGGGTCAAAAACCATAATGTTCCTATTTTAGCTAAACTGCTTTCATAAATTCATATATTTTAAGGCCAGAAGAGACTATTGTGATAACCTAATCTGACCTGCATGCAACAGGCCAAAGAACCTCACCCAGTAATTTGTGCATCAAGCCCATAACTTTGGTTTGGGCTATAGTACATCCTTTAGAAAGACATTCAGTCTTTCCCTTGTCTAGTTCCTGCATTAACCAGTCCAGCTAGGAATCACCATTGGAGGTTTCTGATTGTTGCTGTTTATTTGCCACAAAATTTGTTGAATTTTGGGAAGGGGAGAAAGAGTTTAATAAAAAAAATAGTCCTGATAGGCCCAATTTTCAAGGCATTAGTTTTATTCTGCTTTTGATATGTTGCTATTGCCACTCACAGACACTAAAATATTCCAACGAGCATATTGAAATTAATAACAGATGAAGATTCCATATTCCTTGTGTTTTTTGTTTTAAATGCATATAGCCAAAAAAACTTTTACACTATATACATCAATCATGATTGGCTAAATTTTCCAGGAATTACTTTGGAAAATAAGAAGTAGATGTTGTGTTAAATGTTCTCATTATAAGGTAATAATTATATACCAATAACTCTCGTAAGGTTTATATGGTATATGCACTGGTAGCTATATTCTGTGATCCCTTTGTTCTTTGTTCTGCACCTTTACATTTATAAGAACTCTGCCTGTGAGCAAAGACAGTGGCTGTGTTGTTCTCAAAGTGGCTGCAGCTCGTGTACATGAGGCCCACACACTGTGCTCTCTCATGCAGACTTGACTTTTGTTGTTTCCCCAATCTGAAATGAAACCATTCAGAATGGTGACTGATTTTCATGTCATGTATATACATTTGTGCAGTTACCTATTATACTTTGGTTTCAAGTCAAAAATTGAGAAGCCTGATCAAAACACCATATGTATAAAATAAAAGATGAGACAGGTCCCCTCCCATATTGTTGTTTGGGATTTTAAAAATGTGTAGTTCTTGGCGTCTCTGGCCCCTCTGCAGGCATTTTGTAAAAGTTTGCACAGAAGCCAATACTCATTCATTTGAAACACAGAGAAGAGAAGACCAGATGTCACCTCCCACCAGCTCTGCAGTTTCACAGCTGAGGTTTTGCGGTCTACATTGTTTGCCAACAGCTAGCACCAACTGAAAGCTTTTTTTTCCCCCCTCCAGCAAAACACACTGAGAAATGTAACTCCGCTCATAGGATTTTTTTCTCTGTTGCATTTTTATGTATCTCCCAAAAATAAACTGACTTTTGTAAGACAGTAACTATAGGGAGAAAAAAAAACTGTTAGTTTAGTGACTAGTAGCTTGGTTTTACTGTGTATTAAATTATCTTGCATGTGTAGTACCAAATCCAGCCAAAACTGACCTTTACGGAGAAAAAGACAAAAACCTGCACAGCAGCAACTTAGCTAAACAAAACATGTTTGCAAACTATTTCCTGAACCGCCTACATTTGGGTTTCACCGCAAGGTAATTAAAATCAGCAAGAGGTATTTTGACCAGTTAAGTTCTTCCAGGAACAGTACAAATTGTTCTAAATTTTCAATTAATCGAATGGCTTATTTAATTTTTAGGGTTTTTACTTTACAACCAGTAAAATTTCCTAGAACAGCCATATTGTAAAGAAATGGACCAGCTCAGAAGAAATTAAGGTGTCAGGATTTACAACATATTCGGTCCTCTGCATTTTGTTGCTGAGTGAAAACGATGTTAACAACCACAGGCTGCAAAAACAGTTGTTTGTTTTTAGTTTACAAATATATATTCTAAAAATTTAGTACTAGTGAAAGGTATCAGGCAACTTTTGTGGAAGGGCTGAGGCCTCGGTACAGAAACAGCAATGGCCACCATCTCACAAGAGGAAGGGGAACCACAGAGACACAGAAACCAATAAAAATGTCAGTATATTTGACCTCTGTGCTATGGGTCAAACCCTAAAAGAAGACTCCACCGCAGGAATAACAACGGCCTCTCCCTTAGATGGGAAGGAGTCACCAAACACAGAAGCCAATGAAAGGTGACAGATAGCCCTGGAGACTGGAGTCCATTCTTTCTCCACAGAATAGATACAAGATGAGTTCCCTCACATTGCCCTGCTAACTGGTATTTCAGCATGACCATGGAGGGACCACCCATCAAGGTCAGAGGGTAGTTCACTTTCCAGGGTCAAATGGTAGTTCACTCTCCAAGGTCATTCAATTCTTCACCTCTCTTGTGATGCCAGCAACAAGAATGCCCATTAGTGCCAATTCTAGTGGAGTATTTTTCTGATGTAGACACATATCATCTTATAACCAGAGTGCAGTGTTTCCAGTTCCCATTTTTTATTACAAGTCTCATGATATTTCATCATTTTTAAAGACCCAGTTTCTAATCTGGAATTATTTTATTATATGACAATCTTAGCTTTCATTTTCTTAAAAAAGTTATTTTCTAATCCTCATGGCTCTAGAGAAAAGCTTGAAAATGTGATCTCTAAACAGTCAAAAACTAGAGGGGAAATAAAAATGCAATTCATTTATTTATTTTAAATCTCATAGTCTTTAAACCAATCTCATGATCTTTACGCTCCTGGTTCCTAGTTTTTTGAATTCTTGGCATTGACAATAATGAGACCACTAAACTATCTTTGGGCTAATTAAGAACACGCATAAACAAATTCCCCTCTAGATAAGCAGGCAAACAACTAGAGCTTTGCTACTGTAGTCACTTGTGTTTTGCAAAATGAAAAGGTGAAGTACATGTATCACCATTCTACTTTCATCACACTGATGTAGTGTAGTTACGTGGTGATGTTTGCTGCCATTTCCTAAGTACTTAAAATATAGAGAAGGTTATCATTATTCCTGCCGGCTTATATTGCAGAATCATTAACCGGAGCCCACAGATAGTTGCTAGCTGACAACTAGATAGGAAAACCATTTAAACAAGTAAATTACAATGGGCTAGATTGTGATGAACTATGTATCCACTCAGGGAAGTAAGAATCCCTGCCCTTACACTCCTGCCCTTACACTCCTGGTTATTTGGATGTTGGGTCTCGGGGCACGGAAGTAAGTATGTGCTGTACTGCTCAGGGCAGGTGGGCACAGAGTGAGTAGGGAGGAATAAGGAATGAATAGCCTCTTGGCTCTGCCCCCACCAATGAGTCAGACAATTCAGTTAGTCAATCTGGGCAGCGCTGTCATTTGCAAAACACAAATCCCCCTTGAACAAGGGAGAAGAAGGGAGGGAATTGTGCCTCAGAGGACCGTCACTGAGTCACAGCACTTTCTAGTGCTACTCCTGGAATGATGCATCGTATGCATGATCCTTGCTGAGCATGGTACCTAAAGGCACACTCTAGTCTTATGGACATGATGGGATTCGGGGATTGTGCTTTTCCAGTTCAGACACTGAAAAACGGCAGGGATATTATGTATTAAAAACCACCCAATCAAAGATAAAGAAAATAATTTTTGCAAAAAAATCATTGTATACTTTAAACCACTTCAGTAGTTTCTTAATTATTAAAAATGAATCAAGTTCCTCTTGCATTTTTGCTACAGACTTTATCCTCTAATTTATGTCCAATAAATATTAACGCTGTTCAGAAAAAAAGAAGAGGGATGTTATAAAATATGACTTTAAATTTGGACTTTGAAATTTGTCCCTGGCTTTATGGACAATTTGTAGCTTTAAAGTAACTGCACTGATTACTACATTTTTTTAGGACCTGCTGGGACTTGATAGGACTCAAAAATAAGTATTTTAATTCTGGATTAAAGCCACCAGGTGTGCAATAAAAGCCCACTCATGCATTTATTGCACACCCAAAACTTCCATTAACTCCTGTGGGAGGTTTAGATGAGCAAGGAAGTCAAGATTAGTCCCTAGCCAAACACATACTGAGCCAAATCATGTCTAGGTATTTCCAATGCACCCATCACTGCATTAACACTGATATTAAAGGGTTTGTACAGGGTAGAAGTCAGGCAGAATTTGTCCCTTTGCAGGTCAGTAGCCCCGGTTCTGCAGATAGAATGAAAACAGTATTCAGCCGAAAAGGGATGGAAAGCAAAGCTGACTTTAAGCCAAGATGGAAACACTTGTGAAAGCTGTGGGAGAGAGATCAGAATGAAAACAAGGGGGAGGGGAGTTTTCAAGGGACAATTTGCCTCCAGCGTATTTGTGTGCATCAGACATGGAGCCACACTTGAGCTGGATCTTGGCCAGATTCATCATCCTACTCTTCCAGGATTACAAGCACCTCATTGTACACAGCTAACGGCAGCCACTACGGAGTAACCCTCTGAGTTTTTGCTGAAAGATTTAGGGAAGTGAATATTCTGCACACTGTAGCATTTCATGTTCTCATCCCTATAACATGTAATAATAAAGGCACCCATCTACGTGTCATTTGTGCTCATAGTGGTTTTGTTTTGTGATTTACCCTCTCTCCACTAGATGCTACACTGAGACCATCAAACATTTATTGAGCCAAATAACATGTTTGAAAAGTTACAGCAAAATAAAGTGTTTAAAATGAATAGTGATTATAAACTTGGCTTCTTTATATCACTGTATAGTGAGGATCTGATCTTGATATCTCTCACACTGCTGTAACGCCACTGTCTTCATCAGTTACCTCTGATTTACAGCAGGGTGAATGAGAGAAAAACCAGGCCCTTAGATTTCATACTATTGATATTGTTCAGGTGGAGTCATATTTTATAATCACCCAAACATATGAAATAGTTTATTGAGAACATTTTGCACTGTCTGAAACTTACAGAACAGAATATTTCTCAGTAGAATGGGCTACTCATTCATTTGTCCTGTACATTTCATCTTAGGAAGCAAATCATGCATGACTAACTGGAGAAGCTGTACATTAAATGATAAATTCCATGACGCTTACAATGCATGGTTACCATTAAAATAATATTATAGTCCAACATTATTTTCTCAGATGTTGTGCAAGCCTTTGACACTCTCAGTTGGGAAGTCTCAGGGCGTCTGCTAGAGCTTTTTAGCTTGTAAATATTTTGCATTGTGCAATACACTATAGCAAAACAGAATAGGATCATATTACCTCTCAGCTAATGCAGGGTAGACCAAACATTTCTGCACATGCTTGGTTGTATGACAAGCTCATATGATAAATAAATTAGGCCTTTCTTGGGGTCCTTACTGATGCAAAACAAACCAAAATCCAGTGGTGATTTTGCCCGAGTAAAGTCTTCAGGGTCCTTTCTTACGCCACATTCCTAGAGGTCCCCTGTTTCTTATGCACAATCTGTCATTTGTAATGCTACATGGAAGTGTAGTCCACATACAGTATATTACAGCATATTTTTAATGTCTTCAGAAACAACAACAAATATAATTTGGTGACATTTAAATGTATCTTGGTTAAAATATAATATCCTTGATGTGCCTCCTCTTCTGCCCATGTGGACACAATTTAGGACACAAGCTTGAATAGAAAACAATGTTCTGTTAAAGTTAAATGGAGCATTAGATGAGTGAAAATTCATCAGTTTACTGATTAGGGTCCTCATCCTCAGCTGGTGTAAATTGGCCCAGCTTTGTTGATTTCTGTGGAACTATGATTTACACCAGCTGTGGATCTGGCCCAAGAGGTTAATACATTGTCATGGGCCCTGACTTCCTACTGACCAATCTCACTAATGTCCATCCTCACGTTAGCTTGGCAAAAACTTGGGTCGCAGTACTGGGGCAAAAAATCCTTTCTTTCCGCCTAGTAGCTGTGCTAAAGTTCAGCCAGCTTAGCCAGTGATGAGCTACTGCATTGCCTTGAGCCGTGGCCTTTCTCAACCCAGTGTTTCAGGACAGAGTGTTCATTTTGGCAGAAAGCCACGGGCAGCCAGCGCAGGAGAGTTTTGCAGGGTCAGTAGAAAAAACAGCAGGCTCAGAACTACTAGCAGCTTAATTTAAAAAGAAAGTTCCGCTAAATATTTGATGGTTGATTACACATTCAAAAGATAGTTTTTAAAAATAATCCATTCTCCAATGTATTTATTTTGGTCAGTAACCTGTTTACATGCAAAACCAAGAAAAAACAGTGAATTCGAGTGTGTCATAATTCTCTGTGCAGCCTAACAAAAAGGAATGTTTCAAATGGAATTTGCTTCATTATGGTCCTTGAAAATCGGGAAACTGCTGTTTGTAGGGGATGAGATGCCTCAGGGGAATGGTAAATGGCATACAGAGTCCTTAATCTCTAGCTGACTTGTTCAACTTCATCCCAGGTCAATACTGACTGAAAGATGTTACGGTCTGATGGCTGTTCAGTGGCCTATGTGAATGAGTTTGGGGATTTAGTCTTGTTCCCAGTGGACAGGTCTCCACTTCACGTAAAAACACCACCAAAACTGGCACTAATTGGCACCTTTTTTGGCAGTCTCAGCATAAGGTTGCCAGGAGTCTGGTTTTTGACCGGAACGCCCAGTTGGAAAGGGACACTGGCAGCTCCGGTAATAAGACTGCTACTTATTAATCCAAACTCTGAGTGGGGTTTGGTGGATGGGTGAGGTGGTGTGGCCAAGAGACCTTCTCACTGATGGATGAAAAGGAACTTACATGGACTACTACCAAAGTTATGGGAAAGGAGCATATCTATACTGGCATATTTATTCTGTTGCTGTCTTTTCCAAAGTTTGACTGTGTTCCCTTTTCCCTAATAGATTTTCTTGTTTATACACAGCCTCAGAGTGCCTGCAAGTAGGGAAATTCTGCCATAAAGGGCACTCATAGAGGGCCTATTTAGTTTTCTCAGGTTTCTGGATGGGGGCTCAAGCCATTTTATTTATTTGTTAAGAGGGACCCTAGATATTTTGCTGCCATTAGCTCCATGGCAGAAAGGTTCCAAAAGCAATAAATTCACAGCCGCCTCCTCCTCCTCCTCATCGACAACAACAAAAAAAGAAAGCATCGCCAGTTGTAAACATTAGAAAAGTGGCTTCCTGGACTTGAAAAGAATATCCGTGTGATCAACTTCATATGGGTTACTGAAAGAAAGAAGTGGTCCTTTTTCAGCGTGATTTCTTTAGCTCTTTCTAGAATGTCATGAGGTTTTTAGCATTAGCTAATTTTCTTGCATGTGATAATCACATGGTATCATAACTACATATCATCATGTTGCAGTGGAGCAGCAGAGTGTAGCATTGCTCTGTGATGACTTTTTTGTTGGCACCTAAAGATATTTCAAGCCTCTTTAGCAACCATCAGATCATGATTTCAGGATGCCTAGTTGCCCATTCAAAGTAAGGATAATCCCAGAAAAATCTAGATGAGTGACATCCCTATTAGGTAATGGGTATGGGGAAAAGGGGTGTCATCTAGACCCCACAAAGCTTTATACTGTGAAATAAAATCTGAGCAATTTTTTCCTATTTTTATTTTCTGTACAGTATGTTACAGTAAAATTACACACATTTTTCTGTGGCAACAATCTCACAATCTCCCTTTACTTTGCCAAGACTTTCCCCCTCACTGTTCCTATTGTATCCTTCTCCTACTCCTCTCTTCACACCTTCTTTCATGCCACTCTTGTGTTTGCAACTGTCCTTCTGGCAAGATTTCCAGCCTGAACATTGTTTCTAGATTGATCAAAACTTGGTTATCCACCAGATTCTAGATATATGGATCTGGATACTGCTCCCTGATTCCTTTCCTCCTCCCTCCTGAAGCTCCTTCCAACTGTCCACCCAAATCCCTGAAAAATTTTCCATCCTGTTCTTTCCCTCTCATCCATTGCAGCACCCTTAAGGAATTCCTCAGATCTTCAGTGTCCTTTTTTTCATGCTCCCACTGGCCACAATTCCCTCCCATGGCCCTTCCTGAACCCTGATATTCCTACTTGTCCCCTCCTACTGCTACCTAAGGAAGAGATCTTAGGTATCATTGTAGGCAGCAGAGAAAGCCACAGAGATTGGGAAAAGAAAAACCGGTCTGTGATGGTGGCTGGAGGCTGCATGGGGAAGACAGGCCATATGTAAAAGGTTATCACCACATAGCAGCAGCCATTTTACTAAATATCTGGATCAAGTTTGCATTTTGAAATCTTATTTGTATGAAGAGGAATCCAGCAATATGAGCAGCTTTGTGTATACATTGATCATGGCGGAGAATCTGTCATATATACTTAACTAGAAGCAGGAATTATGGTAGGTCTCACGCCAGAGCGCTCATTCTCAAGACTTTCAGTTAAATGCTGCAGACTCAGGAAGTTTGGATAGATTCTGGATACGCATAACAAGAGCAGGTTTCCAGATACTGGCAGTTACGAGTTCTGGGAGCACATTCACAGATCTGACATACCCAGATACCAGCTTTCTTGTGAACTGTATTATTTTTGTTTTTTAAGGTGGGAACATCAAGAAAGTTTCATCCTTAACACTCTCCAACAGAATCTCAGTAAATCGGTAGCAGGACTGGACAAAATGATCCAAAGAAAACCAGAAGGAACAAAGAAAGTTTAATTTCCTAGCTCTGGCTCTTACCAGAGCAGTATATCAGGCTATGCTCTCAATGGATAAAGTTACTCTTATTTCATTTCCATCCCCTGTACAACAGTTAACCTCCTTTCCCTGCATATTTGCCATGTTCAGGGAACTGTGGCAGGTGGAATCTGCTTCAAGGCTTGACAATGACTATTGCCCATTTCCCTATTTCAAATCTAGTACTTGGGTGTCAAGAATGATTACTTTCTACACTGCTGAAAAACTCTGCTAGCTTGTAAGAGCTTTGCTGGCAAATTCAGTATTTCTTTTTGAGAATCTTTTTTTTTTTAGCACACACACGCCCTCTGCTGGAATCAGTGAAAAACATAGATTCTGAATATGAGCCATAGAAAAATGGAGTCTGGTCCCATGCAACTATTATCATCAGTGTCTCCTGCTGCAGTGGTAGGCACAACACAAACAAATCTCTCCCTCATCCCAGCCGTAAGCTGATCATTAGGTCAATATGAAAAGCACATAGTGTAGATATGTTTCTCTTAGGCTATGGCTACATTAGAGAGCTTACCAGGGCGCAGCTGCACCAATGCAGCTGGCCTAAACTCTCTTGTGTAGAACGCTCTCCCATCAGCTTAATTAATCCACCCCAGTGAGCAGCAGTAGCTATCGCTGTCCACACCGGTGCTTAGGTCGGTGCAACTTATGTCGTTCAGGAGGGTGCCTTATTTGCACCCCTGAGTGACATAAGTTATACCGACATAAGTGGTAGTGTAGACCTAACCTTAGTAAGCATGCCATTTATGATACATGCACAGCATGTATTTGCAGTATAAATCAGGACCTTGGGTAGCAAAATGTTGGGAAGTAGTAGATGTCCATTTCCCACATCACATGCTGCATGGTCTATAGGTGGAGGGGAACCCAGCTTCTCCCAGTGTCTTGTGGCCAGGCAAATCTTCTGTTACTCAGAAAGCAGAGCGGTAGCTGTAGCAGCATGACTGAACTGCTGCTGCTAATACTGCAGCTGTTCCTTTGTTTCCTCTGCCATCAAGTCATCGTTGATTATGCCAATTGGCAGTAATACCATTGGGAGGGATATCAGTTCCTTACATGATTGCAACAGATAAGTGGTTCTGAATGTGCAACATGAATATGGGATTTTGCATCTCCAGTAACATGAACCAGAAGTTGATTATGGCTTGGGATACGTACATGAACCAGAGCAACAGGAAAGGTCTTGGAATTCTGTGCAAAACATCGCTGGTAGCGGTGCATAGCTCTGACACTGTAGATGTCCCAGTAACTTTACAATTGTGCAGAAGTATTAAATTGGCGTGACGCTGGTTGCGGTCAGGGAGGAGAATAAGTGTTGAGATTTAAAAAGACAGTCCTACGAAGATCTATGCTATTATCTCAGAACTAAAATGGTTTCCCCAGTTTTAGTGTCTCAGGCAGTAGGACACTGAGAAAGAGCAGTCAGCCTTGTAATAAAGAGCATTATAGATTTTCAGATTCATCTAGTGCATGATCATTAATAATTCATACATGTGGACTAATAAAAGTAATAGAAAAATCAATAGAAGAATCAAGCCTTGACTGAGAAATATAATAGCCATTTCCTGGTACCTTTAGGTACCTTTTTTTACAGTGAGAACTATCAGGTTTTTGGATTAGTCAAGTAAAGAGTTAATAGGCTCTAGAGTAGTCTAAACATGATTACAGATTAAAAATAGCTTTAATAATTAAATTAGGCCCTGTCTGTAGAAAGTGATGTGAGTAATTCTGCCACAAAGTGCTTTTCTCTTAATACACAAGAAAGAATGGCCTTTCCCAGTAAAGAATAAATTCTCATGATTCAACAATCTCATCTTGCCCATGTAAACTGAGTATTTCTCACAGCTCCCTTCTTAGGAGAAAATGCTCAAAGGGCAGAGAAAGGTAAAAATGAAAGAGTCCCAATGTCCAGGGGCCTTTAGTTGAATAACAGCTCAGTCATGCATTGAAGTAAATGCATTTACTCAAAAACATGATATCAGATTTAAATTCACATGTTCAAACCATCTCATATTGAAGTTCAATGTGCAACGTTGCTGTTAACACTTCCTGTTTATACCATCACTGTGCAGATTACTATGCAGATTACCCCAGACCTTGGAACTCCTTGAGCACACAGGAGTAGATGGCTACCGTGCACTTTTCTCCTCCTCTCTCCCTACTCCCTACAGTAAATGATAGGGGAGTGTTGGGGAATGGACAGAGACTTGGTTCTACCCCTCCACATGCCACCCACAGCAGCTGTGCCAGCATGGGGAGTGTAATAATTTTCTGCAGGAACAGGCCAACAGCAAAGGGTTGCAACCTGGAGCAGGGTAAACAGGACGGAGAAAGGTGTCTCTGAGGCAAAGCCATAGGAAAGTTTGAGTGGTGAGGTAGGGCCTGGAATAAGAATGCTTTAGTCCTAGAGGGATATCAAAAAGGCAAAACTATTGTGTGTGGACATGGCCCTCTATAGCCCCTCCATGCTTGAATGGGATTTTTTAAATTGATTTTGACAATATCAAGGTGTAATAGAAAGAGAGAGCCTGAGATATGAAGCCTTGTATCAGAGGCCCAGCATGAGGCCTGGACTAAAGTAGAGGTCAAGCCAAGTATTCTGCACAGGAGAGTGAGGGTTGCCTTGGGGAGATATTTCTGTAGCTAAGCCCATTGTACTGTACAAGACCAAATATACTCTGGGTCCTCAAAAAATAAAGGGAGGCCAAAGATGGATAGTGACAAAAGATTTACTCTAAGCCAAAGTAAAGAACTGAGGGTTGGATATGGGCCTAAGAATGGGGCTGTTCTGTTTTTTGCAGGCTCAGACCTTTGGCTATGGCTAAGGAGTCCACAGCACAGCTCAGGAAGGATAATGCATAATGGCCTTTGTACTCTCCCACTCTGTGCTAGTCTGGTCCCAGACTGCCCTAAGTAAATCTGCTGTTAATACTGCTAAGGGGACTATGCAAGTTGGGTGTATGGGAATCCTGTCCACACATTCTTTCCTTAGCCAAATCCCCTATTCCTCCATCACAGATGATCCTCCCAAGGTTGACTATTTCTCATTTTGGAGCTGTTTTGTATTTGCAGTGCATCCCCAGCAGAAGATTTGGGCCCCAGAGTCCAATCTTATGAACTGCAGTCATGACTGGCCATTCATATTTAGCCCACATTTAAGAAGGGCTACAATTTACAAACTTGACAAGATGGTACGACTCATTTACAGACACATTTGTTTCAGGCAACATCATTTATGGTATATAGGGCTATGGTGCACCTCCCAGTGCACCAGGAACGTCTTCAGATTACATCTCCTGCACTAGGAGTGGTTCATCTGCAAGCTGCTCAAATGTGACTGCATCATAAAAGCTACATGCTTCCAAGATTGCTTTGTGCAAACATAATTAATTATTTGCTTTGCCAGCCTATCTAGTATCAAATAATAGCAGATAAGCTAAACAAAACTCATTTGCCTTATCTCCAGCATCCACCGTAAAATCACATAATCTTGTTCCTAGGAAGACAGTTGGAGTGAAGTAAGTTCTAACCCATATTTTCTTTCTAAATAGATCTGCTTCTTAAATGCTTTCCTGGAGGTTTACCATGATAGATTATGCTGGAATTGGGGGGATGGGTGAAGGTTACCAATAGCTTTATACAGAATGAAATAAGGATGATGATTAAAAAAAAAAAAGAATCAGACCTATTGCTGATGCTTCTATTCCAAATGAAAGAAAACAAGACTGTGTGGCTAGGTATGTTTGCTACTTGAAGGGTATATGCATTGCTGTAGTTCAAAACGCTATTTAATACTGAACCCCAACTATCCAATCAACCTTCATTTTGAATCTCTGGTACAAAACACTTGTCACAAACTGTTTCCTATCAATCCATTTACGTGCACAACATTTCCTATTGCTTTGCAAATAACCAAACTTCTGTACCACTGTCAAGGACAACTTAATTAGTAACCACACAAGGAGAGACTCTTTTCTCGTTTCCTATTCTGTTTGTTGATTTGCACTGCCTTCCTAAATATCTATGACATTTGAGCAGAAGTAGTGACACTGGAGAGATATTTTTGCTGATGTGGAGTTTCTAGATTGTTTTGTGAAATATGTCTGAATCTTTACACCTTGTCATACTTTATCACTGGATCCAGTAATCTGTATTTTTTGTCATTTGCGGTGCCAACTAATTCAGCTTCTAAGGAGTTTTTATAGCAAAATAATATTAATTCTAAACAAAAGTTTTATAATGTGCAGAAAAAAAAAAGATTTAAGGAAAAATTCATCCTTGGCATAATTCCTCTGAACTCAATTATCCAAGAGTTCAGTTTATTATATTACCCTTTGTCATATTTAGGCAAGTGTGAATTAAGTAAGAACAGGTTAGACAAACACCTGTCAGGGATGGTGTCGATATACTTAGTCTTGCCTCAGAGCAGGGGGCTGGATTAGACAGCCTCTCACAGTCTCCTTTAGCCCTACGTTTCTATGATTCTATTAATTAGGTTCCCTGTGGCTCCTATGGCCTGATTTACAGAAGTGCTGAGTACCCGCTGCTCTCATTGACGTCATCTGGACTTATGCTCAACGCTTCTGAAAGTAAGGCCTTGATAGTATTCTGCATGACAAAGGACAGAAATATCTATTAGCTAATAGCAATTCATTCTACCATAACTTAAAGAGATGAATAATTTACACTGTCATGCACGCACATTACTAAAATAGGTCAAATAATTCATTGCAAATCTGGGTGATTTTTTAATCAAGTACTTCTTATGAATAAATGTTTTCCTTATTCAGTGCCTCTGTAGATGGTTGAATAATAATATGCAGCTAATATTTCATGCAAGTATTGGCATTTCCCCCCATTTGAATAATTATTTCAAAATCAATTTCTTAATTGTTCATTATTACTGATTCATTGACCTAGATCAGGGGTCGGCAACCTCTAGCACACAGCTCGCCAGGGTAAGCACCCTGACGGGACGGGCCAGTTTGTTTACCTGCCGTGTCCGCAGGTTCGGCCGATCGCGGCTCCCACTGGCCGCAGTTCGCCGCTCCAGGCCAATGGGGGCGGCGGGAAGCTGTGGCCAGCACATCCCTCGGCCCGCGCTGCTTCCCGTGAAGGGATAACACCCGAGTAACTGTAAGCAAACAAGTCATTCCACTGACTTGTAAATATGTGTGTTCAAGGTCTGAGCCCAAGGCATTACCACTGGTTGGAAAATGCAGGGAATTTCTGAGTGGTGATCTTGTTTTATTTCCCAGCACTTTGCAACATTCCTGTATATATTAAGTTGATGACATAATATCTTCCAGTTCCTCACCTTAGATGAAATTCCCCCCTGCACAGAAGCCCATCACTATTTAAATCTCCCTTAGACTCTCAAAACAGGGTTTAACATGGGATTTAAATGGTGCATAGGGCTGTTGCTGGCCCTCTGCACAGGGATGAATCTCTCCCTGTGGAATTACCCTATATTGTGCTGGGTAATGGAAGATGGCATTACGGCATTCCACTGTGCTAGTACTTGTTAGACTAAAATACCATTTCAAAAAAGAGAGTATGGCAGAAAATGAACATTTATGATGCTGGGGGCTACTGGGGCATTGTGTTCACGATGTTAGGATATATTAATCCTTATAACCGTATTCTAATTTTTTCTTTTTAGATTTCAAAGATGAAACTTTATCTAGCCCTGTGCTTGTGTTTTCCTGTCACCTTTACTGAAGCAGAAAAAGCAAAACAAGCTTTAACAAGGGACCAGCTCCTCTCAAAAATTGCCAACAAGCACATGTTGACAGGCCAGGAACATAGTCTGTTAAATATACCAAAAAGCCAAGTTTCTGAAGGTAACGCCCTTCTCCCTCCCCCCGATAAAACAATCCAAGAAAAGCAGAGTCATGAAAGATGGGGCTAAGTCTAGGAGTTACACGAAGGGAATGGAGTCAGAACGCTCAGGTTCTATTTTCCACTTTGTCAGTGACTTAACCGCTCTGTGTCTAAGCATCACATGCTAGGCCAGAGTTAAACCAACCATCTTCTGATACATAGTCAATCAGGCACTTTATGCACTGGGCAGCAGTTTAATCATGCACCATATCTGTAAAAAACCTGTCATTTGTAGCTACTTTTAAGAGAGAAATCTCATGCATTAAAGAGGGAAAGATAAAGAGAACATGGCAGAGGTGTCTTTTTAAGCTTGAATTCAGTTCCTAACGCCAGATGTTAAGGGGGGGGGATAAAATGTGTATTAGGAGCCTCATCGAAGGTTAGCTAGTTAATGGATAAGGTGCTAGAAGACATTGCTTAAGAATATGTAGCATTGCTCCTGGGTTTTGTAGAATCAATTAAACTTGCTATTGTGTACAAATATCTTCTTGTGTGCAGTTCTAATCAGGCATTACCTTAGGACATGCAGTAGAGCTGGTTGCGTGTGTATTGCTAAAAGGAGGAACAAACCAGTATTGGAGCAGGAATAAAAGAGTAAGGGCTATGGAAGGGAAGTCACATAAAAATGCATCCCTCTGTAATGTGCATTTGGGAAGAAATTCAGGAAACCCACATATGATCAGGTTATATGTAATCTTGCTGAAGAGAGGATGAGGTGGAGGGGAAATTATCCACCATCTCTCTCTCTCCCACATATGGGGCAGTTTGCAGGATTGGAGTGCAAGCCTTCTGCAGCACATAACATGCAAGCCTATGGGCTGGAGTGCTGACTGCTACCCCTCTCTACCCCCTAAGTGGAGGATCCCATCAACTCTATTTGTATACGCATGAATTTGATTGCATCTTCTCACTCTACCCTCAAAATTCCACTTTATCTTGGCCTATTCAAAGTGGCATAGAGCCCATTTCACCAGAGTTCTGAGGAGAAAGATGAGGCCTTTAATCCTGTATAGGTGCTCTGTATAAGATGGGCCACTGCAAGGCTTCAGTGGCATAGATCTTTTATACTTCCTTTACCAAGGGCTTCATCCTACCGTGGTGTTATGCAAAGACTGGATTTTCATATGCATCACTCCCACTCATCTAATCTTTTGCTTTCTGGTTGGCGTGATTTGGGAGACCACTCTGAAAGGAAGATGATAGAATGAATACATGTACCAGTGATCATTCATCTATAGGAAGAACAGGGTATATGTTCATTTCCATGCATCACTGTAACAATTGCTATTGATTTTATGTGAGTCACATAGCAGATGCATTCAAAATATCCTAGTTCCTTGCATTTGTCTCTGCTTTCACACTCCAGGGCTTCATACTGTGTGGAATGCTCCACGTTTTGGCTGAACATATTAGCTAGTAATCCATGGGAGTTAGAACAAAAGGCACTTTTGAAAACCCCAGCAGGTAGCCACCCGCATATTTAGGTGTCTAAATACATTAGAAAATCTAGCTTTATGTGTCTGACCCCAAACCCGCTGAACTAAACAGAAGTCTTTCCACTGACTTCAATAACCTTTGGATCAGGCCCCATCCTCTTTCAAACTCAGAAACTGTCTCAGATCCACAAAGGGAGTTAGGCACCTCAACACCAGATTTAGGTGCTTAAGTCCGAGTTTTAGGCACCATCGCAATCCATAAACCCCCCCGTTTAGCTGTCACCTAATCTTCTAGGTGCCTAAACTCAGTTGGTGCCTATATTTTTACTGTAAAAGTCCTGTTGGCACCTATATTTCTTGATTTAAGTTCTTAGGAGCCTATGCTCGATGGACTTAGGCTCATAAGTCACTTTGGCATTTTTGAAAATTTTAGCTCTAGACTAGTATGTGTCATATGGGAAATGTCTCTAATGACTCTTTAAGAAGGTTCAGTTGACACCAGTGACATGGTCTCTGCCAAAAATAGAGGGATTTCTAGTCCAGAAACTGTGGGGGGAAAGTAGGTGAAGATCATAATTCCTGGCCTTTCTTAGTCTTCTCCTTGGTAGAGAGACCAACAACAGGTCCTACCGTCTCCCAGAATGCAATCCACCTAACAGGCTTTCCCCCGCTACCCCCAGAATATTTGGCAAGAGACTGCAGGGCAGCTTATCGATGTGGCAGAAGACAAAGCGGACTATATGTTGTCCATCCACAAAACTCCTTCTTGATAGTGGTCTACTGTGAAATGGAGCAAGATGGAGGGGGCTGGACAGTTCTGTAGAGAAATACAGTCAGTCAAAAAATATCCTGGGACCACTTTGGACAAGGATCAAGATAGAAGGGTCTCTAATAATTGTGCCCTAAACTATGCGGGAGGCTGGTGGTATGACAACTGTCGTTTCGCCCTCCTAAACAGTGATAATGGCATTTACTGGAAGGGTTTGTGTACTGAATATAAGCCATGCAAGTCAGCTTATATAACGATTAGACCAAATGGGAAAAACTGTAACAGACATATTAAATTTTAATTATTTGTTCCTCATCAGCTAGCAGTCTTTTCTGCTTATATTAGCTCAACTCCGAGGCTAATCAAACCAACCACCAATATGCAATCTGTGTATTTCAAGGTCTAATTTTTTCATTCAGAATGTTGTTAACCACAGGGTTAAATATTTTGGGCCAGATATTAATTTAGTGCAAATCAATGCAGCTCCATTGACTTCAATGCCATTTACACCAGCTGAGGTTCTAGTCCATTAACTTGTAAAATAATGTGATTTATGTTCCAACGGGGAAAAAAGGTGGCAATGTTGTAATTGCTGTGCTTTAATGGAAAATAAACATTATTGATGATTTTTAGGAACCAGAAATAAATGCGCACAAGATACATAGTGAGAGGAATATTGTTTTCTTTTCAAATAAATCATTCCCCACTCAAGTTTGAGTAGATATGATCTGTGGCATCAAGTCTTGTAGCTCTTTATCACTCCACACCTGTCATTTTTTGTTTATTAGCTCTGAAAATTCTGCAAATATTAAACTAATATCCAGTACTGGTGGGGAACTCTGATCAGACAATGATCTTTTCCTCATGCCAATGTGTTATTCTCAGTATACTGTGTGATCAGAGATAATATTTTAAAACCATGTCTGCAATGGAGGTAAGCTTTCAGGAGAAGCACGTGTCTCTGCAGAATACAAAAGAAAAAGAGCATTGCATGCAACACATCCATCTGACCGGTCTGCTGCACCTTATCATCTCTCCAACTCCTAGAACTCCTGCCCTATAGTGATCATTGCAAATGGAGATCCAGATCCTCACCTGGTGTGAACTGGTGCAACTCCAAAGTCAGTGGAGCTATGCTAGTTTACACCTGCTGAGAATCTGGCCCAGAAAGAGAAAACTCAGACATAGATAGGATATGCTAGGGACAAAACAGCCTTCTCAAAAGAAAATTATGACACTCTAATCTGCTAAAATTCTCAGATTAGATCAACAAAATAGTGGGTAAAAGAGAACTGGGTATCAGAGACCTGACATAATTTAACTGGATTTTCAAAAAAGTTCCTTGAAAAGGGTTATTTTAGGAAACTAAGTAGTCACTGGGCAACTGAAATAATAGATTAGAAACTGGCTAGAAAACTAAGATTAGGAATAATTGTTTCAATTTTCAACCAAGGAAAAAGTTGACCAGGATGTGCCCTAGTGTTCCATATTAAGACTGGCCTGTTTTAATACATTTGTTAAGGAACCGGAAAAGACAATGAGTAGTGAGGTAGCAAATTTTGCAGATGACACAAAATTATTAGAGATGGGCAGTGAGCTCCTCCTTGGGAATTCTTGGAGAATCCCTTTTCCCCTGTTCTTTTAATCTACTTTTTTCCACTGAGTCCATCACTGTGGTATCAGAGCATCTTCTGTAAGTTATTTTGCAGAACCCAAGGAATCAGTTGTTAATCACCCAACCCTTAAGAATATACCTAATGACTGAAGACAATTGCTCTTTACTGGGGACAGCCATTGGCTTTTCTGCTTGAATAGCAAAAACAAACCCACCCATAAAATATTCCCCTCACAGTTTTGGGTATTTCATTGTGTACAGAAGTTTATGAATTTACAGGCACATGTCAATAGGGGTCACTGATTCTGGGTCCCACTTAAGTCCCTGGGGAGTAGGAATACTTCACACCTCTCAAAAGCAGATCCAAAGCGTGTCTAATTGGCGACCCTCAAAGTCAGTGGCTATTTTTGAACATTTTGGCCAGGGACTTTGACTTTTAATCTTTGATCTATTTGCAGTGTTGAAAGCAAAGCTCTATGGAACCTCTTTAAGATAAAAACAGAGCAACACCAAGATCAGTGAAACCGAAGCAAAGCACTAAAGAGTTGATTTTCCAGAGGTGCTGTGTACCCAGAATCTCAATTGAAGTAACATGGAATTGCGGGTACTCAGCACCTCTGAAAACCAGATTGTATATGCACAAGTCTCCTGAGCACTTATTAAGCTCAGACACCGGGTCATTGTACTCTTATAACTTAAGACAAATGTTCAGTGCAATGGGCAGGGATTTTATCACAGCCAAATCTCAAGGCATCATTCTGAATAAACATATCCTCAGCGTATTGCAACATTCAAAGGCTGCATCACATCTGTGCCCTATCAAATAAGAACTTCAAGAGGCAGTTGAGGTGCAATTTGGAACATTCATGCTTCAGAAAAGTGTATCTTATGTCTTTTAGTTCCCCATATAACATCTTCTGCCCAGTGAGCACTGATTTGGCTCTGGGTCACGAAACAGCAAGTACATATGGCAACTGAACTGTTCATTCTAAATTTGGCAATGTGTTAGGATTTCTTCAGCTACTGTGCAAAGAGAACAGGCCCTAGTCTCCACAAGAAACTGCAGGAAAGTGCACATATTTGGCACATCTAACCTAGATGCCTCACTCCAAGATATTCTTTGAAAAGTCATTTAAAAGAAACCCCAGCTTTGTAGCAGGCAGTTCCACAAATGTTTCCCCCAGTTTTGGTGACTGAACTATACTTGTAACTTGTAGGCAAAGGATTATGGGTCAATTTTTATATCTTCAGCTGGTGTAAATTGCTGTAGCTCCACTGAAATAACTGAAGCACTGTTGATTTACCGCCGTTGGGTCAACGGAACGACACTGATTACACCCGCTGAGGATCTAGCCTGGAGCCTTCATTCTCTTTGAAGATTATTTTATTTTATTATTTTTTTAAATCTGAGTGTGTACAATAGCCGATTGCATAAAAAACTCAGACTATTAAGAGGACAAATTAATGGCCTATTCACTTTTAAATCATAAGATTTGATTAAATTAGAGATAGTTTTTTAAAAACTGCAATACTGGGGTCAAATTGTGCCACTCTTAAGGTTTGGATGGTAATGGGTCTAGATCAATGCTGCCAGAGAAAGACTACTGAGAGCACGTATTCTGGCTGCCCCAAGAATAACCTCGTGAGCAGATTATTTCTGCCAGGGCTAAGAGTACTGGGCATAACAGAGGAATAAGAATAAGGACCCAGAATAGTGGGATAATCACTTCCACTCTGCACACCAGCCTCTAACAACAGCTTTTTATGTATACTCTCAGTCCACAGCCAGAATTTGGCCTGATGTAATGTCCCATTTTGGCAATTTTCTCTGATGTATCAGTTCAAGCTCCCTCCCCTAAATGCATTTGCAGAAAAGTCAGCACAAGTAGCAACAAACTTGATTTTTTTTTAAAAGCACTTTTGTGATTCAAAGGATTCAGGCTTAGGTTTGTTGGAATGTCATGATGCTCCTCACAATGCCATACTAGGACCAGACAGGGCCGGCTCCAGGCACCAGCCCACCAAGCTTGTGCTTGGGGCGGCACCTGGAGGGGGGCGGCGCGGCGCTCCGGCTCTGGCCGCCGGGGAGAGCGGAGCCCCGGCCGGGCTCTCCGCCCTCCTCCCGGGGCTCCGGCCGCCAGCGGAGCCGCGGCGGGCTCGCCGCCCTCCCCCGGCGCTCCGGCCGGTTGGGGAGAGCGGCCCGCGGCCGGGCTCGGCGCCCTCCCCTGCCGCGCTTGGGGGGAGGCGGCGGGAGGCTTTTTTGCCTTGGGTGGCAAAAAAGCCAGAGCCGGCCCTGGGACCAGAGCTCAGAAGTTCATGGACAGAAGGCAAAAAGCTTAGTGTCGACAGCTAATAAAAATCCTGAGGTTAATGCGGTGAACCCTGATGCAGCTACAAAAGAGTGATATATCAGGAAAACAGATGGAACACACAAGCCAAGCACCCCCACTGCAGATTTCAAAGGGAGAGAGGCTGATCACCTGCAAAAGCAATAGCTATACTATTTGTACCAAAGTAATATGTCGTCATCACTGCTGAGGGTCTTCCCAGGAGGAAGAGATGACATTCAAACAAGACCAAGGAGGACACTGGTTCTGTTTGACAACATTCAGTAAGCTAGAGATAGTGCTGATGTATTTACAGAACAAACACATGCCCACCCCATCATTGACAGTGAAAAAACACAATTAGACACCAGGTGGCAGATTCACCAGAGTGCAGAAGGAAGTGTTTCGAGAACAGCTAGTGGCCACGTGATCAGAAAGCCCTCCACCTCGGGTCAATGATAGCCATTACTGAGAGATGTCCAATAACGGACAGAATAATTCTGTTAGGGAGATTCAGGTCATCTGCCCTGACCTCCCTCCTAGGTCTCTGTTTTACTAATTGGCTCCATTAGTTTGTGTAGTTACTTTGGATTGATACTACATTTTATCTGCATTTGATTTAAAAAAAATAAATTAGAAGATATATTAGTAGTTAATAACCCCCTAAGATGAATGGAGCAGTTCACGCCTCTCAGAGCTATCATTTCAGGCTCATAACCAAGTCAGGCAGAAATAACTGCATTGGTTACATTCAGATCACATTTTCAAGATTTTATTCACAACTGTGATGTTTAGTAACCATTTCCCCCCCAATAAAAGCTTAGATTCTGATGCCATCATATGATTTTGTGACCCAGGGCCCTAGCACGTGTCCATAGTGCCTGTTTAATCCAGTTCTAACTACTGTGTTCCACATATGAGCTGCAAAGTAATATTTAGCACACTTGAGGGCAGACAAGAGACATTGGATAACACAGAAATAACATTTTAACCTTGAAATTTACATCTATATAGTAACAGTAGTTGGAATTTTTGTCCACTCCTGCAAAGACTTTCTTTTTTCCGGCTTTATTTGGAGAAAATAGTCCATCAGTGCTTGACCTGGGGTAGCTAATACAGACATCCAAGATTTTTCCTCAGAAACCTGTCTGGCCTAAGCCTGACTTTTCAAGAGATAATCTGTTTTTGGATTCTCAGCACAAAGTCAAAGAGGTGAGAAAACCAAGTTTTGTGGCAATAATAATTCTGAGTCAAGGAAATAAAAAAATCAGCTAGTTTTAAATGTAGATCTATGACACTGGTAACATGTCCATGACACCCCAAAGAGAATTACAGAAATTCTAGTGCTAGTTGTGTGTCTGATGTATACCAGAAGCCAGAGCAACCTCATCTTGACATGCATCCCTGAGGGAAACATTGGTCCTCAGAACGGAGCGTTTTCTGTCAGCTTCCATTCCAAATCACCTTTTATCAAGCTTCCCCCTGCAAGCACATCTGCTTCCAAAGACAAGTTATTATTTGTCAAAAGGAAAACAAGACAAGGGAAGAGCGGGAAGGGGGAAGCTTTCAGAGAAGCTAGCTAGGTTCATGTTTTAAACCTGCTGCCTATTCATTTCATTGGGTGACCCCTGGTTCTTTTCTAATGCGAAGGGGTAAATAGCACTTCTTTATTCACTTTCTCCACACCATTCTTGGTTTTACAGACCTCTATCATATCCCCCCTTAGTCATCTCTTTTCTAAGCGGCACAATCTCAGACCGATGAGCCATCAGCATTTTTTGTGGGAGTCTGAGTAGTTTATTGATCTGCTTTAACAATCACTTAAAATAGGTTTCAAACTAAGGGTGCTAGTTCCACCATATGGAGATGTACTCAGGGAATCAGAAGTCAGTGAGTGAAAAGACAAAAATCATCTATCTTGGATAGCCCTCTATCCAGTCTAATGTAGATTGCTCCCTACTGCACATTTTCTAGTATGCTATCCGATCTCCTTCTAAAGGTCTCAAGTAATGGGATTGCCACTATTTCCCTGGGGAATTTATTTCACAGATCATATTCCAGTTTAGATTTGTTTCCTGTATTTTCTAGCCTAAATTTACCTCCTCTGAATTTCATTCCAATACTCCTAGATACAAAAGAATCAGGAGGAACCCCCCTCTCCAAACAAATATTTTGTGAAAAGTTTCTTCAATTCCTCCCTCCTCCATTTGAAATTCCAAAAAGCCAGCTAGTTCTATTGCTAGATATAGTCCCTTGGGTCACCCTAAACAGGTCACCTCCATCCTTGGAGTTTATGCCTTTCAAATACTTGATGACAGTTATTTTCCCTGCTTAATTATCATATAGGCAACCTATATGCATTTGTTTCTTTTAATCTTGCTTCAGAAATCATTTCCTCTAGCTCTTCAAAGCCTTCTGATGCTCTTCCCCTCTAATTTGTTTAGATCTTTCTAGTACTGAGATGCTCTCAGATGAAGGCAGGAAAACTGAAGTTAAATGAAGTTACAGTAGGGATGAATTTGGTCAATTGTTTGTCCAATATACATCATAATGAAATCCAACAACATAGCACGATCTAGAGAACTGGAGCAGCAGGTGTAAAATGAATAGCCACTGTTATGTTTTGGGTGTAACTTAGGCCAGTGAGAAGTTGTGCCACCACATGCCCTGAAACCCTGACTGTCTTAAATGCTCTGCTGCTGTGGCTCACAGCCTGGATACCAACAGCCAGCAGACAAGCATGAAGTTCCTTGGGTGCTGGGCAACCCTGGTTCAGAACTCTGACCCCAGCATCCTGCCTACACAACAATAGGCCCATCCTTGTCTTCACCATCTTTGGTTACTACTTGCAGGGTCACTCCAACATACCCCCAGTACCAAATTTCCCTAAAACTGCCTGCCCTGTAACGTCCAGTCCTCCCCTGGAACATTCAGAGGAGTGATAAGCTCCCTTGGTCCTTTACAGAGACAAAAGCACAGTAGCTTGTTGTTTTAACTGGAATTAATAATCACTTAAAGTCAAACACAGCATGGGATTGATTAAAAAAATGGTTTTACTTTTATTATAAATCAAAGAGAGAGAGAGGTTTTAAGTGAGTTCAAGTATAAGAGATGAGGACAAAATGGTTACAAGCAAATAAAGTAAAATATGCTTCCTAGTGGCTAAGACTTAACAAGCTACAGCTTTGGTTCAAGGTTTCTTTCTTACCAATCTTTTTGCTTTCCAGCCATAGCTGCCTTTACCTCAGTCAGGACCTTCCATAGTAGCACAAAGGGCTGGGTTTTCCTTGTCTTTCTAAGTGAACGTTCTTAGACTAAGCAGGTTTCTCACATATATTCAGTTCCCAGAGACTTCAACCCTCATGGTTGAAGGACTCATCTTCGTTTGCAAGAGCTCTGGCCCGTTGTGTCTGTCCAATGATGAATGTTAAGATGGATTCTTCTCTCTCCTTATATCTTCCCAAATTTAATGTTTTATCCCCAGACTCAGGATGACCTCATGCTTTTCTTCCCTTCCTGTGGACTTTCCACCCCTCTGCTGATTCATATGTAAACAGGGCTTCCATTGTTTTTGGTCACCCCTTGCTTCATTTCATTGGTAGATAACTGCCTTTCCTCTTGTCTTGGAGAAAACCTGTTTCTCCCTTTGTTTGGTCACAGACTTTAAAGCAGAATATCAGAGAGTATCCATGTTTCCTCTAGTGCTAATACATATATTTTACAATAATATTATCACCAGTGTCTCATTACCTTTCATAAAAGACCTTAATAGATATACTTTTATAATACAGTATACAATCAGTTGATTCAATTACTTATAATGAGAGTATCAGACTCCCTGTCTTTATATTCCAGTAAACCATTCTCCGATAAAGTTCCTTTTCTCAATCTGGGAAGAGATGCCATGCAGGTTGGTGAAGATTTCATGCTGGTTCCTTCCCTGCTGGTGATAACTGAGTCATTATCTCTTCCCCTGTTAGCTTGATGGCTTTGTTTACCTTTTATGTAAATGCACCTTTATTGTCTCTCCCTGATGACCAGGCTGGTTAGGCATTCCATTATCTAGGGCAGACTGGGCTTATGTACTACTTGCCAAACACATTTTAAGAACGTAATTCTATCAAATATCCATAACTCTTTGTACCCACCTCGTACATACATCATGCAAGATTATTAAAGATCAGTGAGTTATTAGTTTTTCAATGATATATTACATGCCATCTTTTGGGTATACATCATGACAGTGTGTTAGGTGTAGTGAGTACGCGAGGCCTGACAAGAACTGCTGACAAATAGCAATGAACCATCAATGGGCCTTTGTCACAGTCATATTTTCATGCTAATCTCTATCAAACAGTTACTAAAATACTTCCTTGAAGCATCATATGATTTCCTGGTTTTGATCTAGCCTCCTTTCCAGTATCATGAAAAACAATTACTTTACCATTTTGTTTTTACTAAATGCAGTCTTTGATTATGATGAATTTGAGAACCTTGTTATCCCCCTTTATGAGGCATAGTTATCCTCTGTAAGCCCAATAAACTATGCTATAACAAGAAAGTAAATAATGTTGATGAATTGAGCATCTGTGAAGGTACTTTTTTTCAGATTTACAAATATGTACATTGAACTTAGTCAGTGACTAGTTTAGTCATCATGCACCTTAATCTCTTAGCATAAATCAGAAACCTGACATTCTATTTTCTCCTTCTGAACTTAGCCCCAAAGCACTGTATGTTTATTAAGAGGACAGTTGTATTAGGAGCATGGAAGCCATTTCCAAATAATGCATGTATTTGTGGCCTTTTCCAGGTTTCCCAAAAAATGTCTTCCTGTAATACCCTGCTAGCTGCATTTGCAGTTCTTTTTCTCAGCTGCACAGCTCAGTTCAGCGTTAGAGAAGAAGAATGACGTTTGGAAGAAACATCTTCAGGATGTTGACAACCTGCACATGGTAAAGGATATTGATGCAATTCACAACTTGGATGATGTTATATACAGGAGAGGTAAGAACAGCCTTTGTCTTTCCAGCAATTTAATATATTTTAAGGCCACAATGGAACATTATGAGCATCTAATCTAACCTCCTGCAGTAACACAGGCCATAGAATTTCACCCAGTAATTCCTGCTGTGGCGGGAATTGTTCTTTCCTATGATGTAAGTGAACAGTATCGATCTCAACAGCAATCAAACACTACTGAACTAGAGCATATCTTTGAGAAAGACAATTGATCTTGACTTAAAATCTCCATGTGATGATAAATTTACCACTTCCTTTGGTAAGATGCTTCGATAGTTAACTACCCTTGGGGTTGAAAAGTTGTCTCTTATTTCCAATTTGAGTTTTTCAATCAATGGATCTTGTTAGAATTCAGAAGTTCTAGGGGGTCAAGAGGTGAATGAATAGAACTTTCCACATTTGCTTGACAGAATATCAAACAAAAAGCCTCTGGGACCACTGGCTTTTCTTTTCCTGTGGCAACTTCCAATCATTGTAGGCATATAATGAATACCTAAACATTAAGAATTTATGTTTGCTGCCTCAGATGAACATAATTCTCAACCATTATTAATGAGGAACTATAAAACATACTTCATGTTTTATGCCCAAATT
The DNA here is from genome assembly GCF_011386835.1 of Chrysemys picta bellii. Lineage (NCBI taxonomy): Eukaryota > Metazoa > Chordata > Testudines > Emydidae > Chrysemys > Chrysemys picta. Next base: position 8,323,369 of record NC_088801.1, on the reverse strand, counting down.
ACATGGGGCTTCCAAAACCCATAAATACATCTGTCTGTTGGTATCTATGGAGAATTATATAACATACTTTTAGAATACAGCCAGCGAGAGGGAATGGAACACATTTAATTTAAGAAGAGCTCTTACAAGGAAAAATCTGTCTACAGAATAACTCTTCCCCTGCTCTGTTTAAAAAAAAATATTTGCCCCTACTCTAGCTAGGAAATAAAGAAGGGTTTTAAAAACTGGCATCATTATTTACAGTGCAGCTTGATCTTTATTTTCTATCTCCTTTAAGAAACAGAATCAGGATTTCAATTTATAGTACTGTCATTCATTTCTTGTTTAAAAATGAATATAGCTTCAGAGTAGCATAATGTATAGGGCTTTATCATATACTCATATCCATTAACTCTCTCTCTCTATATATATATATTCACAGTGAAGCAATTTACGAGCTTTCACCTTTGGAAACATGGGTTTGAGTCTGAGATCACAAATTAAGGTCCTGGTGCTTATCTGATGTAATCAAGTTTAGCTCCTCTGAGTTTAGTGGCAATCCAATTTTGCAAAATTCCATCTGTCCAATTGCCTAAGATGGGAGGGATGAATTATTTATTTATTTATTTTGACAGGCAAATTTGAGGGCATCAGCAGTGAGTGGGAGGGTCAACCATTGTTTAGGAGAGCCTGCAGAGAGGCTCATCAGGTCCTATTCTGATCGCTATCATACTGGTATAAATTATGAGTAATCCCACTGAAGTGTACGGAGATGCACTGGTGTAAAAAATGGCAGAAGCGAGGCAGACTCCAACCAATAGCTGAAGGAGGAAAGAAGACAAAACAACGTGTGTGGCAGAACAAGGAGGGGAACCTTTGTCTGGGGAGCAGGTTGTGGAGGAGAGCTGGCCAGGGAGTCTGTGTTGGGGGGAATAATAGATAATTGGTCTGGGCTGGTGGGCTCATTGGTCTGGGATGATAAATGTTATGACAGTTTTGAAAGGTCAGCCTAATCACTAGTGGGAATTTGTCCTCATGACAAAGACACCACCCAGGTTGGAATAGTTAACTGTATCTGTGCAGTGAGTGCAAAGACTAGAATAGCAAGCCATGAAACAGATATCCCAGAAATTAGATGCAAGTTCTTAAAACCTATTGCTATTCTGGAACAGTGTGCAGTTATGTAAGTATAGGAACTTAAATATTTCCAATGAATAATAATAAAGGGATGAGCGATTATGCCATTTGGTTCTGCATAACTTTCTTCTTGATATTTAAATCCTCACTGCTGCAACAGTCTCTTGAAAGAATATTTTGCCAACAGCGAATATAAAATTTCCTTGAACAAGAAGCCTGTGATGTGCTCATCCTAAAGCTTTGTGAAAAGCGAGACAAAAATAGCAATAGAGAAAATGGGCTTTTGCTTCTTTTCAGCAAATGGGAAACTAATGGAGAACTCTCCTCCCCCTCTAAAATACCCCAAATGCAAAGGTATAAGAAGCTCATAAACAGGTTGATGGAACAGGCAGTGTAACCAGCTTGGAAGTCAGGCTCCAGATAATAACTTAGTGATACCGTATTGGGATAAATTTATATGCTGGAGGGATTGTGCCAGCTGCAATCCCACCTGTCGCTCTCCCTCGGATGGCCTGGCTTCATACCAGCCTCTAACAAAGGTTTCTGCCTTACTAGGACAACGTGACTATTTATACTGCCCCATAGCATCCAAGTGCCTTTTGCATACAAAATGCCCTAGGTATCAATTAACTCTTTTTGCACAATATTCATTAGTCTGGCAGGTGAAGTAATTTGTCCTTAGTGAGTATAAAACCAGCGGGAAAACCCTGAAATCTTCAGCCACTAGAAATATTCCCATTGCCTTTGGGCTTGATTATGGTGGCAGCATCTTAATGGCCACTAGGGGCCAATGACTCCAACCACACACCAGGCACCAAAATATAGTAAGCAGCACTGGAGACAAGAACGGCAGCACAATAGTATCCTCCACAGACGGTTAAAATATACTTTTTTTGGTGGGAAATTTTGAAAGATTTTCATTTTCCCCTGTAAATTTCCCAAAATTATTTTTGCTTTTCCAACCAAAAAACTAAATCAAATTCTTCAGCTTTCAAAAATCCAAAACTGAAATATTTTATCAAAACCATTGACATTTTTTTAAACTTCAACTCCTTCCCCTCCTTCCCACCGGAAAATTTTGACCAAAATAAATATTTTTCCAATTGGTCAAAGAGACATTTTTCATTGCAAAATGATTTAAACCAAAACAACCTTCAGCCAGCTCTAATCTGCGGAAAATAAGCCCTGATGTGTTATTGCCACCATTCATTAAAAACAAACATTTAAAATCAAGAAGACACAATCTGCTGAGCGAAGTTTAAGAACCTTGTTTGAATGAGATACAGTGGATAGCAAGATGAGTCAGTAGGCAATCAGAGTTGCACAGGAATGAGAAATGCAAAGGAACTAAGAATGAAGAAACAATAACATTCCCACTGGAAAATTATTCTGGCAGATGACAGAAATAAGAATTGACAGGAACCAGCAGGTCTGCACTTACTTTACTACGCTGAGTTATCAAAGTGTTTTAGATATTAACAAACTTAGCACTTAAAAAAAAAAGATTTTGTATGCTATGCAGTGACAACTGCATGTATTTTACTTGATGGCTTGAGAGGTTGTATAGTTTCACAGGTTTCAGAGTAGCAGCCGTGTTAGTCTGTATCCGCAAAAAGAAGAACAGGAGTACTTGTGGCACCTTAGAGACTAACAAATTTATTAGAGCATAAGCTTTCGTGGACTACAGCCCACTTCTTCGGATGCATATAGAATGGAACATATATTGAGGAGATATATATACACACATACAGAGAGCATAAACAGGTGGGAGTTGTCTTACCAACTCTGAGAGGCCAATTAATTAAGAGGAAAAAATAAAAAAAACTTTTGAAGTGATAATCAAGATAGCCCAGTACAGACAGTTTGATAAGAAGTGTGAGCATACTTACAAGGGGAGATAGAATGGCCATTGATTAGATGCTCTAATAAATTTGTTAGTCTCTAAGGTGCCACAAGTACTCCTGTTCTTCTTTTTATAGTTTCACAGTAGCTCCTCCAATTACCTCTGTATCCGGAGGGTAGTCTGACAGCAATATTCTTCATTGTGAATCACAAAGAGAAGCACAATACTGTATTATTTAACACTTACTAGGGTCGGATCCAAAGTCCATCGATCGCAATGACCTTTGGATCAGGCCCATAGCACTTTGAATTTTCTATGTACAATACCAATATGAATCAATCATTCTAATTACAGTTGATATTTTCTATTGCATCTACAGCCATAGGAGGCCGACCATATGGAAAAAGGAAAACCATTTGCCCCATCTTTCACATATAATGGAAGTTTCCCAATATAACAAAGCCCTGGCTATATAAGAACAGGAGTGATCCTACGGCTAAACTTATCAAAAGTGACCAGCAATTTTAGGTGCCCAATTTCAGGCATAGTAAAGGGGCCTGATTTCTAGAAGATGGATGCTCAGGCCTTTAGGAAATTAGACCCCTGTAAGGTGTCTCCAATAGGGCAAACAAATCACTAGTCACTTTTTAAAGTTTAGGCCCATGTATGTTTACTTAAATGCAGCATGCATACACTGCACATGCTCTCGCTAACTTAATACCTTGGTATACTCACTATACTTGCGTCTGATGAAGTGGGCATTCACCCACAAAAGCTTAAGCTCCAATACTTCTGTTAGTCTTAAAGGTGCCCCAGGACCCTCTGTTGCTTTTTACAGATCCAGACTAACATGGCTACCCCTCTGATACTTGTCATTATATGTATTTCATCATCAGTTATTGAATTATGTTTGTCCCTAGAGACCCCCAAACAAGATGGAGGCCCAGTTGAGCTAAGCACTATACAAAACACATAGTGAGACAGTCTGTCTCTGCCTTAAAGAGCTTACAGTCTGAGTGGACAAACCAGACAAAGGGTGCAGGGAAGGAGGGATAAATTATTATTAGGGCTGGTACAAAACTTTTGGTCAGAACTTACCTTTTTTTTTGGACAGAAAACTGAGTTTCAATTAAGTGAAATATTTCAGGAAGAGCATCTGCCTTCAGCAGCAAGTTAATTAAAATTAAAAAACTGACCAATTTTGATTTGGAAATGTCGCCACGGTGCCTCGTGCTCCCATTGTCCTCTATGGGCCAGGACCCCTGGCTGGATTACAGCTCCTCTGATTCATCACAGACATGTGCCTGCCGTATGCACCGCCTCCCCTCACCAAAGAGACAGTGGTGCTCCACAGGAGAAGTGATCTGACCAGAGAGCATGGCCAATAACAGGAGCACGAAGTATCTGGACTCCAACTCCCATGAAGCATGGCAGCAGCGTTGTGAATCAAAATATTTTGGATTTCAATTTTTCACCAAAACCTCAAAAAGTTCTGCAGAAACCCTCCTCCCATTCTCTGACCAGCTTTAATTATTATTCCCACTTAACACATTTGGGGCAGAGAGAGACTGAGGCACACAGAAAGGCTGTGGCAGAGCTGGGATGTGCATGTGTACTTGTAATGAAAAATATCAATAAAGAATTATTTACTGGTCACTTTTCAGCTTTCTTTTAGGATTTGTCAAACAAGTTACAGCCTAATTCCTTTACAATAATTTTATTGCTTGTGTGTGTGTTCACAATAACCTAGTTTCCGTAACAAACAAATTCAGCCTCTCAATCCCTCCTCTCTCCCCCCGCCCCGAGTACCGTCTCTTCTGGGATCCTAATTATTTCTTCCTTCCTAGGTTAACATGCATCTACTTAGTAGTACTTCGTTTCTTCCAGCTATCCACATTTCCTGCTGGGATGAATGTAAATCAGCGAACACTTGCTGTGTGCATTGGGCTGCTTGCAACTTTATTATATTTTATCTGAAAATGAGTATTTGTGCCACATGCAGCATAAAGCTTTAAAAGGCAAGACCTCACCCATGTGGCCTGCTCAGAAGTCCCACTGGAATCAGGGTGGATAAAAATCAATGATTTAAAAAAATAAAATAAAAAAATTGATTTTTTTTCATTTAAATCGGTTTTTTTTATAAAATGCTTTTTGAGGAAAAAACTTATCTAAAGATAGTTTTAATTAAGATACATTATAGCTCAAAGATATCTCATCATGGAATAGGGATTATAAATTCTAATTTTAGAGTATGAGACAATATATTCATGTAATATTTAAGAAAAGTTTTGTAAATGAGTTCCAATAGTTCATGGATTAGGGACCCAATTTTATGGGGTTCCACGGGTTTTTGTATCGATTATTTAGGTTAATCTTTCTATCTACCCAATGGGACTCAGTGCTCAGTCTAGAAGATACTATCAGAGATGCTTAGTTTTGCAGTTCTCAAACTGTGGATTTGTCTCTCCAGAGGTATCATGCTTGTTAACAGCAAAAATGTTTTTAAATAAATAAATAATATGTAGAGGTGAGAAATAACAGACCTCAACTCTATTGTGCCTCTGCAAATTTGTGTACACAGAGTCAATTCCTTACTTCTCTCTAAAAGTGCAAAGTTTCAAAAAGTTCAATGAATAGAAGACTGTTGTGGGCGGAATAGATCTGGACAAGGAAAAGAAGTCTGGATATAAATGTGAGAAGCGAGTGACGTATGCTTGTTTTGTTAAAATATTTTATGTTTGCTGTTGAAGAAAAAAATCCAGAATACTTAATGTTGTTGTTTCAGTTAAATAAAACAATTTAAATGTCTGTCTGGTTATGTTCTCCTCCTAATACAGCATAGCAAGAAAATCCTCCAAATATTAATGATTAACCTGTTGAATTGGAGATAGTTCACCTCCCAATGACTTCATAAATATCTGCTTCAGTTACCTTTGGTAAATGAAATAATCAAACAATCATTCATTTTCTGATATAGCTGTAAAACGAATCTGAAAAGTTTCAAAATAAATCACTGTTTAAAAACATATAGTGTGTACCTTCTTAAAAATGAAACCTACATCTATCTCTGAGTTGTGAAGAATCTGTATTAAGGTTATAACAACCAACAAGAATGCACTTTTAGGTAGAAAATCATGATTAAATCGGGTCTTCCTGACTAGTGATTTAAATCATGATTTAAATCAATCAATTTGATTTAACTCAGTGGTTCCCAAACTATTGCACTGGTGACCCTTTTCACACAGCAAGCCTCTGAGTGCGACCCCCCCCTTATAAATTAAAAACACTTGTTTAGATATTTAACACCATTATAAATGCTGGAGGCAAAGTGGGGTTGGCGGTGTAGGCTGACAGCTCGCGACTCCCCATGTCATAACTTTGCGACCCCCTGAGGGGTCCCAACCCCCAGTTTGAGAACCCCTGATTTAAATCAAATCCACCCAAACTGGAATTCAGTATGGATCAATTTCATGATATACCCCACATTTTTGTCTGTAAGACTGCTGTTTACTAGGGATGGCTGTTCTATGAAATGGGGATGCCTTCAGTTAATTTAGCTGTGCTTAGGCCTACTATACAGGAGGTTTTAATTTGAAATGGTTTCTATGAGTTTTCTCCTTTAATTAAAGGGGTCCATCCCACTGCTGTGAGTCAGGCAGAAAGTATTGTTTTGATTCACCCCAATTAATTTGCTCCTTCTATGCCAACCACACATGCCGTCCGTTTTGATGGGCATCTCACAGCTGCTATTGCTACAGGCAGTGGGCGAGCAGCAGCCGCTCCGTTCCCAGTACTGCCTTTTCCCAGCTCCAGTAATATGATGGACTGTGCAACTCATCAGACAGCTGCATTACTATTAAAGTGAACAGGAGTACTTGTGGCACCTTAGAGACTAACAAATTTATTAGAGCATAAGCTTTCGTGGGCTACAACCCACTTCTTCGGATGCATATAGAATGGAACATATATTGAGGAGATATATATACACACATACAGAGAGCATAAACAGGTGGGAGTTGTCTTACCAACTCTGAGAGGCCAATTAATTAAGAGGAAAAAATAAAAAATAACCCTAATTATGGTTCCTTGTGGTAATGTCACATTATTCCTTTCTCCCATGGCACCAGGATAGGAGATTTGTACTCATGGCTGCCATCTCCAAAGCACAGTTTCCTTTTCCGAGAAGCCAACAGGGGAGCTCTATTAGCTTAGCTGCTGTAAGCAGAGCCACGTGCATTTTTTTCCCCCAGCAAAAAGTAAATTAACGGAGAAATGCATTTTTCGGGGCACCCAAACTATTTGCAAATTCAGGCCAAATTTGGCGAACTGTTTTGGCAGAAAAAAATAGATTTTTTTTTTAAAAGAGTCACAATGGTTTGTTATGACCATTTCAAAGCAAAACCTTTTGACTTTTCTTTTTGAAATGACATTTTGTTTAGAAAATTAGCTAAATAAAAAAAAGCAAAAACACCCCAAAATGACACAAAACAACTATATGTTGTGACACTACGCACCATATTCTTCATAGAGATATTATGATATTAATATGGAATAATTAAGATGTGTTCTGTGCAAAATGGGTCATGTGAGGTATCATTGGAAAGGTTATGATTTACTGAATATGATTATCTTATTTGTAGGCATTTATCATTTCTGTATCTGAAGTTAGGAATATTGACTATGTAACAATTACAAATGGGTTTATAGCTGGGGAACGCCCACCAGATAGAATGCAATCAAGCTGGATGGGTCATTAGGGAGAACAATAGGACTTTGAAGTGCTAATCTCCCACCTTCCTGAGAAGCTTCCTGGGATGCTGCTTTGACACTGCAGAGTCATGTGATCATGTCACCTGGTACTGGACTCCATCTTGGATTACTAGTATTTTCCCACTAATAGGGGGTGGGGATCAAACTGGGAAATAAAGGATTCCCGCCATACGTAAATCCTATTTAAGGCAGGGGAGTGAGTTAATCAGGGGTCATTTTTCACTGAATCCCCATCCAGGACTCCTGGAAACATCTAAGGCCTTGGCTACACTCGCGGATTCACGCACCGCCAGCGCTGCGAGAGCTCTCTCGCAGCGCTGCAAGTACTCCACCTCTCCGAGAGGAGTAGCTTGCAGCGCTGCGAGGGAGCGTGCAGCACTGCAGGCGCGGATTACACTGGCGCTTTACAGCGCTGCACTCGCTGCGCTCGGGGTGTGTGTGTGTGTGTTTTTTCACACCCCTGAGCACAACGCTGTGAATTGCCAGTGTAGCCAAGGCCTAAGAAACAAAGACCAAAGGCGGGGAGAAGAGCTGAGCCAAGGCTGGAAAAGGTGTCTGGCCTGTGAAAGAAATGCCTAAAAACATTTAGGGTGAGAAATTACTACTGGTAACCAGTTTCTTTAATGTATTAAGCTTAGTTTGCGTGTTTGTTTTATTTGTTCAGTAACCTGCTTTGATCTGTTTGCTATCCTTTATAATCACTTAAAATCTATTTGGTAGTTAATAAACTTCTTGTTTTTTCCCTCTAAACCAGTTTGTGGAATTCGTAACTGGGGGACAAAAAGCTGTGCAGATCTTCCTTCGCACTGAGGGAGGGAGCGAATTTCATGAACTTACCCTGTACAATTTTCTGTGCAGCGCAACTATACAATTTGGGGTTTACTCTCCAGAGGGGGAGTGCACTAAGTGCTGGGCAGTTCCCTAGCTGAAGTCTTCCCATGCAGAACTGATTTCAGTGACTGTCTTTCTGCAGCTGGGTGTCCCCCTACTGTGTTTGTGCTGGAGGTGGCTTGAGGGCCTGGCTCAGCAGGGCAGCGAAGGGAGCCCCAACTGGTGGAAACGGTGGGCTCAGGGGTATCCCAGTGCATCAGATGGCACCCCGAAGTTGGGGGTAACCTGTCACACATGTTTTTTCATTTGTAAGAAAAACCCAGTTTGTTTAAAAATGAATCAAAACTTTTCAAACCAAACAAAACAAAAACAATTATTTACTCGGCTTTAGTTATCACTGAACATCATTTTTTCTGTCTAAACAGAGTAATCCCATTTTGTTTAGTACTTACACAGAATAGCTAATTAGGAATGAACTCGAATTCCATCACTTCTCCATCATGCTCATTGCCCTAGAATGAATCATCTTCATCTTACTTAATTCTCCAGAAGAAATGCTATCCAGCCTTGAGACTTGTCTACACTTGCATTTTATAGTGCTCTAACTTCTTGGCTCGGGGGGTGAAAAATCACGTCCCCTCAGCACAGCAAGTTTGAGTGCTTTAAAGCGCTAGTGTGGACAGGCTCCGAGCGCTGGGAGCTATTCTCCTCGTGGAGGTGGATTACCAGGAGTGCTGGGAGAGCTCTCTCCCAGCACTTGCGCGTAACCACACTCACACTTCAAAGCGCTGCCGCAGGAGCGCTCCCGCAGCAGCACTTTGAGGTTTCTAGTGTAGACGGAGCCTTACTGGTTTTCGATCATCTCTCAAGCTTATTAGTGATCCAAAATAGTATTTTAAATTAAATGACTGTTGAACATTTTTAAATCTCTCCTTGTATACTAAGTGGTGGCAAAATTTAAAAACCTATTTTAGTGATTTTATTGTCCATTTCCTTTAATGCTATTTAGACTTCACCCTTTAATGATATTTTTATTCAGGCCTGAAAATGACTGTGCATTTGTATGAATGGCCTCTTCTTTCATTAGAGTCGATCTGTAGGTTCTAGTATCTTAGGTTTTGTTCCTTTTTAAAATTTGCCTTCCTATCTTCATCTTTCCCAACCATCCATTTAAATTAAACCCCTCGTTATTCTCTCTGCTAATGTTGTACAAGAGTCCAGGAACTCATTTCCTTACTCCTGCATTATAAATATTTACAGAAAAACAGCATCTTTATTTTTTAATCCAATTCCCCACAAGCCATAACATTTGAACTCCAGATCGAGTGCAGATTTCATTATACTGCTAACCACAAACTGATTTTCTGAAGTCCCCAAGTGGCCGTGTCTGAAGATGCTTCTATTTTTATCATCCAGCTCGCACTGGTATGGAAGGTCAGGACTCTCATAGCCATTTCCATACTCAAGACTGGGAATCTTGCTTTTGTCACACACAGTAGTTGGCCCAGTTCTGTAATCACTCTGTGGAACTTCTGTGTACCCACACACACACACACACAATTCCAAAACTCTCCAAAGCTCCGGGGAATTTAAATTAGCAGTTTTGGTTGGAGCTCTCTCTTTGTTTTATATGGGCAGCTCAGTAACAAGAATGGTGCTCAGATGCCATGGGGATGGGGGCCAGTGTAAGAATTGAGGTAGAGCTACACAGATAGAGGAGTGCAAATGCTGCTACTTCTGTAAGAAGCTGCTCCTTGGAAAGCCAGATCATGTACTGTTAAAAAAATAATTACACTTACTGACCTCTACATGCCAAAGCAGGTTCCTTGAACAGCTGATGAGAGAACAATGAAGCATTTACAGGCCCGTGAAGTTGCTAAAGAGACCCGCTGCATTGCAGTTATAGAGTAAGCAGCTGGAAAATCCATTACTACCACTGGGGCTTTATAACATGCTTTAATGTTACATAAGAGCACGGCCTGCAGGCACTTAAGACAAGACTGTGCTACGCCATGGTAGCAGGCAGGCAGCTTTCTTTAATTTTTTTAAATCGCCATATTTGCTGACTGAAGGCAGGTCTCCATTCCCCCAGTGCACTCAGTATTTAGTATGGAGTAACTGTGTGACACCAAACCAACAAACAAACAAAAGTGGCCAACTGTGTTTTGTGGATTCTGGTGGAGTTACACCAGGGAAGAATCTGACATAATGGGCTAAATTCTGAGTCATATTCCAATTCTAGGTCTCCACACTTCACAGGCAAGGCACTTCAGTCTTGACCTTTACTACTTCTGTTTATGTTAGCTTTAAGCTTATTCTGAGAAGAGACAAAGCAATTTAGCTTTGAGTTTTAGAATCAGCCAATCATCTACAGCTTCTTTTATTCCTCAGCTTTCCCAAGGGACTGGGATGAAAGTTTTCCATTCACACCACAGTGAGAGTGGCCTTTACATCATGCAGCCTGAAGGAAGCTGCATGCTTGTGGTCCAGTGCTATATGGATGGCTGCACTGGGTGGATAGTAATCCAGAGAAAAAGCCACAACTCTGAGCTCGCATGGTCAGAAGCCTGGACAACCTACAAATATGGCTTTGGCGACCTAGAGGGAGGTCACTGGCTTGGCAATAAGTTTATCAACCTCATCACCAAGCAAAAATGGTACAAAGTCCGTATAAATGTAGTTGATGCCCAGGGCAGGCACAAAGATGCAGAATACGACAGCTTCATCATGAGAGATGAGGAAGATTTTTACCAGCTGAGGTTAGGGATGTACGAGGGTAATGCGGGAGATTCTCTTAGCTCATCCAGAACCAAGAACATGCATTATAGCATGAGATATTCAGGACAAGTTTGGAAAATTGTGCAGATGTTAGTGGAGAGTGGTGGTAGTAGGATTCCTGTTATGATGTCCAGCTGAACCGCAGGAGTGGCCTACACTGGCAGACCTCCTGCGACAGCGACTGTAGAAAATCAAGCATCCTACTGAAGCCCATTCATATGTACTGCAGCAGGGTTTAGAACAGTGGTTCTCAAACTCGGGCCCCCACTTGTTCAGGGGAAGCCCCTGGCGGGCCGGGCCGGTTTGTTTACCTGCCGCATCCTTAGGTTCATCCGATCGCGGCTCCCACTGGCCGCGGTTTGCCGCTCCAGGCCAATGGGGGCTGTGGGAAGCGGCGCAGGCCGCGGGACGTTTGAGCACCACTGGTTTAGAACACACTCCCATCCTGGTACACTGTAATCTGATGAGCTGATGCAATGTTTAATAGAAAAATAAAAATGCAGACTCATGTTACCTTATGTTCTGTGAGCTACAAGTTTCTCTGCTTTCCTTATGGAAAGGGGGTCTGATTTTGATTCTCCTGCTAATAAAAATGTCTTTATAGCATGGTAAACCTCTCTGATCACATTCAACTGTCAGTAAGGAGCAAGCAACACTGCAAATGGTACCAAACCCAATACAATTATTTTTCACCTAGCACACCTGCTGTGCAGTGTCTTTTACCCAAGTCAAATATTTCTGTTAAGTCACTGGATATTAAGGGAAAATTCCAGCGATATGTCATCAAAATTCCCTCCCCCCACCCCCGAAAATAAACACATACATAAAATCTCCCTGCTATATAAGTTCCTGATGAAGTATGAATATTCCTTTGGCTGGGACCACAGCCTGTGGTGGCTACGGTTACAGACAATTTAGGAAAGAATTAACTCCATTGCTTGGTGTAGTCATTTGCACTAGTACAGAGTGGGTGTAAAATGCTACCACATCAGAATGGTGGCATTTCACACTGACTTTGTGCTGGGAAAAATGACTACATGTGGTCCAGGGCAATGGAGAATCAGGTCCACTCTTTTTCTTAGATTAAAAGGGTTCTTGGAGTGCTGCTGGTTTTAGGTAAGTTTGAATCTGTTTTGAAAGAGCAGCCCACCTGCCAACAAACGCTCTTAGCTTTTACTCTCCCTTGAACTATATTTGTTTTTCTTTAATAATTATAAAATCTAGCTGTTATATATAGTGCTTTTCACCAGCTGATCTCAAAGCACTTTAGGAAGGTCAACATCATCTTCACTTTACAGAAGGTGAAACTGAGGTGCATACAGAGGTGAAATGACTTGCCCAAGGTCACTCAGCAGCAGAGACAGGAGTAGAACCCAGGGCTTGAATCCACTAGGGCCACACTTTATAGACAGAAGCTTTAAAGAATACAATCTGTTTCCTAAATACCCTGTATTCCTCAAAACCTGTCCCCTCTTCCTTTAGCCTAATCTTTGCCCAAATGCCAGGTTCCCTGCCCAAGTTCTCCAGTTTCACCCAATATACACTTACAGCTCTCCCCAACCTTGCTTTCCCACCAAACATTTAAAGATTCACCCCACCTCACAACACTGGCAGTAGCCTCGCTCACTCAGCTCTTCCTACCAGCCTCCCTCCCATTATACTTCATATGCAAAGCGACATAATGAAAATTAATTGTTTCCATAAAGATTCCAACTTACTTAAAACAAAACAGTAGAAACCCTGTTCAAAGCACCTGGCTTCTCCCATGCAAATTAATGGGGAGAGCAAGTTTTTTCCTGTCTTGATTTATCAACAAGCAGCAAGATGGCAGCTCCCAAGTTCTGAGTAAGTTGAAAATGGAAGAGTTAATGGCTCTCTTGACGTTTAGCCACAGCCCTGAACTGGGGATAACGAGAAGCTGCCCCACACCAGCCGGACCACTCGGAGACACTGGGCATTACAGTATAAGTGGCAAAAAAAAAAAAAATGTAATTCACGAGCAGAATGAGAGCAACTTACACTGTATTGTCTAGTCTATTTTAAATGTCTCGGGTGTGATAGAGCTCCCACCATTCCTTTAGGATGTACCATATGGGGGGTGGAGAATATGTATAATACACACACACACATTCACCCCACTTTAAATTAATGCCACAAAAATTCTCTGTGTGGTACTTCACCTTTTGCGTTCTTTAGAAATTATTTCAAAACTATAGGCGAGTAAAGTACCAGCATTTCCAGATGTCTGAGAAATAACACTCCCTGAGTGGGCTTTAGTGTTTAAGATGCATGTAGGACAGAGGACTTTCGAAATAGGTCTTTAATTTTTTAAGAGATATGCGTCCAGTGAATGAAAAATTAAACACTACTTCCAGACTATATGCAAAAATAAAAAACAGCACACGAATGAAGTTGCGGGGGAGGGGAGAGGAAGGCAGCACAGTGGCATTCCAAGAGAATACATAATTTATAAGTTTAAAATCCAATCACTCCCTTCCTATGCCTGGGGCACTCTTAAAATATTAACGATCAAGTCTCTTCTGGAAGTGTATGGAGCGTGCTTTAATCTGAACCAGTACCTAGGGAAAAGGTTACCGCTAGGGGCATAAATTCTCTCGCCTCGTTTGCCCAAAAGAGTGCGGAGAGTCCTGTTGCGGGACAGGATTTTGTCGTAGAATTCCACCCCACCTCTGGCGTAGTCCTTGGAAATGGTGGCCACCTTTCTGTCCAACCTGTAGTCTAGCGCGTGGCTCACGGCATCGTAAGCAAGAAAGTAGCCAACAAGTCCAATTGCTGCAATGGTGATGTTATAAATGCCTCGAAACACCCTGGGGCCAGAATACAAGCCCAGAAGCTGCTTTATAGCCACCCCAGACAGACAGGTGATGGCTAAGCAAGCAGGAGGCACAGCTGCATAAACGACAGGGCTATTGCTTTGCAAGAACACAATCTCTCTGGCAATGGCAAACTTCTGAGCCTCTGGAGAAAACATCAAGGCTTCCTTCAAAGCTAGCCCTTGTTTACTCTCCCAGTCCACTTCTCTGCCATTTATCACGACGACACGGTTGACAATTCCTTGTCTGTCCTCCGCTGTGCTATTGAAATTGGCAGGGATGCCCACCAGAGAGCCCGCAGGCAGCCACGGGATCCCAGCACTCACTGGGTGGAAGCCAAAAGCTGCAAAGGGTTGGTAACAATTCACGGACTTCACGCCAACATCTCCCAGAACATTGTGGAAGAGGCTGCGTAGTTTCTCTGAGAGCTCAGCCGGTTGCCCCTTAGTCCAGCACTGATGCCACAGTTTGAACGTCTGCTCGGGAAAGACATGATAGGAAAGGTTAGCCCCAAACAGTCCTGCGCAGGAAACTGCCAACAAGCCAGTCCTGTGCTTCTCTACCAACGCAGCTGCCTTCCACAGGAACGGAACTGCCATAGCCAACTTCCAACCTGTTCATAACAACATACAAACAGGGAATTAAAAGATGCACATATGGGTCCCCTTTCATTTTAAGATTATTTTAAACAAGCAGAGCCCGATATCCAGGAAATCACTCCACTCTATTTATACACAAAGATATAAATACAAGAATAAGTACAATACAACCCTATAAAGAAAATGCTGCACCCTTTTGTTATACAAATATTTAATCTCATGCTCTCGTGCTTCAGAATGCAAACTGGTTGATATAGGGGACCAGAAGGAATCAATCCCTTTTTCTCCTCCATTAAATCAGTTCATTGTAATAAGGGTAGTATATCAGTATTATGGTAAGGTCACCACATCCATCTACTAACATATTCTGAACATAGTACCCCATAACTGCCCCTTGCCAGAACAATTTTCTGTAACTCAGATGACTTCTGTTCCATCAGTCACATAGTTTAGATATTAACGGCAGAGGGATCATTGTGATCATCTAGTCCAGGGGTCGGCAACGTTTGGCACGCGGCTCGCCAGGGTAAGCACCCTGGTGGGCCGGGCCAGTTTATTTACCTGCTGACGCGGCAGGTTCGGCCGATTGCGGCCCCCATTGGCTGCGGTTCGCCGTCCCGGGCCAATGGGGGCGGCGGGAAGCCGCGGCCAGCACATCCCTTGCCCGCGCAACTTCTCGCCGCCCCCATTGGCCCGGGAAGGTGAACCGCGGCCAGTGGGGGCCGTGATTGGCCGAACCTGCCGCGTCAGCAGGTAAATAAACTGGCCCGGCCCGCTAAGGTGCTTACCCTGGCGAGCCACGTGCCAAATGCTGCCGACCCCTGATCTAGTCTGACCCTCCTGTATAACACAGGCTCTTAAATTTCACCGAATTATCCTGTATCGAGTGCAATAAATTATGTTTAGCTTAAGCATATCTTCCAGAAAGACATCCAGTCTTGGTCTAAAGACATCAAGCGTTGGAGAATCCACCAGTGCCCTGGGGTGTCACAGTTAAAAATGTGCACATTATTTCTAATTTGAGTTTGTTTGGCTTCAGCTTCCAGCCACTGGTTCTTGTTATGCCTTTCTCCACTAGATTAAAGAGCCCTTTAATACGTGGTATTTTCTCCTTTCAATCTTTTTTTGATAAATTGAACATATTGAGCTCTTTAAGACTCTCACTGCAAGGCATTTTCTCCAGCCCTCAAATCATTTTTGTGGTTCTTCTCTGCATCCTCTCCAACTTCTCAACATTCCTTTCAAAAATGTGGACACCAGCACTGTATGCAGTACTGAGACTGATACTGGACCAGTGCAATACACAGGGGTAAAATTGCCTCCATATTCCTACTCACAGCTCTAGCATCGGACTGAAAGCTCACATTGACTTGCTTGTCCATTATGACCCCTAAATCCTTTTCAGAGTTGCTGCTTTCCAGTCTACAACCTCCCATCCTGTAGGCATGGCCTGCATTCCTTGTTCCCAGATACTTAAATTTATTTTATTTGGCTGTATAAAAACACATTTTGTTTGAATGGGCCCAGCTTACCTAGTGATTCAGATGGGTCCGTGTAACTGCCCCGTTCTCATCATTTTTACCATTCTTCCGATCTGTATCATCTGCACATTTTATCAGCAGCGATTTTATATTTACTTTCAGATCATTGATGAAAATGCTGAATAACGTAGTGCCTAGTACTTATCCTTGAGTGACTCAAGAAACACACCTATTCAATTATGATTCCCCATTGGCGATCATTTTTTTCATTTAATGTATAAAAAACAGCATAATACAATATCAATAGTCATAATGTTGTGTGGTACTAAGTCAAATACCTCATTAAAGTCTAAGTACATTAATGTGCGCAGTTGCCTTTATCAACCAAATGTGTAATCTCCTCAAAGAATGAGATCAGGTTTGTTTGACAATGCCTATTTTCCATAAAAGCATATTGACTGGCGTTAATTGTCATAATACACTTCATGTTATATAGTGCTTTTCGTCAAAGAAAAAGACGGTTAAGATTTCATCAAGACTTGCTGGTAAAGCAGAAATATTTTCAAGCAAAGTTGCAGTTTCTAAATTTGAGTGAAAGACTGAAAATTATTCTGTTTTCAACAATTGAAAACCAATGCATTTTTGCTTTTTTTAAACAGAGCCTGAAAATATTTAAAAAAAAAAATCAGTTTATTTGAAAATAAAATACATCATTGAACAGTTCTGCATCTGAGGACTCCAAAAGTGATACTTCTAACAATAATTAAATCTAAAGACCTAGGGAAGAATTATTATCCTCTATTTTACAGATGGAGGGAACTAAGACAAAGGAAAGGGGAATTATTTGCCCAAATACCTGTAAAGGGAGACTAATCACCACTAGGGGGGGCACAGAGTGCCGCTGTGAGTAGATTACACTAGTATTGCTGAAAGCTCTCTTGACTCGGAGTCTTTTGTTTGGTGATAGCATTACTCTCCTTATTCTCCCAGGAAAAAAACGAACAAACAAGGATTCTTCCAAAAAAATTGAAATGGCCCTTTAAAGAGCTCTTTCTGAAATAATTACCTTCTTAAAAAAGAAGCCCCAAAAAGGTAAACTAGTCTTGGCCAGGGTAGGACTTGGAACAGAAGTAGTTTCCAAGCAGGAAACTCTTCTCCGACTCTTTAAAGAGAAAGATGAAGGGAAAACTTTTTAACCTGCCAAATCCTTTCGTTCAAGATTTTCTGCTTCTCTGAGCACAGATGGTGGCATCAGTGATACCTATGGCTCCAGCCCTGCAAGTTTTTAGGCACAGCAGAGCCCTATGCTCACGTGGAAGCCCAGTGACCGTGGCATCTGCCCCCATAGGTCCTAGAATCACATCATTTTAGTAGGAGACATAGAAAGATATAGAGGGGGAAATCGACACGTCTCATTGATGGTCAATGGGAACTGGAGGCCTAATTCCCCCTTGTGCCTTGAAAATTAGTGCTGCCCATGCAGTGCCCAGAGCCAAGTTACACTGAGTGAATCCAATAAGACAGAGGTGGGCAAACTACGGAGTCCCGGGGGACCTGCCAGGGGCAGGGGTGTGGATAGGGGTCAGGAGATGGGGAACATGGGGGTTTGGATAGGCGTGGGGTCCTGCGGGGCCTGTCAGGGGGTGGGGGTTGCATAGAGGGCAGGGCAGTCAGGGGACTGGGAGCGGGGGGTTGGATAGGGGGTGGGGTCCCAGGAGGGGGCAGTTAGGGGACAAGGAGTGGGGGGGGGAGGGTTGGATAGGTCAGAGGTTCTTAGGGGGGCAGTCAGGGGGCAGGAAGTGGGAGGGGGCAGATAGGGGGCTGGGGCCAGGCTGTTTGGGGAGGCACAGCCTTCCCTACCTGCCCCTCCATACAGTTTTGCAACCCCAATGTGGCCCTCGGGCCAAAAAGTTTGCCCACCCCTGCAATAAGAGATGTTCTTTCACTGCCACCATTCCAATTTGGCAAGATTTCCAGCCCTTTCCACAGGTGGAAGTAGCGCTGCCAACCCCAAGTGTTCAAACGCCATCAGTCAGTGTCATGTTTTTATGGGACCTGGTTTAAAAGTTATGAAGTTTTAAGAACAAAGAGGAGTCCCGGTGGCACCTTAAAGACTAACAGATTTATTTGGGCATAAGCTTTCATGGGTAAAAAAAAAAAACACTTCTTCAGATGTAACAGAAGTTTTAAGGAAAGTCTTTTCCTTAGCCTGCCTTTCCTAGCCTAAAGGGTTAATGATTTCAATCTTTTCTATATAATCTTGACACTTAGAAACCATTTTTTAAACATGGAAGTAGAAACTCTGACCTAATCACATAGCTCTGGGACCTGAACTTTAAGAAAAACACCAAATATCATGATAATGGGCATCACTATGTACATGACAACACAAGGTGAAAGTCAGCTGGGAATCAGGCCCTTAAAAGTCTCTCTTACTGCCCTTTGAGTAAAACTCCCTGCCATTCAAATTCTCCCAGCAGGCTGTCTTATAAACCATCGCAACTGATTTCAACGGCGTTACACTCGGCACTAGCATAAGGAAGTGATGTCGCCGTTCAGAATCGGGTTTCAATCTCACTCTCACTGACGTCCCTGAGAGTTGTATTGGTCACTTCAGTGAATGCAAAACTGGAGAGGAGGGAGGAGCTTCGTAATTGCCGTGGGGGAAAAAACAAAACCAACCCCCAACCCCAAGGGATTTCTCAAGAGTCGTGACCGCTGGGGGCACAGAGCCCAGTTCCTCTCTCCCTTACGTGCATGGCAATCAGGGGTCACCTCCAGGCAGCCAAAGGAAATGTCTGCAAAACCGGGGGGGGGGGGGGGGGCAGAAAATCAAGCCCCCATGCTTCAAGCCTTGTATTCACTCAGCACAGCGCAGGCAGCTCCCCCAGGCCCAGCAAAGAAGGGCTGTTCTCTCTCTCTCCCTCTCGCACCCCGGGTCACAGCCTGCTGCCGCCCCACGTTTCACTCCGCGTCTCACCTGCCTCTCCGGGCTGCAGCAGCTGGTGTGGGCTCGTGCCACTGGGCGTGGGGACAGGGCTTGCCGTAAAGCAGAGGGCGGTCGCGAAAGCTAGGCATTGCTGCAAAGCAGCTGGGGGGGGGGGAGGGAGTGGCCGGCGGCTGGGGTCGTCATAGCAACGCAGGCCGAGTGTAACCATTGCCTGTTGCATGCCTGAGGCTGTTTGACCTCTTTTGGGGGCACTTTGACTGGTTACAGCTCAAATTGAAAAATCAGCGACCCTGGCAAGGGTGGACCATGGGTTAGACTTCTGCAGCAGGGCATGCAATTGACTCTGTGTTAACCCTTTACTGTTATCCACAGAAGTTTGCATCCAGGGCTGGCTATCAAAGACCCCCCGCAAGTTTGGGAGTGTTCATCTCTGGGAGTTTAGACACACCGCTTTGAAAGTGCTGGCTTGTGTTTACGTACAGTAGAGTCCTCAGGTTAAATTTATGGCTGAGGCAATGTGCTCACTACCCGCACTTCCTTTTCGAGCTCATAAAGATCCACTTTGGTTCTCAACCTTTCCGGACTACTCTCTCTTTCAGGAGTCAGATTTGTCTTGCATACCCCAAGTTTCACCTCTCTTAGAACTTATTTGCTTACAAAATCAGACATAAAAATAGTGTCATAGCACACTATTACTGAAAAATTGCTTATGTTCTCGTTTTTGCCACATAATTACAAAATAAATCAGAATATAACTATTGTACTTTCCTGTCAGTGCATAATATACAGAGTAGTATAAACAAGCCATTGTCTTTATGAAATTTTAGTTTGTACTGACTTTGCTAGTGCTTTTTATGTAGCCTGTTATAAAACTAGGCAAATATCAAGATGAGTCAATGTACCCCCTGGAAGACATCTGTGTACCCCTGTTGAGACCCACTGTTATAGAAACAGAGTGAGTGAGGTAATATCTCCAACTACACTGCATGCAGTATTGGTAAATTATTGCATTAACAAACAACGTGAATTATTATTCAAACTTGGAGCTGGGAGATAGGTTGTCATCAAAACAAGGAAAATGGCTTTTCAGCCAAAATGAATAGTTTGCAGAAAGGTTTGCATGGTATTTTGGCTGAAAATTTCAACATTTTTCAATAAGAAACTGAAAGACAATTTGGTTTTAAAATACCAAAATGTGTTTTTCCCCTTCCTTTTCGGTGGAGTTGGGTGGGGCAGGAGAATGAAGGAGGAAAAGGAAAAGGAAAGAAAAGGAGTGGGAGATTCTGAAAATTTCTGTTTTCCAAAAAACAAAATTTTGTGTTTTGGTTTTCATTTTATTGGGATTTTTTTAAATCCACCTAAAGATAAATGAAAATGAAAATATTTTGTTTTATTGTAAAATTTTATTTGTGGAAAATATAGAGCATTTTTCAACCAGACCTATTCAGACTTTTCTTTTTGCAGGTCAGAAGTTCTGTGTTTCACTTGCAATAATTTAGGCTCCCTGAGTGAAATCCTGGCTCTACTGGGAAAAAAAATCAATGGCAAAAGTCCTATTGACTTTGATGGGACCAGAATGTCACCCTCTGATTTTCTGTAAATATCGCCAAGACAAAAAGAAAGGCCTGATTCATCTCACACAAAGCTTCTCCAAACAGGCTAACACAACTTTTTCCCCCAAATGTGCTGGCATCTCAAGGTTTCCGTTAAACCTTTGACACATGTATGGTTCGATACTACTATATCTCTGGGGAAGAAAAACCAGAAGCAGCTGTTGAATTGCTCATTGGTGCCAACTGGAAAAGTTGCCTGTTCACATACGCTCTGGAGTCTGGACAGCTGTGCAAACTGTATCCAGTACAGATGCAAAGAGCAAGCAGTTATTTAAGGAGTGTGTGTGTGTGTGTGTGTGTGTGGTGGTGGTGTGGGGGGGGGGGGGGCTCTGAAACTGATGCATTCTGGGAAGAAGAATCCCTCTGAACAGCTCCTTTCTCCTAAGTCACAAAGAAGATCAAACAGGCTTGTTAGGAGGAAGTTAAATTTAAGTAAATAAATAAAGAATAGGCTCCTGTCAGCACAAAATAACCACAAAAATGTTATGAGAGTAGCACACGTTAATAAGGGATATATTTCCACAATGTTTGCAGAAATGAATCTCATTACCATTGAAAGCAGGACCTCTCATATTGCAACCTAGAGTTGGCCCTGGGTTTGCTGATATGAGTAATACAAAAATGCTACAGAGATGTGCATGGTGCTTTAAAAGAAAAATGTTGATAAGTCCCTGTCCTGAGGATTCAACAGCTGAAGGGCCAGATCCTTTAATCCTTACTCGTGTAATTAAGGCCTTAATTGCACAACCATCAAACTGAAGCCATGGACACCCCACCCCTTCCTTGGAGATGTGCCTACAATTAGTGTAGCCCCAACTTTTACAGGTTGTGTAATGAAAAGAGAACTTCACATCTTGGAAATACTCTAGCTATTTTGTCTGCAACATAAATGTAACTCTGAAGCTCCAGGAGGCCACACATTTGTTACAGTCGTTTAGGCTCAGAAAAAAAAAAGTACGTTATTCCGACTTCAATTAGGAGGAATGAATTTCCATGGGTTCATTCCACCCATATGTGTTTCAGTGCAGAAACTCCAAATGCTTTCTTGCAAAAGGATCTATATAGGTTCTTATATACCCCTCATCACCTTAGTATCTTTATTAGGAATTCATTAAATGATGTGACTAACATCTATCCTGTGTGGTCATTCTCTCTCCCATCCTCTCCCCAGAGGGAGATTAGCATGTGCAGTGTGTAGAAGGTTATTTTATTGTTTGTTTATTTTTAAATAGTGGCTTGCACTTGGAAAGGAAGGCGGTGAGGTTTGTGATGGCTCTTAGGTCCTGCGGGAGTTCATTCCACACTCTGGGATCGGCACCTCAGGAAACTTTGTCTGGCACAGATGAGTTTTACTCTTGTAGTAGAAAGTTCCCTCATGCCAATGGAGCAAATTTGTCAATCATGATTCTCATCAGAGAGTTTTACACAGATTTCTACTGACACTTTCATAATAAATAAGATGTATTTTAAAAAGTGGAGACCCAAACCCTACTGAGTTTCTTGTATCCTATGTCAAGTTCAATGTCTAATCCAAAACCTGATTAGATTCTGGTTTCAATAGGCATTTAGGAATGAATCAATGATATGGTAGGACAGAACTGTGCTGTCACTTTATTACATACACATCGACAAAGATCTAGGCACATAGATCACTTTTTAAATTAACCTGCTAGGTGGTGCTATAGGACATGCTGTAAGCTATTCATTCCATTAGAAATTACATTTTCAGTTTACAGGAAAAGAAATAGATTTCTAGATAGCCTATTTCCCCATCCTCAACTCTATAATTTTCTGGACAAATCCTTGCTGATTGATACTATGTGTCAGTTGAAATGTTGGTTCTTGTTAAAGAGTGAGCTGTAAACGTGTTTGACCTTTTGGTCATTAACTTCAGCTTCTGTTGAAGAGTTTGTTCCCTTACGTTGCTTCTTTGACTGTATGATCACCCAGGTAAGGATGGTTAGTTCAGTGATTCTTTATGAGTTTGAAGTTGATCCATGGCAACAATCCATAAAGATCCCAAGCCTGATTCTTGGCTCTGTTCTATGAGATTCATCCATGGAGCTGGCCTGAACATGAACCTTGAAACCAAACATACCTGAACTTTAGTGGTGGTGTAGGGAGGGAAATTACACAATCCAGACATAAAACCATATCGGAATTGTGTATCTCAGACACATCTCTACTTAATGTGGCTCTTGTATATTTCAACCGAGTCATGGGGTTATGCCTCCTTGCACATTTGGGCAATATATTGTGTGAACTACTGGTAGGAGAACAGGATTAGTAGCAGGAAAAGGCAGGAAAGGAGATTATTCAGCCCTAGTCTACAGTACAAATTTATGTTGGTATCACTATGTCGCTCTGCGGTGTGGAAAATCCACCCCCCTGAGCAACATAGTTATATGACCTAACTCCCAGTGTAGACAGCGCTACATTGATGGGAGGGCTTTTTCCATTGACTTAGCTACTGCCTCTTGGGGAGGAGGAGTACCTACGCTGATGGGAGAAGCTCTCCCGTTGGTGTAGGTAGCATCTTCATTAAGTGCTACATGGGTGCAGCTGCAGTAAAGTAAGTGTAGATAAGTGCAAACTCTCTGGAGCAGGAACCAATTACTACCCTGTGTTTGTTCAGTGCCTAGCACAATTGGGCCCTGTTTCTGACTGGTCCCTAGGCACTACTGTAATAAACATAATTAATAATAAAAAAGATGACATGGAGGAGAGAGAGAGACCAGGGGCAGCTCTACGTTTTTTGCCGCCCCAAGCATGGCTGGCAGGTGGCTTTCGGCGGCGTGCCTGCGGGCAGTCCGCTGGTCATGCGGATTCGGCGGCATGCCTGCGGGAGGTCCGCCAGTGCCGCACAATTGGTGTCCCCGCTACCGAATTGCTGCCGAAGCCACCGGACTTGCTGCACTGGTGCCTGGAGCCGCCCCAGGGAAAGCCACAGCGAGAGCCTAGAATAGATAAGTGGGGAAAGAAAGCAAGACAGCGCCACTACTGAAATAGAGAGCAATCCTACAGCCACCAGTGGATATACGACTTGGACTTCAGAAGTCATGATTTTAGGACAGGATTTCTCCAGTAAGAGAGAATGCCTGAAGGACAGAGAGGGAGAAAAGCCTGAGTGATGATACAGGGGTCTTCAGAGCACAGAAGAGGCTTTGGTTTGAAGAGACCAGGCTCTGGAAGAGTACTGGTGTCCTACAGGCAGCAGAGAGGGAATATCTGAGGAGGATCCAGCCAAGGAGGCTACGACTGAGTCAGACTCTGGTTTTCACCACCCAGGAAGGCGCAGTCACTGGTTGAGAGCAATCCAGGCAGCTGGAACACTTTTTTTATTCTAGTGCTTCAGTAGCTCATAGCATTTACAATTAACAAGAGGGGATGGATGTTGAGCATGTGAAGGAGCGTTATATGGACCATAAACAAAAGACAAGATGATAGCTGATATGCTTGGACAGTACCTAGATTAAGGTGATGCAAAATGAGGAATAATTTTGAGTGGGTTTATCGGCAGAGGAAGGCAGGCAATGCACCAAACACTAACATGATACTAGATGAGTTAGAGGAGAGAGTGCTGGCAGTTGTCAAAAGACCAGTCAGGAGAAGGTCCATTTTCACATCTTAAACTCTTGTCCTATTTATTCTACGTGAGGGGAAGAAAGGCTAAGCACTGACTAGCGTTCCCAGTCTTGCCAATCTCCATGGGATCATGCATCCTAATGCAGCAGTGATAGGGTGAGGGGCTTGAAAATGTGCAGAGGATGGAGAAGTGCAAAGTTATAGGCCCATTAGGTCCCAGCAACCCCAGTAGATAAGGGGGAAGAGACCCGCCCATATTGTTCCACCCTGCACTAGGATGATATGGTGGCAATTCCTGATGGTCCCTATCTGAGTACCTAAGCGACCCTCATCACTGTAGCATCTGAGACCTTGGAATAGGAAAAAAGGTGCATTTTAACAGGTGTTAACTAACCCTGTAACAGGATGCGCTTCGTCTGGAGCTGACTTCACACCCTGTCACTCAAATCCCCACCAGTATACATAAAACTGGGACCTGACTGAAAGACAGGTAGTTGGCACAGGGAGCCAATTAACTGAGTAGAGAGACAGTTGAGGGGCTAATTGGGTGGACATAACCTCCCACCCCTTACTGGGACTACATAAGCAGACAGGGGGGTAGTGCTAAGGAACTAGGGATCCTGAAAGAAGGTAGGATTAGCCAGGCCTGGCAGGTGCTCCTAATACTGTACCCTTCCCTAGAAACAAATGAGGGAAGCTATTGACTGCAAATAGTATGTAAATAGCATTCCAGGCTCGGCCTGCTGAAAGGATATAAATCAAGCAACATGGACCATGGTGGTTAAGAACACCTGGAGTTGTAGTAGTCAGTCATTGAGATTAGAAAAGACATTCAGGGAACCATCCCATGATAAACTGTAGAAAATGTAGACAAGGCAGTTGAAGTTTTAACCCATGTTAGCTGGTTGAGGTAAACCCCACAGTCCCCTTTACACTAGGATTTTACTATGGGTTAATTAACAGGTTTAAAATACCTCTGTACCCCAGTAAGGACTTGGCCTGAATACCAAATCCTCTGCCAATCTCAGACTGGCACTTGAGCCTCTATTTCCTGAATGAAAACCCAGCTGCAGTATCCTATGGGGAAAAGATTCCTGTCCCCTAAATGGGTGTTTCCCACATGGAGAAATGATCTGCCCCATATTGTCTGTCCTGGCTTCGGTGTACATGCAGCTTTACAGCTATATAGTAAGGCAGCTCCCTTGTTTGAAGAGTTTAGACAAACATAATAAAGGATGACTTGAGCTATAGATATCTGCAAAGGCCTATACTTTACGAATGTAGGTGTATTTTTATCACTTAGCTAGTTATAGAGGTATGAAAGAAAGGATCAAAATCACTGTCTGCCGGTGTAAGGGCCTTCTCTCACTGTGACAGTCTGAGGCCCTGTTCTTAGGCTCAGGCCTTTGGCTAAGCAGCAGAGGCAGCCATAAACTGGGAAGCGAACGGTCACATCCTCACATCCCAAACCAGTCACATTGAAATAAGGTGCTATTGGGCTGTTAGGAATACAATCCTGTCCTGATAATACCTGTCACCTCCAGAGAAAGGGAAGAGCCTAGAAGATGTAAAAGGAAACTTAGTGTGATAGCATCCTGTCTGGCAAGAACTCACTTATTAATAGCTGAGGTGTAAAATCCTCATTTCTGTGTTGTTCTATCACTGTAGTTTCCACTTCCCTATTGTTTGTCTGTATAATCTCTGTCTGGTTCTGTGATTGTTTCTGTCTGCTGTATAATTAATTTTGTTGGGTATAAACCAATTAAGGTGGTGGGATATAATTGGTTAGATAATCATGTTACAATATGTTAGGATTGGTTAGTTAAATTTCAGTAAAATGATTAGTTAAGGCAGGGGTCGGCAACCTTTCAGAAGTGCTGTGCCGAGTCTTCATTTATTCACTCTAATTTAAGGTTTTGCATGCCAGTAATACATTTTAAAGTTTTTAGAAGGTCTCTTTCTATAAGTCTATAATATATAACTAAACTATTGTTGTATGTAAAGTAAATAAGGTTTTTAAAATGTTTAAGAAGCTTCATTTCAAATTAAATTAAAATGCAGAGCCCCCCGGATCGGTGGCCAGGACCCAGGCAGTGTGAGTGCCACTGAAAATTAGCTCATGTGCCGCCTTTGGCACGCATGCCATAGGTTGCCTACCCCTGGGTTAAGGTATAGCTAAGCAGAACTAAGCTTTACTATATAGTCTGCAGTCAATCAAAAAGTAAGGAGGGGAAATGGGAACAGGGAATGGGGGTGGAGAATTAAAATAATGTTTTGCTAAGGGGAGGGAATGGGAACAGGGACACAGGCAAGGCTCTGTGGTGTCAGAGCTGGGAAGGGGGACACTGAGGAAGGAAACTAGAATCATGCTTGCTGGAAGTTCACCCCAATAAACATCCAATTCTTTGCACCTTCGGACTTTGGGTATTGTTGCTCTCTGTTCATGCGAGAAGGGCCAGGGAAGTGAGTGGGTAAAGGAATAAGCCCCCTAACAACAGTAAACAAGAGGGGTGTGGGAGTGGAGCTGGGCTTACATTTGATTTCACATCAAACCTTCAAATTCCTGAGCTCCAAAAGCCTGTCAAAATGAAGTCACTCATCTCTAGTGTGTCATTACAATTTGTAGTTATGCAGGCTAAATTAATCAAACCTCAGCTTCAGGATCTAAATTAATTGCACAGATGGGCCTGTTATAATAACCAGGCCTACACATTTACTCTAATTGTAAGCTCAACTGGTGAAAAGTGAGCAAAGGTTCATGAATTGTCACAATGATCTATGATCTGTTATATATATATATATATAACAGATCATTGTGACAATGTGTATATATATATATAAAACTGATACCACTCAGGGACTGTGTCAAGAGTCTAACCAGTAGACAAGAGCTTCAGAAAACTGGAAATCAAGGAACCAAAACTGGTATATTGGAAATTAGGCTTAATTGGGGGATAAAATAATGAGACTGGGCTATTTTGCTTATCATTCCCTTTTTGGAGTCCTTAGAAAGAGACTTTGAGGGAGATCAGCGGGAGAGGTTTTTTTACCATCACTGGGGCTGTAGTGGAAGGATTGTTGCTGTGACACTAGACTTTGATATTCCAGTGGGAACATTTGGCCATCATCGCTGCCCCAGCACAGACCCCAACCTAATACATATGAAATCCTGCTCTGTCTTCCCCTCCCTCGTGTGCTCCTATCTTCTCCCTGTCCTATCTCCCTCTCTCTTGGCTTTTCACTGGATCCTGAAATCAACTGCACTGCATGGCACTAGCATGGTGAGATGAGATGGCCCATCCAGCTCACACTGAGAAGGACTCGTGAAGGAAAGGGACCTGACCATACCAACCACATGATATAGTCACAGAGAGGCGAGCCAGTGCCCAGAGCAAGAGCTGTCATGAATGACTACCAGGCCAAAGCATCTGTCCGTGCCACTCTGTATCCTGAGAACATCTCTTCTCTCCCTTCTGTGTCTGTCTGTTTTGTAGAAGGCAGGAAAGTCACTATCATTCTCTAATCAGAAATGAACCCTCTCCCCCACCACGGACCGTTTGACTGAATATGAGACTTTAACCAGTATTCACTGTTTCCAGTAAACATGTTGATAGGTTTTGATTAAGTTTGTTTTGCATAAACAACCAATTTCTAATGTTCTTTACCTTGTTTCCCTTTTGTATGTTTCAGTTAATACATTTCTAACCTTTGGTCTGAGTTTTGTAACGTGTTTGCCATGGTATTAAGCAGGTTGATGTCTCTGTATATCAAATCCCAGACCTTGTCTAACACTGTTTAATGTTGGACAATGACTGGGTTATGTTAACACCTTTAGCCCATATGTTACATCTAAATTAATACAACAGGCCCAGATGAGATTTTCTCCCCTCAACGTACAGCACGACTATTGGTTTGCAGCCTATATAGCTTGTGCTTTAGAAAGTGATACAAATCCCATAATGCACTTGGCCAGCTGTACAGTTCTGCAGTACATGAGAAACTCCTTTCTGATCCCAGCTGGTCATGCTCTTATACTAAATGCAGAACTATCCCTCCACTGGTCTTGGCCAAGACTTGAACAGAACCCAAGCAGGGTCTCTGTGGTGACCAACAGGGAATAAGAAGAACATGAAGATGATTAAACTCTTATCAATCCACATTAGCTAGTACAACTCCAGATTCTGGGCCTAGTCCGACAAGTTGCTAAGCTTCCTTAATACTTATCAGCTTCACTGGGAGTTGAAAGTCCTGGGTTGCCCTCAGAATCAGGCCTTCTCTAGCAATGATTAAAATTACTAATGATTAAGTTCTTTTTCTTATACAGGATTATTGATTTAAAAAAAAAATTCACCACTAACTCATCTTGGCGTTTTAAACCAAATCCTGCCACTGGGACAAACATGGTATTCAAAAATGGATTCAGTGTCTTATCTGGGACTTCTTAGCCAGTGCATATTGGGCACCATGGGAATGAGGACAACAGCATATTGTCTGCCATCAATATAGCCTTTATTTCAAGAGCTGCAGCTCCACAATTAACTAATTCTGGTGAAAGGAAGCTAACTCTAGTAAATTAAAATGCCATGCATCACCATATCAGAGTGAATTTGTACCATTTCCCTTCAGGAAGAGAGTTAGTCCAGTTTGTATGAGAAAGGCGGGTCGTGATTACAGGCAGTGCGGTAATAATTAGCAGATTTAATCTTAAAAATCAATAGCAGTTACTCTTGCAGACATCCTTATCCTAAGAATAATGGAGCAGCTGTTTGAAGGCAAGCAGAAACCCCAGTGCTGCTTCATTGAGGAAGTCAGCTAAAAGTAGAGAGGAGCCTGGATGGAGTCATTGTAATACCCTTGCCAAAAGAGGTCTAACTTAACCATTCTGCGCCTTCTACAATACATGTTTTTAGGGTGAAGTTTTCCCCATCTTCTTTGCGGCCATGGAAGATCCTGGGCACAGTCAGAGCCACTGCAGCACGTCTGAGCCAGGAAACAGCTCCCGCACAGTAACTGGTGTCAGCGGGTACTGACCTCTGTCATGGGACAGGGGGGTGAGACTTTTGTAATCCTGACCCAGATGCATAACTCAGTCTCTTACC
The DNA here is from genome assembly GCF_011386835.1 of Chrysemys picta bellii. Classification (NCBI taxonomy): domain Eukaryota; kingdom Metazoa; phylum Chordata; order Testudines; family Emydidae; genus Chrysemys; species Chrysemys picta. The sequence continues at coordinate 8,293,870 of NC_088801.1, read as the reverse complement.
AGCCCTACTGGATGTCACAGCTTTATTGCACTTAAACTTCTCTTTGGTTAGGGACATGAATTATTAAATCTCACAGCACACTTGTATTATCCTCATCCTTAATTGCTACACCATGCTTTACATGGCTAAGGCCACACAGCAGGTCAATGGTAGAGATGTTAGTACCTGGAAGTGTTGTCTCTAGTCCCCTGTTCTTATATACACAATGTAATGATACAAGCACGAACATTTCGTGTGTGTACAGCTGCAATGCAAGAAGTGGCTTGGGGGAGAAAGAGAGCAGGTAAGTGAACTCTAAATACCCTTGAACATTGGCGATATAAGTGCAGCCCCTTTCCTCGGCGTGCTCTTGCCAGACTATAGATTTGCATGCTGGAATCTGGTGCGTGTCTGTGCTCAAGGTAAGCCAGAATGTGACTCAGGATCTGAAAAACTTTAACTGCCATCTACTTTCCAGCGAAACACGCACAGATCACGAGAGAAATACCTTACTGACTCACTGAGCTTTTCACACATGCAGGCTTATTTCTGGAGGCAAACCTCTTAGCAGAAGCCTGGAGAAGGAATAAAATTATGTAATCTGGGTAAGACCACATTGCAGATAAGGTACCATAGCTGTTTATTAAACCTAGAATGTACTGTCTGATAGGGTGACACATGAATTATAGTCTCCATAAAAAGCCCTTCTCTTTACAACATCACTGATAAGCAGGATTGGGAATACACGGGTAAAGACTGCCTCCCCCTTCAGGAGAAGCTCCACAGAAAGCAGTTGATGCGAGTCCAAATGGATATTAACTTTTGGCAGTGAAGATGGCTCAGTGTTTCACAGTGGGGTAGGAGCACACATCTGCGGTTTTGGGCCCTGCTTGAGGTCTCGCCCCCTTGACTCTGCCTGTAAAGGGTTAAAAAATCTCACTGCTATGCATAGGCAGCGCAGCCAGGGCTGGTCTCAGGGCCAGGAATCGCTCCGGCCCCTCAGGAGTGGTGCGATCAGCCAAGGCAGGGCCTGCCTGGCTGGGCTCCCTCAAGTCGCACTTGTCTGGAGGGGCCCAGCCAAGCCCCCTACACTGTCTCCCCCCATACATACCTGGCTGAGACTGGCCAGGCTTCTGCACCAGTCCCAGGTGGCTCAGCTCCAGGGAGACAGGTGGAGTCCCACAGGTGGTGGGAAACAGAGACTGTCCAGAGCCGGCAGGCAGGCCGAGAGAAGCAAGTGGTGGGCGGGGGGAGCTAGTGGGGTCTTGGGGCGCAGTGCAAGTGGAGCAGGCCGGGGGCCCTTCTGAGCATGTGCCTGGCTCCATGGAGCCACTGTAAACCTGGCACTGTTACTACGTACATGCTGTATAGCCAAAACATCATCTAGGATTACTCTGGAAGGCCCTTCCTCATCTTCTTCCCCATCATTTCTCCCACCTTCTCTTAAATCACTCCTTGAAACATACATACTGGAGGACACTAAAGAGTTAATAAATTTGTTAGTCTCTAAGGTGCCACAAGTACTCCTGTTCTTCTTTTTGCGGATACAGACTAACACGGCTGCTACTCTGAAACTAAAGAGTTAGACATCCTGTCATCTGTACTCCACTAAGGTAAGATGCAGCCCTTCTTATGGCTGAAGCGAGAGCTGTAGCGAGCAGATTTTACCAAGTTATGACAGTCAATGACCAGATTCTGCCCTATATTATGTGAGTGAGCGCTAACTCTTTAGGCTGCTCCATTATTAAGGTCAGAATTTCAGAGGGGGTAAGACGGCAAAAGCAACCCTGTACCACAGCTGACCTCTGTGTGCTCCAGATCGCGTCTATGGCATGTGAATGAAGCAAGCGTCAGTGAGAGAAGTTTCCACTTAATCTTTTCACTTCCCTTTGGGGCTTTTCCAGAAGAGCAGAAAGAAATGTAAGCTGAAGCATTGCTTTGTTCTCCTGTCTCTTCTCTTCCCTCCAAAACAGACATTTAGGCCTTGGCTACACTTGCCGCGGCAGCGCTGTGAAGCACGAGTGTAGTCACGCCGCCAGCACTGCGAGAGCTGTATGTACTCCACCTCTCCGAGGGGAGTAGCTTGCAGCGCTGCGAGCGAGCGTGCAGCGCTGCAGGCTCTGATTACACTGGCACTTTACAGCGCTGCACTCGCTGCGCTCGGGGGGGGAGGGGGGGGGAGCGTTTTCACACCCCTGAGCGCAGCAAGTTGCAGCGCTGTACAGCACCAGTGTAGCCAAGGCCTTAGTTACCAGCAAGTTTTTCCCTCTTATCTTTCCCATCATGAACAATCATTTAGCTTTTGACGTCCAAACACCTCCGTCTCTTGCTCTCTTTCCAGTGTATTTGGTATGTATTTAGAATCATTTCTACAGGGTGACTGGCAGCAGATTAGAGCCCTTTTAGGCAAAACTCAAGACCTTCCCCATTAACTGTTTAACGTTGTTACAGTAAGAAAAATCCAATAACAGCCCATAGTCCAATACCCCATTCTGACAATAGCTACCACTGGGGCAGCACAGCCCTGAAGTGCCTCCTATTAACACAGAACATGCCTAAAAGGTTTACCCTAGTAATTTAATTTCCATTCATCCTCTGCTGTTAGCTGTTACTTTCCTCTAATTATATTATTTCACAGTGCCAGGCTTTCTGGGGTGAAGTATCAATGACTGACTTCTCCCGGGCAAGTCACACCCCCTTGCCTCCACTTCATCTCTTCATTCCTCAGAACACTCAAATAGAGGCTTTTACAAATCCAGCAGTAGCCCTCCTCAGGAGCTTGTTGATTAACTTAAAGTTAAAAAAAAGCACACAACGAAGTCTTCCCTTGAGCCTTCAGCTGGGCACAGACCCAAGCTCCCCTGGTGTCTCAGGGTCTTCCCTGTTTTGGCAAGTTACTCCCAACCCTTCCTAGCTGGAGCAACTCCCTCAGGCTCCTTCAAGGCAGGCCCTTTCCTCACTCTCTCCACAATTTTCTGAGCTTCTCCCTTCCTCTGCAGCTTCCTGCTGTCCACTTTAGGGCAGTCAACTCCTCCACACCCAGCTGGTTCTAATGAAACCCCACACCTCATCCCAGGGGAGGCAGGCAGGGCTAATTGTATGGGGCTGGTTACCTCATCACATGCAGACTGCATGAGAGGTGCTATCAAAAGTAAAGTTGTGTATTACACAATAACCTACACAAATTAATAGCTCTGCATAAAATTTGGGGGGAAAACACCCCACTGCCAAACACCGGAGCAAATAAACACTTTGAATGTGTAGGTGTTAAGTTTGCTACTGTAGGAGCCCATATTGGTAATTGACTGTAACAAAAAACATACTGAAATGGAAGACAAGATGTTTCCATTTTTCAGGGAGTACATACAGCAGCTCTAACCAATTGCATTCCTGGCATAGTATTGCTCTAGGCGCACGCAATGAATCTCAGAATGAATTTGTTATGTGGTTTGCTGCATTCGGTTCATTTTTAGAGTGAATTTAGTGTTGGCGAGTAGCACTGGATGGATGACCTGGGAGACCAAACTCTTCCTTATCCACAGCTGCATGGCAGGGTCAGCCTCTCTACCCTGCCCAGCCAACGTGCTGGTGTTGATCTGGAGGAACTCTTTTCCCAATGGACAGAGGGTGCTTGGATTCTGTCCTTGGCTTCTCTGCTGAGACTCTGCTAAGACTCTGCTAACTCTGGGTACCTTTAGGATCAAGTTGTGATGGTAGCTTGAGCTACGTACACTAGGAATCAGGCTGGCAGAAGCACAGACTTTGTGATTTGCCGGGGGGGAGGGAGGTGCTTGATCCCTGCTCTGTCCCAGGCCCCCCCCTCACTCTATCCCTTTCCCCAAGTCCCCACTCCTGCCCCACCTCTTCTCGCCCTACCCCACTCCCACCCCGCCTCTTCCCATCCCTGTTCCAACCTCTCCCGTGAGCACGCCCTACCCCCCTCCTTTCCCTCCCCACAACGCCTCCTGCACACCGCTGAACAGTTGATCGTGGTGGGCAGGAAGCACTGGGCGGGGGGAGGAGGAGCTGATTAGTGGGGCCTGCTGGCAGGCAGGAGGCGCTGGGGGGGAAGGGGAGGAGCTGATTGGTGGGGCCCATCGGTGGGCAGGAGGTGCTGGGGGGAGTGCGGGGGAAGGGAAGGAGCTGATCGGCAGCGCCTGTACAGGCTGGGATCAAAGGATTATAGGTGAAGGAATTAAGCTAAAGTTGTAAAGAGAATAAAGCTCTAACAATTAGAATTGACATGGCAAGACCTCAGATTCCACCTAATATTTAACCCTGCATAGTCAGAGGCCACTATCATGATTATTTAGCTGTTAGATTGCTGTCAGTGCTCTTACATGATGAGAGCTAAAGGACATCCCCTGCAAAGCTGCAGAGAAAATATGTATTGGACTTAATGAATTTCATATCGGACCCTTATTAAAGGATCAGTGTTGGACAAACATTGCACTGACCTAATCTCATATCAGAGTCTTTATTGGGAGTTCAGCGACAGCCAAAGGGTGTCTCAGCTGCAGACGACACAAATAAGGGCTTCTGCTCCTCCTTTAGCCCCTTGGGGAATTCAGACTCTCAGGGTAATGTCAGAGGAGTGGGGTGATCAGCTTTCACTGTCATCTTAAAGTTGGCCATATAAATAGCTTCCCCTTCTTCTAAGAATTGCTGGGCCTTAGTTCTCCTCTCACCCTGTTTTGCATCATTAATTTCTCCACAGTATGGTGGGTGCCTTATAGAACATATAGGCAGACACACTCCTAGCCCGGGGGAGCTTACAGTCTAATGGTAGACATGAGACGATGAGAGAGAGCTACAAACTGTAGGTGGAGATGTAAGCGTAACCCACACACCTTCTGGGTGTGGTGCTCTGTTTTGTCCCATCTAGTGGCACCGAGACCACTTAGAGAGAGAGATAAAATGAGACTGCTCTACAGCCTTCACTAAGAGGCCATTGGCTTTTAGTTCATGCGGTAGAGGCTTATGCATTTAGCCCCAGAGGCACCAGGTTTGATCCTGCCTGCTGACGTCTGTTGGTGTTACAAAAACAACAAGGAGTCTGGTGGCACCTTAAAGACTAACAGATTTATTTGGGCATAAGCTTTCATGGGTAAAAACCTCACTTCTTCAGATGTGAAGGTTTTGAAGAAGTGAGGTTTTTACCCACGAAAGCTTATGCCCAAATAAATCTGTTAGTCTTTAAGGTGCCACCAGAATCCTTGTTGTTTTTGTAGATACAGACTAACATGGCTACCTCCGATACATAACACATTGTTGGTGTTACATAAGCACTTAGGAGTGGGAGGGTTACAAAACTAGGGTCACCTGATTACTTATTATTGCTTAGTTGTTATGCAACATATTTGAAAATATGTACCCAATTCCCTCTGTCATCCTCCCCTGCTCTGCTAAAATCCCCTTCCAGGGCAGAGTGCCCTATTAACCAAATCGTTTTCCTTCTCCATGCACCCACTTTCCCTTACCACCTAGTGCCCTCCTAGCCAATCTCACTCTTCATGACATCCTGCCAGTATTCCACACCTCCCTCTCACAACCCCTCTCTTCCCTCAGCACCAAGCCTCTAGCCCTCCACCTCACACCTGATGCTAGAGGTTCTCAGGGCCCTGGGCAGTTCCCATTCCCATCCAAAGCTACTAGTCACTCGGACAGAGCCAGCCCAGAGAAGGGGCAGCGTAAGTGAAAGGAGAATCAAACCCATCCATTCATTACAGAAAAATCTGTAATGGTTAGAATTTATTTAATTCTTTGCTATGAAGCCTGTCCTTAGCTGGAATTTAAGGGCATCACACATACACACCAGCAGGGCCTACATCATATGCAATTTTTCTGTGCCACACTCTGCTGCCTTATGAATCAGGCTATAAGGATAAAAGGGAAGATGCTTCAGGACTGAGTGATCTGCTGGTTTAAAAAGGTTTGGTCATGTAACAGCAAGCCAGACATCACACCAGTGCACACGATAAGGCAGTGGGACAAATCCTCAGCTGGCATAAGTCAGGAGAGGTCCACTGAAGTCAACGGAACCATGCTGGTTTATACCTAGTGAGGTTCTGGCCTAGTCTTAATAATTTGTAAGCAATTTATGCACGTTGACTGGGGAGAGAATGCCACATGTTTGCCTCCTCTACTCCTCTCCTTGGTTTTTAAAGTCTGTAGGTGATGTGCTGCTACGTTCATTTAAGGGCTGTGACGAGCAAGAGAAAGTGGGAGAGGTTAAGGTCATTCTGTGTGGCAATGTAATGCTTCCTATTATTATTAGCATTACAGTACTGCCCCAAACCCCAAGGGTCAGGCTATCATTGTGTTAGGGGCTTTACAGACACTTTGTAAGAGGCAGTCCCTGCCCCAGAGTCTAAATGGACAAGCCAGACAAAGGAAGTATTATAATCCTCCTGTAACGGATGGAAAACAGAGTAGAATGATTACATGATTTGCCCAAGTGTAGGCATGGGCATAAGGAACTTGACACAAGTAACACGCCTCATTTCTTAATGGGCATGAGGGGAAGGTAAATGGATCAGTAGGCTAGAGACAGGAGGTCTGTGCTAGCTGAGATAAGGGGGAACACCATGGTACCATTTACAACACACAAGATAAGCCTGAAATATAAGATGAGGTACTGTAAAGAGTAGGTCGTGCATGCATAGCATGTGGACAGAGTATGCTGTATAGGGATTGATTCCTGCAGAATAACCAAGCCAATCTGGACGTGTGTGTTGTAATGTATTGTTAAGAATGCATGTGTTATTAGTGTTGGTAAAAATGTATATAAAGAAACGTTTTGCTGTGTAACTTTGGAGGTATGGTACATCCTATACCAACCCTCGACGTTTGAATCTGATCAACTCATTGTAGCTCTGATGTATGCCAAATAAAGGATCCTGAGTGACAAATCAGGAGTCAAACTGAATTCTTGGAGAACTGAGTGGAAGAGGAAACCCCAATGTTGTGGTGCCATGACTTGGATTCCATTTGGAAGGGTTCAAATTTGAGGTGGTTTCCAGAGCACTGGAGGAGTGGGTTTGATCTAAAAGAGATCCCTATGGACTCCCCCAGGAAGTGATAGGGGAGATTAGGACTGGGTAGAAAATGAACTCCAGCAAATAACATTAAAAATAAATGCAAGAAAAGAAAACAAAAACCTCATATTAGTGAATTATAGTATAGAATTTTCTCATAAAGAGAATTTCAGTAACATAAGGGGAATAGATGGAGATACTTTGGATACATATGTAAAAGAATGCTTGGCAGAGCACAGCACAGGTGTGTTGAATGCCACTGAACATTTAAAGAATAAGATTTCTGGGTGACCATGGAGAGAACAGTGATTGTAGCTAAAAAAAAAGCACAGGAAAAAGCTCAGAGCCGCTGAGAGAAATCAGCTGAGAAATGTGTCACCTTGGGAGAGAATAGGTTACAAAGTAGCAGCCGTGTTAGTCTGTATCCGCAAAAAGAACAGGAGTTAGGGTGACCAGACGTCCCGATTTTATCGGGACTGACCCGATATTTGCTTGTTTGTCCCGCGTCACGACCAATGTGCGGTCGGGACACTGGACAAACAAGCAATTTTGCCCTCCCGGGAGGGCTCTTGCCCCCCCCCCGACTCTGCCCCCTCCAACCCCCATTGGCTCCCTCCCCAAATCCCCGCCCTGGCCCCGCCTCTTCCCCATGCATGTGGCACTCCTCCTCCCTTCCAGGCTTGCTGCTGTAATGGCGGGGCAAGCCAGGAGGGAGGGGGTGGTGGCCGGCTTCCAGTTCCTGGAGCTGGTGAGTACTGAGCAGGGGCACTGGGCGGGCAAGGGGGGCTGGCCAGGGGGCTGCTCCCCCAAGAGGTAGACGGGGGGGCTCCGGACCCCAGCAACGGTGGGGGAGAGCAGCTCGGGGCCGCACGAGTGGCCATGTAAAGTTTATCGGCTTGGATGGGACCCCGGCCGGCTCCCTGCCCCGCGCCAGCATGTCGCGCCGGCCGCCACAGGCCAGGTAAGGAGCCGAGTCGCCCTCTCCCCCCTCGTCCTGGCTCCTCAGCTGAGCCCCTCCGTCACCCTCCCGGGGGAGCAGCCCCCTTGCCAGCCCCCCTTGCCCGCCCGGTGCCCGTACTCACAAGCCGCAGGAACTGGAAGCCGGCCACCACCCCCTCCCTCCAGGCTTGCGCCGGCATTCCAGCGGCAAGCCTGGGAGGGAGGAGGAATGCCGCTCAGCTGAGGAGCCGGGGGGAGGGGGGACTTGGTTCCTTACCTGGCCTGTGGGACATGATGACACGGGGCGAGGACGCTACCCCCCTACAGGGCAGGGCGAGGAGCCGGCCCGGGTCCCCCCACCCAGCCTATAAACTTTATGTGCCCACTTGCGCGGCCCTGAGCCGCTCTCCCCCGCTGCTGCCGGGGTCTGGAGCCCCGCGCCTCTCGCTCCAGCAGCTCCTTCCCCGTGGGGCGGCGGGACGTGCCGCATGTGCCCTGGGGGGGGGGAGGGGCAGCAAAACAGCTTTTTTTTTTTTCTTTTACTTTTTTTTTGCTCCGCCCCCGGCCCCCGCACGTCCCGATATCCCCCCTTCTCCCCCACCCCCGCATCCCGATATTTCCCGTCAGTGATCTGGTCACCCTAACAGGAGTACTTGTGGCACCTTAGAGACTAACAAATTTATTTCAGCATAAGCTTACGTGGGCTACAGCCCACTTCTTCAGATGCATAGAATGGAACACACAGACAGAAGATATTTATACATACAGAGAACATGAAGAGGTGGAAGTAGTAAGTGATTTAGGGAAATAAAGTGAGGCGTTAAATGGGAGCATTTATGCAGATGTGAAAAAGTTTACAGAAGGCTGATGGGATTAAGCAGGCTAGTGTAGTAAAGGTACTGGACATAACATTAAATCAACTATACTTCCCTCCTCCCCCCGAAAAAAGTGTCCCAATTTTTCACCGGGTTACCCTGTCTACAAATCACTGAAAGTGGCTAAGCAGATTGATAATGAAATCTGAAATGAGAAAAAATGTTCACGCATCATTTGTTTCACACACTCTAAATGATCCATGCCAGAGTCACAGATCTACTGCCTTTCTACAGTAGACAGACTGTATAAAATGATTGAGAGGAATAACGCTATCCATTTTTATAGCAGCTTTCATTTGCAGTGATGACAGCAGAACAAAAATGTAGGCAAAGAGGCTTGGATCCGTCGGAATTCCTTAGACACATTAAGGGCCAAATCCTGGACAACAAAGTGCAGTCTGGGAGGCTAGGCTGAGGACCTTGGTACTGTTTAGAGAAGAGAAGAAATCCACCACACCAGTCTTTCCTAGACACCACAGGTTACAATAGTTATTGATCTTTATAATGAAACACTAGTAGCTTATACGGAGAAACACCTGGGCCCCACACAGTCCTACTGTAATAATAATAATAATAGAGATATCCCATCTCCTAGAACTGGAAGGGACCTTGAAAGGTCATCGAGTCCAGCCCCCTGCCTTCACTAGCAGGACCAAGTACTGATTTTGCCCCACATCCCTAAGTGGCTCCCTCAAGGATTGAACTCACAACCCTGGCTTTAGCCAGCCAATGCTCAAACCACTGAGCTATCCCTCCCCACCTATGCAGGAGAACCTCCCCATGATGACAACAATAGGGTTGTCTCTCATCTGAATTAAGCTCTACAACTTCCCGTGCTAGTGTCTCACAATTGTTGCTCATGTGGTGCAATTCAAGCAAGGGAAACCAACGGACTCGGTGAAAAGAGAAGCCTGAAAACTGACACATTCAAAAGGGCACCTCCCGGTCTGCTTTCTTGCCCTCTCCAGTTTTCCATATGTCAAAGTGTATGTATTACAAAGACCTAGATAATGTGTATGTGTCACTACTGCCCCTTGTTGGCTAGGATTAAAACTGCTCTGCTGTGTCATAGGCCTTATACTTAGAGCTTTTCTGCCTGGTGGTTGACAGCAGCAAAATGGGCCAGGTTCAGTATATCTAGAGTCCCTCCTGAGAAATAACCAAACTGGCTTCATCCGCATCCAGAAACCTGGAAAATTAAATGCACCTTCCCTGGGTCCCTTAACAGGCAGATTTTCCCCATCTGCAGGCACTCCAAAACTGCACACAAACAAGGAAATCTGGATTAGGGGAAAGGGAACAATCATGAACTTGGGGGAAGCACAGCAACACAATAGATATGCAAATAAAGAGTCAAATACTGCCCTCCACTGCCCTGCAAGTGACTTTGGCAGTAATTTGTCTAACACCCTTGTGTTTGCGGCAAAGGTTTGATAGTCCTTGGCTTCACCACCTCATCCATCCACCAAGCTCCATTCATGGTTGAGGTCACCAAGCTGTATCCAAGAGTCTCTTTGCCGGTCTGTCTCCAGTCCCAAGGGAGATGCTTGCCTGGAGGTGCCACTACTTAGCTTAATTAAGGTGCTAGGCAGTCAGGGCCTCATTGGAATCTACTCTGGTCTGCTACTATCCTCTGCATTATCTCTTGCCCTGCAATTCACCCAGGAGAATTACCAGGAGTACTTAAAATACTATGAATAACATCCTAGCTGCTTAGAAAAGAGCTCTGTACTGTAAGAGAAGAGTTTTTCACCTCCCTGACTGCTCACTACTGCCCCAAATCCAAGTTCCGGCATGGTTATGGTGACCTCCCAAGTGTCACTGTGGGTAGGCAGTCTATGCAAATGAAGCTGTCAGGCAGCATTTTTCCCTTTTCACCAATGGAGGGAATAGAGAGATTTCCACTCTGGAGCTTCTGGCCGTAGTTTACATCCTACTAACAGGAATTTTTCTTTAGCTCAGATGGTAGGAGCATGTGCTTTTCACTAAGAGGAGACTATTCCTGCTATCACCATGTAATTTCAAATAGTCACAGTCTAAGACATAGCAACCATGAAGTCCCGGAAAGCGGCAGCTTGTTACAATGTTAACTGGGTTTTTTTTAGAAAAAAATTGAAATGTTTTTATGCAATAAAGTCCATATAGTTAAGCTACATACAGATTCTAGAGTTTATCAGATCAGAACACCACGATCGGAGTTACCCAGTGTCTGCTCTTCTAGTTTACTGGCATCCTAAGCCCCAGTTTCACACTAACCACCCTATGAATTTGTTACCATGAAAAGAGATTTTCCCCATTCCCTCCTTCACTGAAAGATCTAGGTGTGCAAGCTTAAACTGGTTTTAATTCAACAGATTCTTGTGAATGCCAAGTCCAAAGAATTGTTTATTTTAACAAGAACAACAACAACAAAAAAGAAAATCCTGTGTGAAGGAAACTGAGAAGAAACAGCAAACAGTTAGAACATACAGGGTTTGCCTTCTCGCCAGTGAAATAACATAGACATTTTAATAATTAAAAGGGTTTCATCATGTTTATGGAGGGAAATTAAAGTTTATTGCTTCTGACAGCTCTGTAAAGGGATAGGACACAGCCAGAGTTACTGGAGATTGTGGCAGGGAAAGAAAACAGAATGATGGTTTATAAAAACAAAAAGGAACAAATCCTGAAGATCTTAGATAATATTTACAGTCTGTCAGTGCCGGGTTGGCTAAGAAAGGAGTGAGTCAGGGTAGGAGGCCTCATTGTGTAAATAAACACTTGAGAATGTGCATGATTTTCGTAAAGACAGATATTTCAGAGGGGAGTCTCAAGACTTGGCTCAATTCAGGGTAAATTGGGCCCTCCAGACTCATGTTGTAGAGCAGCAGCTCCCAAACTTTTTGCCTGCGTGACGCCATTTTCAGACGTATTGCTTCCCATGGCCCCCAACAGCACGGAGGATGCCATTTTGTAGAGCAAAATGGCATCCTCCGCATAGTGTGACCTGGCATGTACCATATGTGTGTGGTCATGCTTCATGGAGGATGACATTTTGTAGAGCAAAATGGAGTCCTCTGCACACTCAGGATCATGACCCCAACCACTGACAGTGCAACCCGGAACCGCTGTCTTAGAGCTTGATCCTGTCCCATTTAAGTTAGTGGGATTGTTTCCATTGGCTTGAATGGCAGCAAGATCAAGCTTTTATTTTGCAACTAGACCCCTTGAAGAATGCGGGAGTAGGAGTGGAATAAGGTATTGATCAGTGCAAGGAAGTGTAACACCATCTGCCCCCAAAGTAACGAGTTGTGTTACTTTTTTCCTTCTTCAGAAAAGAGACCTGAATTAAAAGCAAGGAGTTAAAGTTTGCTCTCCTTTATACGGGTCTCAATATGCATTAATTCCATTGACTTCGGCAGAATCACCCCCATTTTCCGCCATGTAAGTGAAAGGAGAATGTGACCCAAGGTATTTAGAACCGAGAGGTTTTAACCATGACAATTATTATAGGCTGAATTCAATACAAAAGGGAGAGATTAGTCTTTCTTTGGATACTTCAGACACTGGTCTTGATTGATTCGCTTCTAAAGCCAGGAGATAACCAGCTCTGTTGAGTAGGTTTTGTAAATTAAAATGGAAAGCTAAGGAGTAACGGAGAGCTACAGATCGCCACTTTGCATTTGAAATGATTTAAAGGGTTGACCACTGCATGACTGCAGAGTCTGGTAGTTGAGGAGAAGAGAATATAAAAGTCATAATGCCTCTACTGGTAGTAGCCATATAGCTACAATGTGCTCTTGCAAATTGCTTACTGGGAGTGACACACGTACACATTGATATATAGGCCCAAACAGACCACACGAGGAGGAAGCAGCAGTTAAAATCAGTAGAGCAGGTTGAAAACAAGGAAATATGGGTCATGAAAAGTGTAAAACTTCCCTCTCCCCATTTCAAAATTTCAGAATTTCAGCACTTTTCAACCAGCTCCATAAATCAGCTTTAGTCAAAATTAAAGAAATTTAATCACACCACATATTAATAGTCAATAAGAAGTAGGTAGCAGATCCCTGCTAATTTACTGGGTGATCCACTGTGGTTTAATTAAGTTATTAGGGGACTATGTCTGTTTCCATTGGTGTCCTGGTATTCCCACCACCACCACTATGGGCTTGTCTACATCGGCAATTGACCAGAGCAGAGATCATAGAACAGCTCCCCATGTGGACACTCTATTCTGGAATAAAAATCTCTTTATTCCAGAACAATCAGTGCATTTACAAAGTAGCAGACAAGCCCTAACTTGGATGGGAGCAGGATCAGCCATGATGTGACATACAACAGCCAAATTAAGGACACTGCATCGCAACATTTACCCTTTAAAAAATGTCGTTTTAGGTTTCATTGTCTTTAATAGTACTGCACAGTATATGAATAGAAGTGGTATACCATGTTTAGCCAAGAGTAATGAAACCCTAGCAACAGGAGGCCCCCAGGACATCAGACTGGTATGAAGTCTTTGCTGAGAAATAGAATAAGGTGATGAAGTTGTACTGACAGTTACTGGGTTTGCGATGCAGTTTAGGCAAGTGAAATTCTGCCTTGATCGTGCTAACGCAAAGGCAAATTACCAAATAGAGATAAATCATACATCAAGTGTCAAATTTTGACATGTGTGGGCCTCAAGCATGCCTTTAAAAATGCACATGCCTTCACAGTCCCTGTAAAGTGCACATGAGTGGATGTTTAAGTGCTTATTTGCATATGCACCTATCTGATGCGAATGTGTTAGTGTGGCTTATTTTGGTGCAGCCGACGTGCGCATACAGTTTAGAAGCATTATTTAGATGCTTATTGTCCAAAGCATGGACCTAAGCATAGCATCAGGGTAGTGTTTACTGCTTTCTGGTATGCCAGGGATCTAGACATACTGGGGGAGGGGGGAAAGAGAAGCAAGGGGTGTGTTAGCTAGCTTGGGAACTTTATATGTCCCCCTATTACTGGGGTGTCTGAGCACATCACAATCTTTAATGCATTTATGTTCACAACCCCCTTGTGAGACAAGGCAGTGCTATTTATCCCCATTATACAGATGGAGAACTGAGGCAATCAGATCTTCAAAGGTATTTAGGCTCCTAACTTCCATTGAAATCAAGACAAATCCATTGCCTGAGGTCAGTCACACAGGAAGCCTGTGACAACAGGGAATTGAATCCAGGTCGCCCAAATACCACGTGTGCACCTGAAGTGCTGCATCGTTCTTCCTCTGTGTAGGGTGGGAAGGAGAACGGGAGTAGGAAGAGGACTAGTTACACTGCTACTTCTCTTTTTTGCTGTGCTGCTACTAGGTTACCAGAAGGCAAAATTAACCCTCGATTGTAGCTATGTCGCGAACATGATAAGCTTTTATCAACATACTGCCACATGGTGAAAGAATGAGCAACATGTTATTTCAAAAGAGTTCCAGTGAAGTCTTGATAACATTCTACTCCCACCAAAATTTCTGTAGAAGGCCCCCGGTATTTAGCTAGTTACTTATATGGCTCCGATTACCTGAGCTCCTTTACAGAAAGGCTAGTAGAAAAATGTTTGAGAGCATTTGGGGAATCTTTTAATAGTATTGTTTTTTCGTGTCCCTCTGCTTGGTACCTGACTTACCCCGGGCTAACTCCTACCCTCTGTTCAGGGCTGGCTCGCCGCCCTCCCCCCGGCGGTCTGGCCACCGGGGAGAGAGGAGCCCCGACCGGGACTCGCCGCCCTCCCCCCGGCGTTCTGGCCGCCGGGGAGAGCGGAGCCCTGGCCGGGGCTCGCTGCCCTCCCCCCGGGGCTCCGGCCGCCCTCCCCTGCCGCGCTGGGGGAGGGGGAGGGGGCAGCCGGAGGCTTTTTTGCCTGGGGCGGCAAAAAAGCCAGAGCCGGCCCTGCCTCTGTTACATTAGTTAAATCGCCATTGAGATCATTGGAGGTGCTCTGGATTGACAACACGATGCCAGAGATCAGAATTTGGCCAGTAGACTGCCCTTTGTGGGAGAGAAAAGTAACTAATATTTTTAGAAACAGCTAAAAATGGGGTAAAATAGCTTTTCTGTACATGATCTGACAGGACAAGAGGCAATGGGTTCAAACTACAGCACAGCAGATTTAAATTAAATCCCAGGAAAAACTGCCTAACTGTAAGAACAGTAGGACAATGGAACAGACTGCCTTGGGAGAGTATGGAAACTCCTTCACTGGAGATTTTCAAAAAGAGACTGGATAGCCATCTGTCTTGGATGGTTTAGATCAGGCAACCTATGGCACGCGTGTCAAAGGCGGCACGTGAGCTGATTTTTCAGTGGCACTCACACTGCCCGGGTCC
Source organism: Chrysemys picta bellii (assembly GCF_011386835.1). Classification (NCBI taxonomy): domain Eukaryota; kingdom Metazoa; phylum Chordata; order Testudines; family Emydidae; genus Chrysemys; species Chrysemys picta. The sequence goes on along the minus strand of NC_088801.1, from coordinate 8,278,706 downwards.
TGGCCACCGGTCTGGGGGGGGCTCTGCATTTTAATTTAATTTTAAATGAAGCTTTAAACATTTTAAAAACCTTATTTACTTTACATACAACAATAGTTTAGTTATATATTATAGACTTATAGAAAGAGACCTTCTAAAAACGTTAACATGTATTACTGGCACGCGAAACCTTAAATCAGAGTGAATAAATGAAGACTCGGCACACCACTTCTGAAAGGTTGCCGACCCCTGGTTTAGATACAACAAATCCTGCATTCTGGCAGGGGGTTAGTCTAGCTGACCCTTGTGGTCCCTTCTAACCCTATGATGCTATAACAATATAGTGGCTCTAATGGCCTAATATCTCAGGATCTTCTAAAGCCATAAACAACTGATGTGCTTCCCTTCAGAAAGCTGGGAATCTGCAGGGGGATAGTCTCTATTTCTAACCCAGAGGAGTTGCAAGATATTGGAACTGAACTCAGGGCAGGTCTACACTACTGCTTATGTCGATATACTTTACAGCAGTGTGAAAAAGCCACCCCATTTGACTGACGTAAGTTACACCGATCTAAGCACCGGTTTGGACAGCCCTATGTTGGCAGGAGCCGCTTGCCTGCCAACATTGCTACTGCCTCTCCTGGAGGTGGAGTAATTATGCTGACAGGACTAGAGCTCTCTCCCATAGGCATAAAGCATCTTTACCAGATGTGCTACTGCGGTTGCACTGATGTAGCGCTGCTAGTGTAGACTAGCCCTCAGTCACTGTTGGAGAAATGACTTGGACTCCTTCAGAGACAAGGTAGGTGACGTAAAATCGTTTATTGGACTAACTTCTGTTGGGGGAAAGAGACAAACTTTTGAGCTTACACAGAGCTCTTTTTTCAGATCTTCGACAGGTACTCGGAGTGCCACAGCTAAATACAAAGTGGAGCAGATTGCTTAGCCTAAGTACTTAACACATATTGAAAGAGTCCATTCAAGGTGAGGTGGCCAGTTAACACCTCTGCAGTCACAGGCCAAAAAAAAAAAAAAATGAGGCTTAGTGGGTTACAGATTGTTGTAATAAGTAATAAATCCAGTATCTCTATTCAGTCCATGATTTTTAGCTCCTGGGAGAGTAATGAAGTTAAGCTCCCAGGCTCATTTTTTCCAAGTTATTGTGCAGGTTTCCTGAGGGCATTCTGCGCCAAAAAAATTAAAAATTCTGCACACAATATTTTAAAATTCTGCAAAATTCTGAAATTTGTATTTGTCAATAAATAAATGCATAGGCTCCAGCATGGCAGTTGGGAGCACAGGCCACTGGCTGTACAAAGGTGGGAGATCACCCTGCAGCCTCCCCCCCGCACCCATCCCTGGGACACGGACTCAGTGGTGAGTCTGCACCCAACCCTGACACAGCATAAGGCCTGGGCCTGCCCCAGAAACACCCTGGGGCCCTGCCCCTCTGTGCCAGGTACACCAGGTGTGGGGCAGGCAGGCTCAGCAAGGCAGGATCCAAGTGTGGAGGGGCTCAGTGTAGGGGGATCCAGGTATGGGGTCAGAGAATTCTGTATGGCAATCTGGGTGCAGGTAGCTCAGGGGGGGTCTAGGTGTGGGAGGAATCTGGATGCACAGAAGCTCATGGGGGGAGGGGGGTTCCAAGTGCAGGGGCAATGGGACTCTGCAGGGGCTTCCAGGTGAAAGTAGTTGGGGCTCAGTGGAGGGGTCTGGGTGTGGGGGTCTCGGGTCTGGGTGCTGGGGGGAGTGGGGCTTAGTGGGATGGGGGTCTGGGTGCAGCCAGTTGAGGGTCTGTGGCATGGGGTTCTGGATGTGGGGGCTCAGGGTGGTGCAGGCGGGTGGGGCTCATCAGGGTGTGGGTTTGAGTGCCAGGACTCAGTGGGGGGTGGTCTGGGTGCAGGGGTGGGGGTTCAGAGGCAGGGGGGTCTGAGTGCAGGCAGGCTCCAGATGCAGGGGTTGAGGTTCAATGGGGTGGGGTTCGGGTATGGAGGGCTAGGGGGGTTCTGGATGTACCAGGTGAGGCTTGACAGGGGTGTCTGGGTCTGGGAGGTCCAGATGCATGGGGGTTGGGCGGATGGGGGAGCAGCTCCCCATACAGTGACCCCTCCCCCCGCAGCTGAGGAGCGATGGGGACAGGAAATAGGGAAGATGCTGAGCTTCCTGCAGCTGGGGGAGGTTTCTGGCGGGGTGGGTCAGATACAGCCCCAGCCACTCCTTGCAGGGGAAGAGGAAGTCCCATCCTCTCCTGCCTCCAGCCCAACTGGGATTAGCAGCTGATCCCGGCTCAGGATAGGAGTCACTGGCTGGGGTGTCCCCAGCCCTGCAGTGACTCACCTCTCCATCGGCTGCTCTGGGTGCCTGAAACGATATACCTGCGCAGCTAGGGAGTGATGTGTGACTACTCTTGCAGCTTCCCTGTCAGAAAGTCATTTTTCTGCGGGGGAAGCAAAGAAATCTATGGGGGGACATGAATTCTGTGCATGCGTAGTGGCGCAGAATTCCCGCAGGAGTAACTAAGAGGTGAGATATGGAGCGATTGCTTTATGAAAAGTGTTCACCCACGGATGATGTGGTGGTTTGGGATTTTATCATTTTTCCGTGTGAGTGCAGTCAAGAGTAAGTGTCTCCTTTCATCCATATAGTTGCTATTGGGTCATTTAGTGCACTGGATGGGTACACTACATGTTATGATCGGCATGTGTAGGACTCCTGGATTTTGAAAAGTGTGTGGAGAGGACTATTGATCATCATGGCAGTGGAGATATGTCTGTAGGTTTTGCATCTGCTGTTCTGACGGGTCTGGGGCCACTTTGAGTTGGTGTGTCCTGATCTGGGTGGAGCTTGCTTCTGATGATGAGTTTTGGGGGGCTCTCTGAAGGGCAGAAAACAGGACTTGGGAGAGATTTCTTTCAGTATGTGGCTTGTAATTGTTTAATGATACCCCATAGCATTTGTTTGGCCAGCAATATAGGACATCCTGGCATTCGATGGGTTAAAGTGATTGAGGCCGGCCCAGCCTGCATTAATGAAGGGCAGCAATTCAGCAAGTCAGAGTAGGGGTGAGATTTGCTGTGAGCATTATAGTCCGTTCAGTATAATCCTGCCCTGGAAATTAAAGCGGGAAATAAATAAAAATACTGGAAAGCGAGAGCCAGGAGAAGACAAAAGCTGCAGCAACCAGGACGTGCTAAGAAGCCGGCTACGTGGATACTTGGTGTTAAGCAGCTTACGCTGAGCCTTAATTAATAGCAACATTATTCTACTGAACAAGAGCCGAGCAGCCCTGAGGGATGGTCACACCTGCCTGCAGGGGTGGGTTTTGCTTCTCCAGTCTCCGCCCTGCAACAGCCATTTTTGTGTTCACATGAAAACTGTAGGTGTCCTTTTAGTCTAGATTAGCAATACAGGGTGCTCCTATCTATTAAGTAGCATCCAAACTGTACTGAGTGCTTTAAAACGCAGGGGCTGATCCCCCAAGCTTTGCACCCCCTCCAGTAATTTACACCTCGGCAAAGTGGGTGTGAGTGGAATGGCAGTTGCTTTAATTGTGCTACTGGGATGGCATGGGAGTGTTTTATAGCACACTCACTTTGCACAAATGTGACTGCACAAGGGAGACGGCAGTGGAAAATCAGGGACAGAGTCCCTGCTCTAAAGCACTTCTTTTAATTACAAACAGTATCAGTTTGAACAATAGCCACTCCCCAAAGCCTTCGGCTCTCTCTCCACTCCACAGCTGGAATCTCTTGTGGAGATTATGAAAATGCAATCCAGGAAAGGAGACAGTCCTAGTGGGATTATCAATGGGTACCATAGGAATGGGTGTGTGTTGAAGAGTGAGAAAAGGGTAAATAAGATTAAATGACGATGCCTTTATCTTAATGGCATTGAAGGGCAAAACCAGGCCATGGGATTTCAGTCTTAGCTGATGCTCTTCTCTGGAAAGCAAGATTGTGTCCCTCTGCTTCCATAATAATATTTTCCTCCCCTCCTCAGGAAATTTTGTTCTAGGCTAATACACTGCTCATTAAAGGGATTTTTAATAAACCTTGGCAAGGCTGGTGACAAAGGCCCAGATCCTCAAAGGTATTCCTGTCTGCCTTTGAAATCAGTGGAAGTCAGGAGCCTAAATACCTCTGAGGCTCTGAGCCAGGATTTTCATTCACCTGTGCAGAGCAGTTTTACATGTCTTCAATTTTGCTTTTCTCTCTCTGGTTTTAGCAAATGCCTGTTTTTTGCCTAAAAAAACACATTGAGTTTCAAGCGTTGAATTTCAGTGCCACCTATGCATGGAACAGGCTGGGGTCTGTCTATGTTTATACTGCCTGAGTGCCTATCACGGGACCTGGACATAGAGGGCTGAGCAGCTGGACAGAGAGTTCACAGGCGGGTAGCACTAACCACAATGCACAAGATGCTTGGGATCAGCAAATGGCTGTCTCTCCCCGCACGAGGCAAGCCAACCCTCACTCACATGTCTGAGCCTAACGAGGCACAGCTGCACCGGAGTAACTCCTAGAGGCAACCCCAGCTGGGACTCTGCAACCTCATGCTGGGATTTGGCTAAAAACCCCATACTGCTTGTGGCTCAGAAGAGCTCAGCTGGTGGCCTCTGCTCAGATACAAGAGGGTGGTGGGACCTCTGCAGGGGGCACTGAATGACCTGTACACTCGGACACAGAACTCATTAGTGAACACGGACGCTGAGTAATCTTAGCAAAGGAAACAGAGCAATGCCATATAAGCAGCGTTTGATCTCATGGATCAGGCCACTGTCTTGAGAGCGAGCTAGCTTATCTCAGGCAGGGGCTAGACCATACTTCAGAGGAAGGCACGAACTATTCACAATGCACCGGAAACTGTGCAGCGTTGTATCAAAGGACCCCATGTTCTTTCCTGGCTTATGGTGTTCAGTGTGCATCCTGAACCATATAGTTTGGACTCCTTTAGCTTAAGAATTATTATAAACTACTAATAGTACACACTTCCATCTCAAGATCTCATACCGAATGCCTTAGTAGTCCCATTTTACAGATGGAGAAACTGAGGCACGGAGCTATGTAACGACTCACCTGAGTTCACATAAGGAGATGGTGGTAAATTCAGATATAGCACGAAGGTCTCCCAACTCCCAGTCCCCTTTTTTAACCACTATACTATGCTGCCTCCTTGCAGGCCATCATCAGGTGAAGAAAATACATGTAAAAGCTCTGCTTTCAGCTGTGCATCAGTTTTCAGTGGCATGTGCTAAAGAAAGGCTTCTCTGTTTTGTATCTTTCATTGGAGCTGCTCCACTTATAAAATGGAGCAATGACTCGGGGCATTTAGGCAAGAAGGTGGGGCTATAAATTAGGGATGAGCTCAGCCAAACCTTGCAACTGTGGTCCCCATCTCTGCTTTAGCTTGTTCATTTTCCTCTATTTGTGTTCCCCTTTTACCTATGAGTGAACCACACTTCACTTTACTGATGCAGGCATCAAAAGAGAGATTCAACTTGCAGCGGGTTTTGGAAGTAGTTCAAACCCACCATCTGTCAGCTCCCAGCCGGCCGCAGAGCTGCTCTGAAATCTCACATACACCACGTTACCACTCAGCACCACGGTTGCAAATGCAGGGAGTGGAGGCAGAATGCAAAATGTGGAAAGAGGGTGTGCAAGGCTTGAGAGCAAAGCTACCCTCCCTCCACCCAGAGATGTGAGGCAGGGCCGCAGCTGGTGCAAACTCTCTTGCTGAAGTGAGAAACCACACCAGGCAGGCTCATGCACACAATGAGATCGTTCGTTCTCCACACCGTCACTCGAAAGTAGTAAGATTTAGTTTAGCTGATTGTTCCCTTAGACCAGAGGGAGCATGCTGTAATTTATGCAGGGATACCAGCCTGAGGCTGTAATAACCCAGCATGCTGTGGGAAAGGGTATTGGTGATGCAAAAGATGCATTGTTCCCTTGAAGTCAATACTGACTCACTGCCCCAGTATGGTAACTGGGGATAGGTATTGTGCTAAAGGAGGATTGGCATTTTTTTGGGGAAGACTTGAACTAGAATTGGACCCATCCCCCCACCAAACCACCATTTCCCATGGTCATTTCCTTAAGTCCTTAAAGGGAATTCATTTCTGCCGTACACCTGTGATTCTTGTGTTCACTTTCTGTGAGCACTGCTGTGACCATGTTTCACTGGCCTGAATGTTCACAGCCAGCACATTGCCAAGGTGAACACATGTGTATGTGCAGTAACCAAGTTTTAGGTTTGCACATATGACTATGTGCTGGTGCACTCACCCAATCTGGAAACTGAAAAAAAATATCATGTGACTTCTTACCGATCAAAACCAACCAACACAGTTCAAACATCAGATACCCTTAAAGAGCTCTCAGCAATAAATGCATGGAGTAAAGAAAGACTTTTGAAATAGTTATTTACAAGGGTAGGCCAAATCTGGCAGATACATTTGTAATACATTTTTTTCAGTAAGCTTTACCCAGTACCCACATCCTGATCCCTGGTGCGCCTTAAAGATCTCATGAGCTTTACTGAAGAGGGGAGTGATTTTTACCCACATGTTTTGGCCAAATGCCAACTTCAATTATTACATTCCATCTACTTACATTTCTCACCGCTGTCTTGGCTGCAGTATTCTCTGCCTCCTGCCCTATATTCAGCACCGCATCATATTTGACACTTTATACTGCAGTGGTGAAGTAATACATCCAAAAGGCTAGACTGCTCCTGCTTCTGTGGGATTGCCCAAATCTCACATCTGGCCTAGCAGAATTACGCTAAGACATCCAATCTGCAAAGATCTCCTGTAGCAATTCAAAGAGGGGAGAAGCTTAAGAGAATTATGGCCCTTTTGTTGACCATCTCAGTGGATAAGCTGAGGATACCATCAGGCAAAGTTATTTGGCACAAACTTTTTCAAACCTGGGAACTTGAATTAGGCTTCTATCGATATTCAGCAACCTAAGTACCGGTTGTGACAGATATGGCAATCTCTGGCAATATCTTTGGGAGATCTTATTGATGAAGTTTAAATAGCTTTGGAATCCATTGTTTATGTATTATTGTGGGATTGTATGAAACTTTTCTTGCGGGGAGCCATGGCCAATGTAAACCCTGGGAAGGGTCTGCGCTTCAAAGGACTACTTTAAACAATGTGCCAGACAAGAAGGCACTTTCTGGACAGACATAGTTGTGGGTTTCCTAGGAAATACCTTCTCCAGACCCAAGCTTTTGAAACTATGCCCTGAGGAGAGAACTACTGTCTGGCTGATTATCTCTTTGCGATCTCTGCAGATCAAAGACCTAGGCTGTATAAAGTAGTGACTCTCAGATTCCTGAGTGTTCTTGTTCCAAGCAAAAGATTTCATGCACTTGTAACCACAGAAAAACTCCTTAGGGGGGGTTGAAGGACTTATTGCCCATCAGAGCCCTTGTTGGAATTGAGGGTGATCTCTGGTAAGCCTTTTAGTAGGCATGTAGGTTCTTTTATTGTTTTTAATATGTTTTGTCTATAATGCTTTCACCTTAAGAATAAATGTGCTTGCTTAGAAGGTGCCATGTGATAATTTAGAGCTATGGGCAATTACACTGTTTATAGCCTCTGGAGAGAAAGCAAAGCAGGCCTGCTTAGGCAGTCTGACTTGTTGGGGACCTCGGGGTAGGCAGTGGAAAGCCTGGGAAAACCCAGGCAGGAGGGAGACAGATGCAGGTCTCTGGCCAAGCGTGGTGATGGCTGGGAGTCGGAAGCCTAAAAGCAGGTGCTGTTGCAGGACCATAGAGAGGGATACTGGTGCCGTTGTCCTGAACCGTGACACAAGTGTCCTGTTTTCAAAGGTGCTGATCACATACAGATCCCAATGCTTCATAGAATCATAGACTATCAGGGTTGGAAGGGACCTCAGGAGGTCATCTAGTCCAACCCCCTGCTTAAAGCAGGACCAATCCCCAACTAAATCATCCCAGCCAGAGCTTTGTCAAGCCTGATCTTAAAAACCTCTAAGGAAGGAGATTCCACCACCTCCCTAGGTAACCCATTCCAGTGCTTCACCACCCTCCTAGTGAAAAAGTTTTTCCTAATATCCAACCTAAACCTCCCCCACTGCAACTTGAGACCATTGCTCCTTGTTCTGTCATCTGGTACCACCGAGAACAGTCTAGATCCATCCTCTTTGGAACCCCCTTTCAGGTAGTTGAAAGCAGCTATCAAATCCCCCCCCCCATTCTTCTCTTCTGCAGACTAAACAATCCCAGTTCCCTCAGCCTCTCCTCATAAGTCATGTGCTCCAGCATCTAATCATTTTTGTTGCCCTCCGCTTGTCATTGTCATGTCAGACAATGACGAGGCAGCACGTGGAGAGCTCTGGATAAAGTATTCCATTTTGTTTTTAAAGACTTGGTTGTAGTGAAGCTTCAATACTGTAGAGATGTGCAGGGAAAGTGAAGACAAAAAATATTCTGAATAGATCAAAGAAAAGACTATTCATGTTTAATTGGGTTATTTGTAGTGTGTTTTGGAACCAGATTTGTTTACTTGGGGGCATGATCCTTCCCCTGAAGTCAATAGCAGCAGGGTGACCTGTCCCCAAAGGGTTACCCTTTGATCATGCTCACTTCATTTACTGCAGAAGAAACCACTAGCATATGCTCATTGTCGGCTTGCTGTGCTGAAACAATCCCTCTGAACCATGATGGCATAGAACCATTTAGGCAGTGATGGAGCTTAACCCACTTCTGCTGCCATAAAACTCTTCAAGCTGCGTCTGTCTGTTCACAACAGGAGTCTGTTTTAAGTGTCCAGGCACTTTATGGTAGAGAAAAATTGGGCTTTTGTAAATTTTAATTGGAGTAATGCATTCTTTTAAGAAGAAGCAGGGGAACAAAAAAAGAGTGGGCAACCACTTTCGTTCCTAAGATTGGCAGACTGGAAGCCTCTGAAACAGGAGAGGTCTTTGTTTAGCTCCATCACTGGCACAGTGCAGACAGCTGACACGTCAGTTTCTCCCACACTACCGAGCTAATAATATCCATCCTAATCTGGAAGAATTGCTGTACCCAAGCTAACAAGGAAAGTCAGAACAGAGACTCATCAGAAAGCAGGACCCTTGAGTCAAGGCAACCAATAGACCAGACAGCATGCCAGCCAGCTGGCATCCACCTTGGAAATCTAATGGAGCTTGCATATACTACACATCCCTTCCTCTATCTCAGGTAAAATAACAATGGAAGAGATCTCTGACATCATCTACCTCCTGCAGAAATTCAGCCTGTGAAACTGCTTCCCATATTTTTCATAGTAATATAAGGATATGATTGTGTCATAATCATGATGTGTTTTATGCAAGACAGGTCATGTGAGGTAACATTGGAAAGGTTATGATCTACTGAATATCATTATCCTATTGGTATGCAGGTATCATTTTTGAATCTAAAGTTAGGAATATTGACTATACATCTGTACTACAAAGTGTTTGCACCTGGGGAACACCCAGCAGACAGAATGCAATCAGTCTGGCTATCTGGGAACAAGTCAATGGATCATTAGGGAAAACAATAGGTCTTAGAAGATGCTAATCTCCACCTTCCGTAGAAGCTTTCCTGGGATGCTACAAATTGCCGCTGACTCATGACTGATTTGACACTGCAGGATCATGTGATCGAGTCACCTGGTGTTGGACTCCATAATAGAATACCAATATTTTTCAACTGAGGGGGTGGGGGGACCACACTAGAAAACAAAGGATTCCCGCCATATGTAAAACCTATTTAAGTTACATAATCAGGGTCATTCTTCACTGCATCCCTGCCCAGGATGACTGCTGTGGACAGCTAAGAAACAAAGACAAAGGGGGTGGGTGGGAAGAAGGACTGAGTCCAGGCTGGAAAAAGTGTCTGGCCTGTGAAAGAAATGCCTGGAGTTTTAAGCTGCAAGCAAGAGCAGTTTGCCTTCAAGAAACTTTGCAGTCTGCCTAAAACAACATTTAGGGTGAGAAATTATTACTTGTAACCAGTTTCTTTAGTACAGTGATTCTCAAACTTTTGTAGTCATGATCCCTTTCACACAGCAAGCCTCTGAGTGCAACCTCCCCTTATAAATTAAAAACACTTGTTTATATATTTAACATCATTATAAATGCTGGAGGCAAAGCGGGGATTGGGGTGGAGGATGACAGCTCACGACCCCCCCACATAATAACCTCACGACCCCCTGAGGGGTCCCGACCCCCAGTTTGAGAACCCCTGCTTTAGTATCTGAAGCTTGTATTGCATTTTTGTTTTATTTGCTGGGTAATCTGCTTTGATCTGTTTGCTAACCATTATAATTACTTAAAATCTATCTTTTGTAGTTAATACACTTTTTTTTCTTTTCTAAATCCAGTTTGTGGCATTCATAACTGGGGGAGGGGCAAAAAGCTGTGCAGATCTTCCTCCACTTTGAGGGAGGAGGCGAATTTCAATAAGCTTACGCGGTATAGTTCTCTGTGCAGCACAAGACAATACAATTTTGGGTTTACACTCCACAGGGGGTGTGCACTTGAGTGCTGGGCAGTTCCCTAGCTGAAGTCTTCCCATGCAGAGCTGATTTCAGTGACGGTGTCTTTCAGCAGCTGGGTGTGTCCCTACCTGTGTTTGTGCTGGAGGAGGCTTGAGAGGGCCTGGCTTAGCAGGGCAGTGTCAGGGAGCCCAGGCTGGTGGAATAGGCAGGCTCAGTAGTACCCCAGTACATCAGGTGGCACCCCGGAGGGGGATTAACCTGTCACAGTGGGACAGCACCGAGGGTGCCTTTTCTGCAGCCTGCTCTTTAGAGTGGGTTAAGTATCTGCTTCAAAAGTTCAACTATAATTCAACCCTTGCTTCTTCTCATCCTGCCCTGTCCCATCCCTCCAGAGCAGGATGCAAGGAGCAGTGACTCTGTGTGGCTGGACAGGAAGAAGGGTGGTAAAGTCCTGAATGACAGGGACAGCATTTTTGACACGCCTTAACATTCAGAAGAAAAGGCCTGGGAGATGCTGAACTGAATTAATCACAGACAGTGAAACAGAATGTTAATGGGGGGTGGGGGAAGAAGGAGCGGGTTTAGTTAGTAGAGAGCAGATCTTACCCTTAACGTTTAAGAAATGGGCAGGCCTTGACTGGAATCCTGCACGTAGGGCTTGAGCATCAGAGGTGCAGAGAACCGGCAATTCTCGTTGACTTCAGCTGTGTGGGCTCAATGCTTCTGAACATCAGGCCCACATTCTAGCTACCCATCTAGGAGAGAATACCTGGAGTCTCTTTTCTTTTACACTGAAATCTGATCACTTGGAAGCCGTGCCACTGGACCGATGGATGCAGGTCCCAGGTGTCCTGTACACAATTGGAAGTTACATCTCACGGCCCCAGGAGCATAGAGAGTCAGAATGACCACAAGCAGCACAAGGATGGGCTCGGGAGACCAGGGGCAGAGGAGGATAAGCATGTATTGTTTTACACATCTCTGTTAATGCCTTGAAAATCATCTCCATTAAATCTGAGAGTTTGGAATGAGCGTGTGGAAGAGTGCCTAGAGGGGAGATTTGTGAGAGAGAATGAAGCTGTATGGTGAATGGAGTCAGATAGGGATCCTAGGAATAGGGGGCGACGCCACTGCCAAACAGCTGTTTGGTGGCTAGGGGAGGGGCTTGGGGGGAGGGCGGAGAGCGCTGGGCGGGGGCCTCTGGGAAGGAGTGGAGTGGAGGTGGGAGGAGATGGAGTGAGGGCAGGGCCTCGGGGCAGAGGAGGAGCAGGAAGAGGCAGAGTGAAGGTGGGGCCTCGGGGGGGAAGGGGCAGAGTGGGGGGTGGGGCCATGGGGTGGAGCATCTCCAGGAAAAGTCGGCACCTGTGAAACTTACAGTTTTGTTTCTTTATTATTAAAAGGAAGGCAGTGTTGTCTAGTGGATCGTGCACTGGCCTACAACTCAGGATATGTGGGTTCTCTGCCCGGCTTTTCCACTGCACACAGAACTGGGTGACCTTGGGCAGACACTTTAAATCGCCCCATGCCTCAGTTTCCCCAGCTGTAAAATGGGGATAAGGACACTTGCTGCCTTCGTAGAGCACTTTGTGATCCATGGATGAAAAGTACGGTATAAGAGCTAGGCAATTAACAGTTTCCACAGTGTTGCTTCCTATGGCAGCTTTGAATGTCTCCGCTGCTGCTGTTGTCTCCTTTCTCAGCCACTGGGTCTTTAAGCTTATTTCAAGCATATTTGACCTATCGCTTGACCTCTGAAAAAAATTTGCTTTAGACAATATCTTAAATTCCTTCACAGTCTCTGGCTCCCTTAAAAAACAACAACATTCTTTAATTAATTCACAAACGACATGACTGAAGAATCCAGATAACATCTCTGGATGTTTACAGGAACAACAGTTTCCACCAGTAGCTTATTATTAGTAAGCTGCAGAGCCTAGCACCTCTGTGCAAAGCGTGAGGTGCCCAGAAAGGGGGATGCATATGTGGCTCAGAGCTGAAGTCAGGACTGTCAGGAGACATAGCTTCACACCTCCACCCCAGACCAGACCTGCTCACAGCCTGTGGTCCAAGCATAAGGAGAGCAGAGCTGGGGCCTGAGCCAACATGCTTGGCTCACAGCTTCTCTCAGCCACATTCAAATTGCAAGTTACACAAGCAGACAAAGCGAGCAAGGCTCATTTCAGGAAGTAAGCAGGGCGGTTGCCTGGGGCTTTGTTAGACTTCGGCCTAGGTCTGCTCTTAAAGCTGCCTTGCCTTAGTTTCTTATTAAGTAGGAAGGGGAAGAGGTTGCCCCTTTTAGTCACCCTCTCCAGCCAGCCTCTGCCACTCATGAGCCCAAGTGTGTACGGTATTCTCCCCTCTCAGTGGCAGCTTCTCCAGGTATGTGCGTGTGGACAATTCCTCTTCGCTGTTCCTATTTCAGGCTGTTAACCCATTCCCTGCCTATCAGGCTGCTGGGTTACAGCACACACCACTACAAGACCCCAGAGCACCCCACTGTGGGAGCCAGAGAGGGACCTCATGAGTGACCCCAGTGCACTGTCACCAACATCTGTGAGTTTTGGTGTCACTCTTGTTTGATGTCTAGGTCTTAGGCCTTGGTGATGATGGCATCTGCCCAACACCAGAGCATCTGGGCATATTGGCATCTTCCAACACTCCTGTGAGCCAGAGAGCTCCCTTTTACAGATGGGGAAACTGAGGTACAGGGTGGTGAAGGGACTTCTCTAAGATCAAACCAAAAGCCCATCCCAGAGATTTCTAATGGCTGGCTCCAGTTCTGTGCTTGCTTTAAGCATAAATCTCTCTCTCTCTCTCTCTCTCTCTCTCTGGAGAGATTTTTTTAAAATCCCTCCTCTCACCAGTAACTTGCCCCCATTTCTTCCCTCCAAGACACCGCAGATGGATTTCTGAACCTTAGCCCATCATTCACAACAGCTGTAAATTTGGGACAATGTACAGTACCAGCTGTACAGGCCTCATTTACAAAGCTAGAGTTATGGCGTCACTCAGATCTGCAGATAGGTTTTAGTGTGATTAATGCCCTAGTGGCTGGAGCCCGTATATAAGAATTACCTGCTGTTGCAGAGGCCCCCATACTTTTAGGGCCTTATCTCCCTTCTGAAAGCAGAGACCACTTAATCACAACTCTATATACACTGAAATAAAACCCTCTGATTTGCCTATATCCCTGTTCTCGGCTTGATCAGCTTTTGTGATGGTAGGACTAACTCTATGAATTATCTACAGTATCGGTAGAATTGCAACTATGTATTAAAAATGGTTCTTCAGTGACTCTTGGTAAATTATTTTCTCTGCAACTGTTTTAAGGATCCTAGAGATCTGTTGGGTCATCTAGGCTCAGATTTTTAAAGGTATTTAGCTTCCACCACTGACCTTGGAAAACTAATTCACAGTCTAATAGAGCCTGGGTAACATTTTCAAAAGTACCTCAGTGACTTAGGATCCTAAATCCCATTTTCAAAAGGGATTTAGGGCCATATTTTAAAAGATGCAGATAGGCACTTAGTGGGATTTTCAGAAGAGTCTAGGTACCTAACTCCCTTTGATTTCAAAAGGACTTGGGTACCTAAATACCTTTTAAAAATCTGGCCCTTTGTGGGGCTTTTGGGCCTTAGACTCGTAAGTCACTTAGATGCCTTTACAAATTTTGCCCCTAAGTATTAGGAATTTTTTCAGTGCTTGGGTGTATATACTAACTGCTACAACATCATTAGGATTATCTAACTTTTGTGAACTTCAGTGAGAGATTCCTTTATTTTTTACATGGGGAAAACCACATCAGTGCAATGGTAAGGTTGCACAGTTAAATACTCGAAAGTCTGGAAATGTAAAAGTTAAGGCTGAACATATAACCTTAACTATGCCCTAAGGCAGATGAAGTCAATGGAGTTACACCAGTTTAAAACAAGACTCAGGCCCCCAGTGTTTACTTCATCATTATTTAAGCAACCTGTCACCAGCTTCCTTCCCCAGGGCACCCGTTAGGTCCTGAGCTAGGCCTCTGCTCTGCAGTGTCTATGTAGTTCACCATGCCAGTCCTGTCGTAAGAAGCTCAGCCTGCCAGCTAAGCCCCAGTCTGCCCCTTCCAGGGTTGTCAACCAGCAAGAAAAGAAATTAACACAAATGAATTGTCCCACAGGTGGGCTAAAGCTCTCTTCATTCAAAGGGCTTCTGTTAAGCTGTGGCCCTAACTTAGCTCACAACCCAATATGGAGAAATAGACCCTGGCTCAGCATCAGGCGCTCCCTTCTTTCGGGGAGGGGCTGTCAGGCAACAGTCATCCAAGGCATTTTTGCCTTCAGTCCACCCTCGCTCTAGAAGCCAAGGACTCTCCTCTTTGGTCTGCCACCAATTGTGCTGTGTTTTCCTCTTTAACCTCCTCCCTCCAGGTCTGACATCTCTCACAGGTGTGGCTGGGCAGGGGTGACTGAGCCCACAATAGCTCATTAACTGGTGGTGCCCGGCGTGCGGTTTGTACACCCCATCACACAAACTCACATTGAAGACAACAGAAGGAAGCTAGCTACAATGGGCCTGATTTCCCACTGTCTGGCCCATTGTGTAGTTATAAGAGAGAGTATAAGGGAGAGAGAGTATAAGGCCCAGATCCTGGAAGGTAGGAGCCGAAATACCGTTGAGGATCTAGGCCTAAAATACTACCAGATCAGAACGCTAGCATTTTACACCTGCTTTTCACAGGTGTAATGGAGTGACAAGGGGCAAGGTGGAAGATCTTACTGTGGTCTTGCAGGCTGTGCCTTTAAGGGCCGAGCTTCCCAGACTGAGAATATGGGCAGGACACTGTGAAGCTCCTGTTATGATCAGCCAGTTGGAACCAGACACAGAATAAAGCAGTTCTCTAGCAAGCACATTAAATACTGTGTGATCAGTGAACGTACTTATATTTAGACCTTGCTCCTTCCAATTAGCTCTCCTAGGCAGACCCTGTACCCACACAGAACCACAGTGTTTTCAGTAAAAAGAACAGGAGTACTCGTGGCACCTTTTCCGTGTGGCTTTGTGTGGCTGCAGGAATCTGCTAGGAAGGAGCTAGTTGTGGGATCAGGACCTAAATTTTTATTGAGGCCAGCTCCCTTTGACAGTGCTATCTGAGTGTTTTAAACATTACAAAGAGGCAACAGATCATCTTGACCTAGATTCTTAGCAGCTTTGTTAAGGCAAAGCAGGGGTTTTTTTAAGCAAAGCAAAAGCACTGGTCTCACATGAGGGCTGTGCCCAAGCCACGTTTCAGTTGCCAGCTGTTCTTACTGTCTACCCATTCAAAAAAGTATGGAAAGAATTTTTTTAAGTTGGAAAATTAGTTTCTTCTCCATCGTCTGTTGCTCAAAAAGCAACTGATGGGATTATAAAAAAGATCCACTTTAAAAGCTATAATCTCCCAACACTATACGGGAGTGTCACCCAAGTCTTTCTATTATAGCTCCCTGTTTTCACATGCACATAATTTAAAAACAAAAATTCAGCCCCCAAAGATAGATGTCTTGGAACGGGAGGGGCGGGGGGAGTGTGTGTGTCTGTGTGTCAGAGAAAGAGAAAACAAGGGGTTCCAATGCAAAGTGTTTTGTAGCCTTTTAGGGAGGCCTAGACACATATATGGCCCAACCGAATGACATTATATTTGTTTAATTGGAAGAGCCTACATGCTAAAGCTGATGAGATTTGGTGGAGGAGTACAGCTGCCCTGGCTTAGAGGCAGGTGTGCATGTTGAATGGGGATAGGGTGGGGGTCTATAGGAGATGCAAAGCAGAGAAATAAATATACTAAATATATAGAACCTGATTCTCGGTTACTTGGTCTTTGTGCATGGAGCAGGGACACAAGTGGTAGGTCTTAAGGTGGCTTTGTGAGCTCTGTATTCTGGGGCTGTGCAGGGGCCTGTCTGGTCACCAATGTAAGTTAGAGCAGCCTCTGGGCTGCTCTAATTTATGCTTTGCTTCCCATGTCCTCTTATGGGCCCTGGGAAGCAGAGAACAGCTGTAGAGCCATGCACTCCAGCCATGCCCCTGACACATCTCAATCCCTCCCCTACACCAGTCACCAGATACCAGGATCAGGGCCAGGATAGTGTCCTTATGCCATTTCTGTACCAGGTAGGGCCTCTCCCCAGGGGGCATTCTGAAGGGGACTGTTTTCACCCACTTTAAGACCCTTTTATGCTGCCTTGAAAGGACCTTATTGTAACTGAGAATCAGTCCTACAGAGTGAAAGAGAAAGCAGTGATGGGGATGAAATCTGAGGAAGGGGATGAAATCTGTCATATAATTTAATGCTTTGGATAGTATAGCCAGTAACGTAGGTTGTTCAGGGCTTTTAGGATGCTGAACTTCTGATTTAAAGACAAGAGTGGCAGCTTACCTTCTGGGTGGCCTGCTCTTCACTGTTGATCTATGGGTGAATGCCTGCTTTAAGCTTCATAAGCATCACCTCAAATAACTGAGTTAATGGGCCTACCCTATGTAACCAGGGCCTGAAACACACGATAACAACCAGCTGCCAAGTCAAATGTTCTAATGATAATAGATCCAGTCGTACAAAATTTCATGCATAAACCTTGATTGTGAACTTGACTTACCCACCACGTCACCAATAGTTCTGTGCCTATCTTCTGCATGTAACATTCATTAATATGCAGCTACTATGTAATTAGCATGACAAACCCCAGGTCATTTTAGCCTTGGAAGAAATGGATTTTGAAAAACCAAACATTATCATCACAGTTTTTAAATTATGCAACGAGGATGATCAGGCATTCTAACCAGCCAGACACCAAATGGAAACTTTATAGTCAAATTAATAGCAAATGACATGCCTTATTAAGGGTGGTTGTAGAAATGCTGAAGATGGGTTTTGAAATGTGGCATTGTTCAGATGGCACCCATCATTCTTATGTGGTTTCAAAAGCACCTGCTGAAGAGGGAGGTCCAGTGAAGGAGGAATTAAATTGAAAATAAATGTACATAGCGAGTGGTCAATATTCTTTTGGTTAATCTAACAGTGAAAAACAATAGAGCTAACAAGAGCTTTGAATATTGCTGATTGCCCCCTGCATTTAAATGGTGGCATAATTCTCCACAGGCTTGTCTACCTGCTGGTTGCACCAGTTTTGCTTAAGGGTATGTCTACACCCAGCCGCTAATTCCGCGGCTGGCAATCAAAGTTCTGGGTTCGACTTATCGCGTCTTGTCTGGACGCGATAAGTCGAACCAGGAAGTGCTCGCCGTCGACTGCGGTACTCCAGCTAGACGAAAGGAGTACCGCGGAGTCGATGGGGGAGCCTGCCTACCGCGTGTGGACCGAGGTAAGTTCGAACTAAGGTACTTCGAACTTGTTGCGTACCTTAGTTCGATTTGGGGGTTTAGTGTAGACCAAGCCTAAGGTGATTTTAAACCAATTTAATTAAGCTGGTGCAAAAGGCTGTGTGTGGATACACGGATTTCACTTTAAACCAGGCTTATTACAGTTCAGTTCAACCTGATTAGGAAGAGGTTTAAGCTAAACCAGAATAAGGCTCTCTTAAACCAAAATAAGAGTACACACACAGCGAGTTGTGCTGGTTTAACAAAACCTGTGCAAGTCCTTGGGGAGACAATGCGCAAGGTTTCCTTTTACATCATGGTCAGGTTTTTAAAGATGCAAATCTGCACATTTGACTCACATGTGCCTCTCCCAGTGGGCATGTGCAACTCGTAATCTGTGTTCATAAAGTAGGGACTATGTGAGAAAATCCAGAACTGTTCCCATGAATCAAGAGTTTTGTACACATGGACTGGACATATGCCTAGAACAGGGGTTGGCAACGTTTGGCACGCGGCTCACCAGGGTAAGCACCCTGGCGGGCCGGGCCAGTTTATTTACCTGCTGATGCGGCAGGTTTGGCCGATCGCGGCCCCCACTGGCCGCGGTTCACCGTCCCAGGCCAATGGGGGCGGTGGGAAGCCGTGGCCAGCACATCCCTCACCCGCATCACTTCCCGCCGCCCCCATTGGCCTGGGACGGCGAACCGTGGCCAGTGGGGGTCGCGATTGGCCGAACATGTTGCGTCAGCAGGTAAATAAATTGGCCCGGCCCACTAGGGTGCTTACCCTGGCGAGCCGCATGCCAAACGCTGCCGACCCCTGGCCTAGAACATGCTGTCTCTCACTTATGTGGCTAGTCCACAAAGAGGCTAAGGTCCGGAGCCTCAACGGTATTTAGGTGAAATCAGTGGGAATTAGGACCTGCAAACCTCTGAGAATCTGGCCCAGAATGCCCACTACTGCTAACAGATAAAGGAATTACTTCTCACTTCAAGTGGAATATACCTTCCTTTTGTGCAGTATTCCAGCCTTGTCAGTAACCATGGATAAGGATCACGGCAATATTATGCAAAATTATACCTTTCAAATTCTACATTAGGCCTCTTGCTAGGACATATCAATCAAATGGCAACTTTCACTGAGGGAGATGTATGCACCGTACACAGTTATGAGATTAATGGCTGGCATTTCTGAAAGAGATGTTTTGAAATGTGTTCATTTTTTGAATATATCTAAATAGGCAGGTATAGATACATCAAGCCCCTTAATCTTCACCTGTTTGAAAGAATCCACCATTTTACAGATATTCCCCCTGTATTAAAATGGGAAAGCCCATTAGAACTGGTAGAACCATTCCAGCCATTTTAATGTTTTAAGTGTGTCCATTTTTCTCTTGTCTAGTGAGCTGTTATATGAGAATGTAGCTAATCCTTGCAGGTTTCATTTAAGGGCACTGTTGTAGGTGGCAGTGCGTTAAAAAGCTCTAGGGAACTAGTATAAGGTTTTTATTTTAAAAGCTATAAGCTTAGGGACACACACAATGTTCTCTTGCAACTAAGATTAGTGACAGCTGGCTGCTATAAAGCAGCCATGCTCTGTTGTAAATCATCTTCAATGTGATGTCATTATAACTGACAACAAATTTTCCAAATGTCATTGTAGCTGATTGGCGTAGGATAGTATATGAATGAGTTAATTTATGGTTAAGGAGAGAGAGAGAGAGAGAGAGCGCGAGCTGGCTGCTGCTCGCTGTTCACAAGTTGGTTTTCCTTTCTGAACAAAGAAGAGTACCTCATGTGAATCACTGGTGTGGTAAAGCCACAAAGTTGAGGGCTGTCCAGATTCAAGTTTTTGTTGCGGTCCATTATAAAGATAGGGATCATTTGCAAAAGTCAGATCAAGATAGTTCAAATTTTGGTTGTTCAGAGCGGGGAGGTTTAATTTGGGCCCATCAATAGGAATCTCTTTTATGCATCTCTATTCCTTGTGGAACATAGGGTCTTCACCACTGCCTTCCATTTTTGCTGGTCTCCTTCTGCAGTCTTAGCTTTCAATTTTGCTTCTCTTGTGTGTTTCCACGTTGTCCGTGGTCTACCTCGTCAACTCTTAGTCTAGGGGGTTCCAGTCCAATACCTCTACTGTTATGTTATTCTGGCCTTTCTTCCATGTAGATCTAGCCATATTCATTTTCATTCTGTAATTTCTTGTTCTATCAGTTTCTGTTTCTTCTTCCTCCAGAAGTCTTAGTTTGTGATTTTTTTTCTGGCTGTCTGATATTTGAGAATTTGTCTAAGGAGCTGTTTATGAAAACTTAAAGTTTAGATAGTGAGGTCTTACTAAGTCTCCAGGTTTCAGCACCATAGTAAGACCAACTTTGCAATGGTTTAATCTGGGGGCAAGATTTCTGTTTCTACAGATCAGATTTAGAGTTCCAAAGGCATGTTGGGCTTTCACTCTTCTGGTTTTAAGGTCTTCGTTTGTTCCACCTTTTGCACTTCCAAAATGCTTCAATATGTTGATTTTCAATCCTACTAATTGTGCATAGTCCTGGAGATAATTTGTTTTGGCTTGCATGTCTCCATGGGTTTGGGATAGCAAGTTGATGTCATCTGCAAAGTCAGGGTCCTCTAACTTCTGTGTGAAAGTCTTACAACTTAAGACATCTTTGTCTGATGCTTATCGTAACCTCAAATGGCTTCGTCAGTTTGCTGTTATGTATTACTTGGCATGTCATTTTTACAAAAGCTCTGAATGATGTTCACACATTTGAAAGATTCCATAGTGGTGTAGCAACTTCCATAAAACTGTTCTATCCACTGTATCAAAGGCTTTTTTGGAAAGATCTAAAATTCATTTAAAGCAGTGACTGCTATTTGATCAACAGTTCTGTGATGCTCTGTAGGGTTATTATTTGATGTATACATAAATTCTCTTGTCTGAACCCTGCCTGTTCTTGTTGTAATCTTGAATCTACCACTTTCTTTAGTTTGTGTAGAATAATACGTATAAATACCTTACTTGGGATAGACCAGCAATTGGAGGCCCCTCTAGTTTTTACACTGACTGAGGCCTATTTTCTTTGGTAGCTTCACTACATGATGTTGTTCCAAGACCAGGCCTTAATTTCGGTTTAATTTTGCATCTTTCTTCTATTTTTTGCCATGTATCCTCAGATAGCCATTTGCTGTGATGTTTCTTCCTGAATCCCAGCACCTCTTCACAAGTTTTAGTGAAAGAATTTAGATGTATATAGCACAGGGGTGGGCAAACTTTTTGGCTCGAGAGCCACATTGGGGTTGCAAAACTGGATGGAAGTCCGGGTAGGGAAGGCTGTGCTGCCCCAAACAGCCTGCCCCCCCCCATCCGACCCCTCCCACTTCCCGCCCCTTGACTGCCCCCCTCAGAACTCCCCACCCATCCAACCCCACTCCTTGTCCCCTAAATGTTCTCCCTCCTCTTTGTAACAACCTTTTATGTACTTGAAAACTGTTATGTACACTCTCAGTCTTCTCTTTTCCAGATTAAATAAACCCATTTTTTTTTTCAATCTTCCGTCATAGGTCATGTTTTCTAGACCTTTAATCATTTTTGTTGCCCTTCTCTGGACCTTCTCCAATTTGTCCACATCTTTCCTGAAATGTGACGCCCAAAACTGGACAGAATACTCCAGCTGACGCCTAATCAGTGCAGAGTAGAGCAGAAAAAATATTCTCGTGTCTTGCTTACAATACTCCTGCTAATACATACCAGAATGATGTTTGCTTTTTTTGCATCAATGTTACACTGTTGACTCATATTTAGCTTGTGATCCACTCTGCCCCCGAGATCCCTTTCCGCAGTACTCCTTCCTAGGCAGTTGTGGAAGCAGAAAAAGAACTGACAGGAAGGGGATTGCAATGCATGACAATTTGTTAGCAAGAGTCAGGCTAACTGTAACCCTAATAACACGAGATTTGTAGAAGCGAGGAATGCGTGAGGCGAGTGGGAAAGAACCGTGTGAGAAGTTGTTGCGACCTTGTGTAGATAATATGTAGATAATATGGAATGTAGATTAAGAGTCTACATTAGTGAGCAAAACAAGATAGCAGAATGACCTATGTATAAACAAAATGCAGCTGTTGCTCATTATTGTCTGTAACAAAACGTATAAATGCTTGCTGTAATTGTTTACCTGTTGAGAGACCTGTTTAGCTCTCTCCCTCTATGCAATTGATAGAGAGAAAATAAAGTATCTGACTTGCTGTACCCAAACAAAAAGTGAGAACTCTGTTATTCTCCGACAATTTGGGGGCTTGTCCGGGATGGCAACGCCCGCAGAGACACCGGCGGCTGCTACGGATCGTTCCCCTTCGAACCCCATGGTGCCACAATAGAGGTAGGAGACCTTTTGAAATCTCTATTGGGGTGTCGGAGGAGGACTGTCCGTGGGGCCGTCTGTCCCTGTTGGGCTCACGCCATCCGAACTTATTGACTGTGCAGCAAGATCAGATGCAGAGCGGTTCTGGGGAATTGTTTTGCTGCCCCCAATAAGGTAGTTGTATGCGGTTCTGGAGAGCTT
The DNA here is from genome assembly GCF_011386835.1 of Chrysemys picta bellii. NCBI lineage: Eukaryota > Metazoa > Chordata > Testudines > Emydidae > Chrysemys > Chrysemys picta. The sequence goes on along the minus strand of NC_088801.1, from coordinate 8,256,330 downwards.
TTACTTTGGCCGCCCCCATATGCATAAGAGAGATGCATAGGTATGCACTGGTGCTGAGGGGTTTTTACTGCCTCAAGAGGGGTTGTTACCGCCTCATAGTGAATTGAGTCCGGACATAAGGTACAGATGGATCATGGTATTTGGAGATAGAGGCCGTGGGGTGTGTGCGTGTGTGTACACCAGTGTGAATTGAGAGTTACCGGAAGACGCCCAGAGTACTCTGCGAAGTCTTTTGGCTCGTGACCAGAACTACTCTAACGCAAGCCCGGTAACTAGAAAATCTTTTAGGAGATCCGACCCATGGTGGGCTAACTCGGCCTGGCGAGGAAGCTACCTGGGTCTAGGAGTGTGTGAACCCACCTTCCCTCCCCTTTTCCTCTCTGTGTGAGCCACTGACAGTCTGATCATCTCACAGGATGCAACGAGAGTAAGCGGCGCCGTCTCTCTGAGACTAGCCGACGCTCTTTGCTGAAGGGAGGTGTAGGAGGGTTGTGGCCATCCTCGTTAGCCTCTCCTGTGTGAGCACCCTGTAGGGAGAGATCCTTAGTTTATGTGCCGCTAGAGCGGACAGGGCATCCTCCCTGTGTGTGTGATTGGAAAATGGGTGGGGGACAGTCTAAGCATTCCCTCTCACCCCCTAAGGGTACCCCATCTGATTTCATGTACATTCATTATGGTCCTAAAACCTGCAGGTATTTAGAGAATTGGAATCATTACACGCGTGCAAATCCATCTAAACAATGCCCACTAGAAGGTACCTTCAATCTAGATAAGATCATACATCTCAGAGGAGCTTTTAATTACCAAAAAGCCTCTGACACACAATGGGAGCAATTTGTCTATTGAGGAAAGGAACGGGTTAATTTGAAATTCAGCTTGGTCCAGAGATAAAGAGAAAGTTAATCTGCGTTCAAGGTCAAGAATCAATGCAGACCAGGCTAAGTACAAAGAAAACTGCTTTTGGCCCCAGCTGGCTGTGAAAAAAATATAGACAGAGTCAAACCAAAGGCAATACAAGTTACAGTGCTGAGATTACATTTGCAAAGCTTAACTGTCCAGTGAGATCCAACAGTCTGCCTTTGCGACCCTGGAGCCGGCGTGGTTTGGGGACGCTGAAGAAGCCACAGGCAGCCGGCCTGGACTGGAATCACTGAAAAGACGCCCCAGGAGACCCCAGGGCGTAAAAGAACTGCCCTCCCAAGAGAGGAAGCAAGTTGGAGATTGCACAGCGCCTTCTCTGAACGTTATACACAGACGTGGCCAGTCTGGACATACGTGTGTGAGTATGAAAGTGTGCCTACTCTCAGCCGCAGTAAGTCTGAGAACCGGAGAGGGGTTTAGTATTCCTCTCTCCACTCCGGTTGACCGGGAAGGGTGTCAGGTGGATCTACGCCAGTCGTAGCAAGACTGGGCAATAGAGAAGTTGGAGAAAAGGGAAGAGTTGTGTACTTGATAACTAGAATTGAGCAATTAAGAGCATAGATCATGAACCAGGCAGCAGCTCAATCCTACGCCCAGGGCAAGTTGCAAGCCTTGAGACAGGACTTCCAGGCAGAAAAGGAAGCACTGGCTAAGCAAATACCGGTCCTTCAGGGACTTGTCAGAATTTAATCATTTGTGTTTGCATATGCTGTAACAGCAGTGTGTTTGCCACAAAAGAAAATTGAATAGCTAAACGCCAATGGGCCATGCGTTTTGCCCAGGTGGCAAGCCTCATGAGGGAGGACTCGGGTAGCCTTGTGAGTAAGAATGTTTAAGGGAAGAGACCAGGAAGGGTGGGGGCTAGTTGAGAAGCCCACCCTCCTAGCTAAATTGGTAGTGAAAAAGCCGGTGCCCATGGAAGGGACGGTTCAGCGAGAAAAGCAGGATCAGGCCCAAGCGGGCAGGCAACAGATAGAGAGATTGGAAAACAGGTTGGAAATTTTGAGGGCATAGTGGAAGGAAAGGAGTAAGTAATTATAAGCATGGGGATTTCAAATCCCCAGGGTAATAATTGGAATGGTAAAATGTGTGTAAGACAGAGTCTTTGTATCAAGGTGCAAGGCTCTCCTTTCTTCTGCAGAATAAAGCAACTCTTCCTTATCCCTGTCTGGCTGTTATTGGCTCTCAGCTAGGTGGACCCAATATTTCGGTGACAGTTTCTGGTGACTCTGCCGGGACTCTCCTAGCTCGGACATTGGACTCCGGACGGCTGCGGTGAACTGGGAACGGCGCCAACGGGGTGTTTTGCCCCTTTTCTCTGTTTCACCGCAGCCCCTGGAGTTCGTGTTCCAATAAGGTGAGTCCTAATAGGATAAGGAGACACTATCTGGTTCTGGTTCGGTTCTGTTTTGGTTAACCGGTTAATGAATTTCTGTCTTATACATTTGGGCATTAGGTGTGTGAACAGAACTGAGCCTCTCATTCGTAATTCCTCAGAGTGGAAGCCATTGCGTGCGATGAAGCTCTGAGGTCGAATTGGGATCCTTCTGTCCCGTCCCCATTTTGTATGTGTGCAACTGATTGTTCCTTCCTAAATGGAGTACTTTGCATTTGTCCTTATTGAATTTCATGCTATTTACTTCAGACGAATAGATACCAAGTGCTTGAAAATGAAAATGATGGAACAGTGGAAGGCAAATGGAAATGGGTAAAGGAGAACAGCAATCTAGCCATTAATAAATGCCTCATGGAGTAATGCTACATTTTAGTTACGGGTATTTTTAGTAAAAGTCATGGACAGGTCATGGGCAGTAAACAAAAATTCATGGCCCGTGACCAGTCCATGACTTGTACTATATATCCGTGACTATATCTTGGGGTGGGAGACAGCCTGGTGGGGTGGGTGCCACGGGTGCTCAGGGGTGGTGGTGGCAGCATACTGGCTGGGAGGGTGGGAGTTGGTGGGGTTGGCAGGCTCCCTACCCAGCTCCGCACCTCCCCGGAAGCAGCGACATCCCTCAGTTCCTAGGCGGAGGTGCAGCCACACAGCTCTGTATGCTGCCTCTTCCCCGAGCGCCGGCTCCACAGCTCCCATTGACTGGGCACCACAGCCAATGGGAGCTGGGGGGCGGTGCCTACAGGCGGAGGCAGCATGCAGAGCTTCCTGGCCGCACCTCCCACTAGGAGCTGAGGGATGTCGCCGCTTCCGGGGAACCCCCCTGAGGTAAGCGCCGCCCAGAGGCCTCACTCCCCTCCCTCATCCCAACCCCTAGCCCTAAGCCTCCCACCCAAACTCCTGCTGCTGCTTGGGGAGGTGGGGTGGTGGCCCGAGACTGCCCAAGCAGCGGATGGTGCGGCTGGCCCCGGGGCCACCCAAGCTGCTCAGACGGCACCCGGGCCAGCCACACCAGCCGCTGCAGAAGTCATGGAGGTCACGGAAAGTCATGGAATCCATGACCTCCCTGACAAACTCGCAGCCTCTCTCATGAGTGCCCTAAAAGGATAATTGTTTTCCATACCATTGACATAGGATTTTCTATCAGGTCAGAAATGAGCTTCTCATTCCCCTGAAAAACGGCCTCTTGCACAAGGCAGTTAGTTGCATGCCAGTCACAGTGGGGTTTCCAATTAGATAGAATTGCTGAATTCTAACGCTCCTCGCACTGCTGTTTCAGGCCTTCAGCTGAAAGATGGGGAAAAAACTGTTCAGTGTTAAACTTTACATTGTGTACTCACCACCCAGTGTGTGTGTGAACTCCCTTCAATCGCCAAGCTTGCTGAGCCGTTATAAAACCCGTACGTACAATAAGACCAGCTCCAAAGCCTGTTGAAGTCAATGGAAACACTCCCTTTGACCCCAATCAGCTTTGTATAAGGCCCTCAGTACAGCACAACTTTATTTTGCAGAAGGGTTTTCATGCAAACACGGTTCCAAAATACTTTAGTGTCAAATAATGTTTAAAAAATGAAATTTGCAGATGATTTTAAGACATTTAAAAGGGAGCTGCAGAGTTGATGAGGTAGAAAAACAAAGGCAGGTGAAGGCTTTCATTTCAACCGTGATGGAACAGCTGGTAACGGCTGAGTGGAGTGCCTGGGTAGGAGAGAGGGTGGGAAAAGCAGTTACCTATGCGTTCAAAAGAAAAATAATCTTTCCTAGTGACAGGCTGTCGTGTGCAGCGTGATTCTGGTACCTGTAATCCCAGACAGTACATGTACAAGATGGTGTGTAATATGTTAGCCTACAGCATTCCTGCACCTGCTGGCAAAGGTTGCTCACAGCATGTACCTGAGTCCTCTGCAAATGAAAAGATCACCATTAAAAAGAATGAATGCATCTCTGTTTGGTCTTTCATGGGAAAAATGCAACCACAGTTATCAGTGACCCACCAGTAGAACTCACTACGGCAGGACACTATTGTTGTAATTTCTTATTTCTATAGTGTTAGCACCTGGGCACCCCAGTCAAGGGCCAAGATCCCGTTATGCTAGTGGCTGTACAAACACAGAACAAAAAGATGGCCCTTGAAGCACATAGTTTAGTAAGATTCAAAAGTGTAGACAAATAGGAATAGCATTTTCATTCAAAATAAGTAAATTCACATTTGCAAATTTGATTAATTCACATGTATAAGGGCATACATTTATCACCTGCTGAAGCCAGGAATAAATATTTGTGTTTGTTACTGTGTGTCAGCTAGATCAGTGGTGGGCAACCTGCAGCCCGCGGGCAGCCCATCAGGGTAATCTGATTGTGGGCCGTGAGACATTTTGCTGATGTTGACCATCCGTAGGCACCGCCTCCCACAGCTCCCAGGGGCCGCGGTTCTCTGTTCCCAGCCAATGGGAGCTGTGGGAAGCGGCACCTGCAGGCAAAGGGGCCGCAGGGATGTGCTGGCCACCGCTTCCCATAGCTCCCATTGGCCAGGAACAGAGAACCGCGGCCACTGTGAGCTGCGGGGGGCGGTGCCCACGGACAGTCAACATCAGCAAAATGTCTCACGGCCTGCAATCAGATTATCCTGATGGGCTGCCCGCGGGCCGCAGGTTGCCCACCACTGAGCTAGATGCTTTAGAAGGGTATTATGCCTTACTCTAAATTGCCGAATACAGGTCATTGTTGGATGAGAGGATCATAGTTATAGTGAACTTTTGGGTTCTTCCTAGTATTGCGTGTCCTTTTCAGTGAATATATGAGCTGGTCCAAAAAAAATAGTCATCAGTACTATTATTGACTGGAAAAGTGGGTCACTGATTACAGGAAACATTTTGTGGAAAGTGTTTTCTTTCATCAGAAGTTTTTGATTTTTTTTTTTTAAATCAGAAAACCCCGCCCTCCCAAACTGAATATTTTCTGCCAAAACTCAAAGTTTATTTTGTTTTTTTTTATTGGCAGTTTTTGAGCAAAAGTATTGAGTTTGTGTGTTTTGGCATTTTGATTAAAAGTTAACTTTTTCCTCAGGGAAAATTTTTCTTTTCTGTCCAGCTCTAGTGAATAAGCAAAGAAGAAGTTAGGAGTAATGTAAGTGCAAGAATACAGGATCCCAGTTACAATGCAAGTCAGGAGAGATTGAGGCCTCCTTTGAAATGAGCAGTAAAAGCATCTGTTCTGCTGAGGCGCATAAGGCTCACAGTGGCAAAAGACTTTAATGATACCATTATCATTCAGGCAATTATCACATGCTGGTATGATCTAACACCAGCGCAGCCATTATTTGCCATGGAAATGGATTATTGTAACATACACTGTCACAAGATCGTTTCGGGGACTGCAATTTACTAATGTCCCCAGCAGTGCCACTGAAGGTTGCATTTAACCTCAAGCCACTAGCATGTGTGATCGCATAAAAAGCACTCACAGGCACATTTGTTCTTTTAAAAAAATGTGCACCCTACTGGAAAGCAAGGCCGGCTCCAGGCACCAGCCCACCAAGCTTGTGCTTGGGGCGGCCGTCGGGGAGAGCAGAGCCCCGGCTGGGCTCTCCGGCCTCCCCCCGGCGCTCTGGCCGCCACTCCGCCCTCCACCCGGCGCTCTGGCCGCCACTCCGCCCTCCCCCCGGCGCTCTGGCCACCGGGGAGAGCGGAGCCGCGGCGGGCTCTCTGCCCTCCCTCCGGCCCTCTGGCCGCTGGGGAGAGCGGAGCCCCAGCCAGCTCGCTGCCCTCCCCCCGGCGCTCTGGCCGCCGGGGAGAGCGGAGCCACGGCAGGCTCGCCGCCCTCTTCCCGGCGCTCTGGCCGCCGGGGAGAGCAGAGCCCTGGCCGGGCTCTCCGCCCTCCTCCCAGGGCTCCGGCCGCCAGCAGAGCTGCGGCAGGCTCGCCGCCCTCCCCCCGGCACTCTGGCCGGTCGGGGAGAGCGGCCTGCGTCAGTGCCCTCCCCTGCCGCCCTGGGGGGGGGGGGGGGGGGGGCGGAGGGAGGCTTTTTTGCCTGGGGTGGCAAAAAAGCCAGAGCCGGCCCTGCTGGAAAGTCCCTCAGTGTACATGATACCATATGTTCTTGTGCATAATTTCAACGAGTGCAGAGTAGAATTCATTCTTAGGAGGCTTCTAATATGCTATTAAGTCAGGTCCGAGCCTGCGAACTCTAGGGGTGTGTGTATAAGTTGTGCATTATGGATTATGTTTTTAAATGACCTATCCTAAGCCTTTTAAGCACAAACAAGTGTACATTTAACTATTTGTGTGTGTGTATGATGGTTTTATGAAGGTAGAACAGCGTCCCCAAACTTTGGAGGGTTGCGTCCCTCCCTTCCCCGTGTGGGGACCCCCTGCCTTCCACCCCCACCTGAGGCTGGGAGTGGGGCCGCAGCTCTGGGATCGGTGGGGGGACATGGACTGGTGTAAGGAGGCCAAGGCTAGGGCCGCAGTTGGGGGTGGGGCTGGGAACGGAGCCGAGGCCAGTGACCGAGGCTGGGGCGGGGCCAGGAGTGGAGCCGCGCGGAGGCTGTGGATGGGGCCACGCATGGGGGCTGGGAGCCCGGGGTGTAGCTGGGGGTGGGGAGAGGCTGAGTGGTGCCCCCCATGGGGACTGGCCCAGGCACCTCCCCGCCCACTGGATGTTCCTCCATGCCCCCCTAGGAGGGCGCACCCCACAGTTTGGGGACCTCTGAGGTAGAGGATAATTTATCCCCCCCATCACTTTGCTGTAGCTGTCCAAGCACTTGAGTGTAGCTTTATAAAGCCTCCCATTAGGCAGCTCTTCTTAATGTAATGTGGGGCTGCATGCGAAAGATCCTCTTGTTGCCAGAGTATGAGAGAGGCTCCTACGCAAGCCCTGGTCTCTCTGGCAAGAAATCCAGGCTGTATCATGTCACATAGAACAGCTCAGATGCAGCTTGTAACGCCCACTGCTGCCCTGCACAATCCAGGGGGATACATTTCATTAGGCTGGGAGGCTGTTCAGAGAGGAGCAAGGCTATTTAGGTCACCACTGCATGCTTGGTGCCTCACAAAAAGAATTCATTATGGAATCTGATTTAATTAACACAGTGCACCAGCTCTTAATGATATTCCATCTGGATATCTGCTAAAAGCACAGTAGCTACAGTTTTAGATTAGCACATAACTGAATAAAACACTGATTTGAGCTTGACTTTTACAATATGTCTTACTTAGGGTTCTCCGAGCAGCGTCTGATTCAATCACGTATGGGCCATCCCTACACTAGAGTAACTTAAGGCCTGATCCAAAGTCAGTAAGTTCCCACTGACATCATTGGGCTTTGCATCAGGCCGCTGAAGAATAAAAAAATCTGTACTATCTTTCTTCAGAGGCACCATTCATTATTTGTACTTGATCTGACCCGTCTGTCTTGATAGAAGGGAACCTTGTATTACTTGGAGCCTTATGAGGATGGGTGGTGTTTGGTTAGAACTTTCTTTCCATCTGTATGTGAATGGTCATTATAAACTATTGTCTGTGTGTCTCACTTTTTTGCATTCTACTTCCATTTTTATTTCTGCATATTTCTTTGTTTTAACACTCATCTCTGGTTGTTTGCGCCCCCACATAAATTATACATTAAAACAAACATTTTCCAATCAGCCATGCTGCAGATTCAGGTCAGAATGGGAATCTCGGGCATTTTGAAAAGCTGCTTTGCGCTGCTCTCCTTGAGTATAGATAGATAGAGCCTGCAAAGCTTTAGGTTACTAATGAAGATCCAGACCGGAAAAACGGAACATTTTTTGATTCAAACAAAAAAAAAAAAAAAAAAAAAAAAAAAACCCAACCAGATAATCCCATGAAAGTTTCAAATCAACTGAAGCTTATTTAGTTTACGTACATTTTTTTTTTTCTTGGCAGAAGATAGTTGCCATTTGTTCAATCATCTTCAACCATGACCCTGGCTGTGAACTCACTCAGGTATCAAGGGAGCTTAAAGAGCCCTTCCACTCCCCTGCACTTTCTACTGGCATCATGGGTTGCACTGGGGATGGCTGGGAGGACGGGACAGCAGCCGCTGCTGGGCCCTTCCTCCCCTCCTGTGCAAGGGCAGATAGGCAATGAGAAGAGCCATGGCTGGACTAGACCTGCACCCCTGTGATTCTCTACTGGTGCAGGCACCATAGAGACTATGGTTGTGATAAGCACAACTTAGGGCAGTCCTAAGGCTGCTCTAGCTTGCATTTTGGCTTCCAGCAGCAGCAAAATCAGGGAGGTGTACATAGCCCCCCCTCTGTCCTTGCACCAATGCTACAGCTGGCACAGGGATAAATCTGGTACAGGCAGAGGTGCATTTTGAGTGGCAAAGAAAGAGTAAAAATTATTTAAGTGCCAGATTGTGAAAATCCTCTTCCCCCCCCAACCCTGGAAGTCTTGCTGAAGTTTATAGGAGTTTTGTCTTGCAGGCACAGGCCATATTTTAGCCTATTTGATCGTTTGTTTGTGTTGCCCTAGGACAACATTGCCCAAAGATTTGTCGTCATTTAAAAAAAGAATGTTATTCTCTCAGGAATAAGCCCCTCAGAAACTTGAAACAAACCCAGCTGTTTTGTCTTCCAAACTGTTTAGCCTGTGTGGGGGGTGCATGCTAATTTGTTATTCTCCGGATGCTCCTCAGGGCTGGGAATTCTGAGGCTAGGTTTGAAATGGAAGAAGTACTGTTGAAACATTTGTTCTAGGAACAAAACAAATAAAAGATTCTATCAGCTTTACCTTTTTTTCCCCCCCAAAGTGGATCAGATTTTGGGTCTTCCAAGCTAGTGTCCCGTTAAGTATTTATTTTGTATCCCCACAAGGTATTGAATGGCTGACAAATGAACTAGCAAAGAAAGGTACAGAGCAGAAGAAGAAAAATATCAACGGTAAAACTAAGAAATACGCAACTTCTAGGAACAGATGTACTTCCAAGTGTTTACTGTCTTTACAGGAGGATGAACAGACCGGAGATAGCTGGTCTCTATCCTAGCTCTCGGTGACCTGCTGTGTGAGTTTAACCAAGTCACTACACCAAAATTTTCAAACACATGTCTGCTTATTTTGGGTGCCAATCTTGAGACATTTAGGCATGATTTTTCAGGGGCACTGCTGAGCGCACACAGTCCCATTGCCTTCAACCGGTTTTGTCTGGAACGTTTTGAAGGGCTAGCCCTAAACCTTTCTGTGCCTCGTTTTCATTTCCCCAGTCTAGGAAATAAGGCTTTCAACGCTTATCCACCTTCACAGGGGAGTTGTAAGGATTGGTTGGAAAGTGCTTTGAGATCCTTGGATTGAAGACTATCAGTGCAAACTATTATCAAAGCTTGGAAAATTTCCCAGACACCAGTTGGCCACAGGACTAGAGATTACAAACCTGGGTAAAAAAAATATCTGGGCTGCTGAACCTCCAAAGCCACACGCCCCCTTGTGGCCTCCATATTGTCAGTCAAGTCTCTAAATCACAGAAGATCAGGGTTGGAAGAGACCTCAGGAGGTCATCTAGTCCAACCACCTGCTCAAAGCAGGATCAATTCCCAACTAAATCATCCCAGCCAGGGCTTTGTCAAGCCTGACCTTAAAAACCTCCAAGGAAGGAGACTCCACCACCTCCCTAGGTAACGCATTCCAGTGCTTCACCACTCTCCTAGTGAAATACTGTTTCCTAATATCCAACCTAGACCTCCCCCCATTGCAACTTGAGACCATTGCTCCTTGTTCTGTCATCTGCCACCACATCTTGTAAACAACACATCTTTACAACTCTCAGGCTTTTGTGAGACCTTTCTTCATTTCCTGGCGTCACTCCATTTAGCCTCCCCAACCCCGCCATTCCCCAATTAATCATTATTTTATATTCATCTCTATCTTTCCCTGCCTTGGTTTCAGGGTCCATTTTTTCTTTGCTCCCTCTCTTCCTCCTCCCCCTTAGCACTGTCTCCCTACTTTGTGTTCGCGATTTCCCCCTTTGTTGGGGGTTGGCTGGGAGCCCCGGGCCGACGGTATGGCTAATGGCGATATTCTGGTGCTTAATGCTTACTGGCGAGGGTTCAAAGGGGCTGCTTTGCCTAGTGGTAATATCAGGGGAAGAGTTGCCTAGTGGTGAGAGTGGGGAGGGTAGGGGAACCTGGGCCTGCCCTACTCCACAGGGTTCCAACCCAGGGCCCTTCAGAAACAAGGTCCCCTGACACAGGGTTCAGGTCCCAATACCCCCAAGTGCGTTCCCTGGGGCTCTTCCTACCCTCGTCCCAGTCCCTTCTGCAGCTTCTCCGGGTTGGCTGTGGGCTCCCTCTCGCGTCCCTTCTGCTTCGTCTCTGGCAGCTCCTCTGCTGGCAAGAGCAAGTCGTTCCCTTCAGTTCCTGCAGTCGACGGGTAAGAGACTCAACCGCTTTGAGTCCCAGCTGCTGCCCGGCAGGAGGCTGCTGCACACAACTGCTCTTCTCCTCAGACTGAGCTGAGCTGCTACCTTATGAACGCTCCCTCACTAGGAGCATGCCCAGCAGGGATGATGGGGCGTGGCCTCTTGGGCCAAAAATTGCTCTTAACCCTTGCTTTACCAGTGCGGGGTCGATGTAACCCGTCACATCCTTACATTTCCTATCTTCTCCCCAACATCTCTCTTTCCCCATAACACACTTCTCTTTTCTGATTGATCCCATTTCCCTCTCTTCTCCCCTCCACCTACCCAACAACCTCCTCATAAATAGGCTGGCAGACACTGGGCGTGGAGCTTTTACCAGACATCTGTGAACCAGTGCACAAAATCTAATGTGGAAAATGGTAGACCCCACCACCTCAGAGCAGTGGTAAAATGTGGGAATAAAACCTTGTAGGACGGTCAATACAAGAACTGGCTTAAGCTCTTATGAGGTTGCGAAACCGACATTCCCAGAAGCAGGAAGCTCACAGAAAAGGGAAGTTCAGTGCCTAACTCACACCATTGTGCTTTGTTCACCTGCCACAATGGTGTAGGCAGAGACAGGTGGATCAGCCTTCACTTTGAATTTCCTGCTTTTTGTTGGTTTGCATCTCAAGCACTGTTATTCAAACCCCAGACTGTACAATGAAGTGCACAGACAGGAACGCGCTGCTCCCTAAGCACCTGCCAAGACTTTTCAGTGGGGTCCTAGAGCTAAGGCCCCAGGTGTACTAGAGCGGTGAGCTTTGCTTTGGCATTCCTAGGCAGGCTTATTGAAGTCAATCGGGAGCTGTACCGGCGGCACATTAATGTTCTCTGTGTCCAGCACTGGCCCAAGAAGTAACTTAACTGGAGTGGGTTTGCTGAGGCTGTATTTGCAGAAGAGGTGGACCAAAGCCAGAACCAGGTAACCATCCCTCGAGTTCAAGTTTTGAGGTTTGGAGGGAGTAGGCTCCAAACCAGCTTTGGGTTTGGTTTTGCAGGACAAAATCCCAACTAACGAAAAGTCTCCTCCTGCTTTTGCCCATCATTTCTTATTGAAATAGACAAAGCAAAACCAGAAGAGTTTTATCTGAACCCTTCCTCTTCCTCCTCCCGCACCCACAGAGGTGGGGGTTCAAACAGGCTGTTTGACCAGATGAATTCAGGGTAGGCAGTGCCTGCCCAGCTTTTCAGTGGTCTGTACCAACCTCAGAGTGGAAAGCAAGGATAGGATCGGAAGGCACTCAACCCAGAGAAAGTAGTAATACACGAGTCACATCAGCCCCTCCCTAGCTCAATCCGAGCAAGGAGAGTTTGCAAAACTAAAACCAACCTTGGTTTCCTTGTCTCTGCATGTCAATTCTGGACATGTGTCACCACCTAAGGCCTCAACAGTCTAGTACAGGGGTGGGCAAACTTTTTGGTCTGGGGGCCGCACCAGGTTTTGTAAATTCTATGGAAGGCCGGTTAGGGGAGGCGGTTGTGGCCCCGCCCCCCACCTCCTATCTGCCCCATCCAACCATCCCTGTTCCTTGACGGCTCCTCTGGGACCCCCCCCCCCCCGCTCCCTGTCCCCTGACCGCCCCCAGCACCCCCCCATCAAACCCCTCCTCTCATTCCTGACAGCCCCCCCCCGAAACCCCTACCCCATCCAACCACCCCTTCTCCCTGTCCCCTAACTGCCCCCTGCTGCCCCATCCAACCTCCCCTCCTTCCTGACTGCCCCCCGGGACTCCTGCCCCCATTCAACCTCCCTGTTCCCCGCCCTCTGACCGCCCCAACCCTATTCACACCCCTGCCCCCTGACCACTACCCCGAACTCCCCTGCCCTCTATCCAACCCTCCCTGCCCCCTTACCGTGCTGCCTGGAGCACCGGTGGCTGGCACCGCTACAGCCGTGCCACCTGGCTGGAGCCGGGCCACGCCGCTGCCGCCACCATGCAGCTCAGAGACCGGGTCAGGCCGGGCTCTGCAGCTGCGCTGCCCCAGGAGCTCACAGCCCCACCGCCCAGAGCATTGTGGGAGAGGAGGAACAGTGGGGGAGGGGTCAGGAGCTCGGGGGCCGGGCAGGATATGGCCCGCGGGCCGTAGTTTGCCCACCTCTGGTATAGTATAACTCCCTGGGACTCCATGAACAAAGGTATCACCATCATGTTCATCCAGCTCAAAGCTATTTCATAGCACTGTTGGTGTGTGAGCGTAACCCACTGGTGAGCATGTGTTACATGTCTCCCCCTATGCCTGATCCACGCAGGACAGGAGTCTGTTACAGCCCCAGCTGCAAAGCCTTGGCTCTTTAGCTCAAACCACAGCAGCTCATGCTTTAGCTCTGCAAGGCCCCAGTTCAATTCCTAGATGATGGCTGTCCCATTGGTTCTGGGACCACAGGGCCAAGATATGCATGTGTATCCCCTGCATTCTTTGCAAGCAAGGCTTTTGTAGAGCCGAGGATGAATGTAGTCTCCAGATTCAATGGGTGCACTGTGCTAGGGAAGGGAGGGGGGCTGTATGAGGGTTGAAGAGGGCCCAGCCCTGTGGGGTTACTACCCTCCCTGCGGGAAATGGGGGAGGCTCAGCCCTGGATGCAACTGCGGGACAATCTTAGTCCCGCCTCCCCCTGACCTCTAGCCTTGTTGCTGTTTGGAGCAGTATCCTCAACCCCACTCCTCCCTCTAGGCTCTTGGCCTGACAGGTCACCTCACGTCTGGCACAATGGGAGGATTCTGGGCCTTGCTGGGACAGGCAAGTTACTCTTTCTGCACTATCGATAGCGGGTGCCAAACCTGAGTGGCATTGAGACTATTTGCTAGGTTGCAACCTGACCCACTGCAGGGCAAAACCTAAGTGGCATCGCGTGTTCTGTGGGTGCAATTCAACCCCCGCTAAAGCTTCCTCTGTGTAGAGCTCTTCTTGTGATCCACCGCTCCACCCTGAATATGCATAGGAGTGGTGAAAAGCAAAATAGTCCGTAAATTGTACCAGGAAAGTCTAACAAGCTTAGAGCAAGAGGAAGACTATAGGAACCCCCTTCTTCATAGTCTAATGATTGCTTAGCCATGCAGCATGGAGATCATTCAGTCTCCAAGCAACTGAGCACAGTTTGCCATGACCCAAAAATCCACCCCTGCTTGAAGTCAATAGCATTCCACAGGACGCAAGGGAGGCAAAAGCCAGACCAACAGCTCTGCAACATTTGCAAGGAACCAATTAAGCACGGAGTGGGCAACATAAAATATTATCTTTGGATATTTCTTTCCACCATAGGAGGCTAGTCACATTATGTGTGTCTAAAACTCTCAGTGCCTACCCCGATTACAAAATGCAAGTACAACTGTAGGTTTAATTATTCAGCCAGAATGAATTATGACAGATTAAAGAACAGAGCACATCCTGCAGTGGGCTCGTGTTAAATAAGAACAGGTGATCCATGTCAGCTAGCGTTTAATTTCCCACATAGCCCTTCTGTCTTTGCCATTGTCGTTCTAACTTTCCCATCTAGAGGCGTGAACGCTATACAGCCACATGTACTCAAACTGTCATGCAACATAACCCCTGTTTGCTTTGAAATCGATATTATTCCTCTGTGGTCATGCTTGCAACGAAAGGGGTTTGTAACGGATTCACCTTCTGCAATACCCGGCCATCTTGTTTTTCTGGTGAGTGGACACAACTCAGGGGATGCAGTCTGAGGGGTTATTATAAATCTGCTGCTCACATGATGAGAGGAAACAAATCCAAAGTGGCTACATTAGAGATGGAGGCAGAGAAGAGATTCATTTTTGTTAGGTTTCCTTCTCCGGCCGTCTCTTGCCTTCTTCTCTTCCTCGAATGCATGGGGGACAGAAATAAATAATATTTAGTTCTTATATAGCACTTTTCCTCTGGAGCTCTCAAAGTGCTTTACAAAGGAGTTCACTACCATTATCCCCATTTTTGTGGGGGAAGGGGAGGTGAGGCAGAGAGAGAGGAAATGACTAGAGCCCTGCAAATGTGCAGCTATCCGCTTTATATCCACACACCATGTTTGGGGATCACGGACCAGATGCGGATACAAATTTTGTAGCCAAGAGGGCTCTAGAAATGACTCTCCCAAGGGCACCCAGCATGTAACGGAGGTCTCCCAGGACACGCTGCCTCCATGTAACCGGCCCCTGCCCCTTTGTGAGTTTGTTTACTAGGACTGGTTGACAAGTTTTTTTGCTGGAATTTTTTGGGGATGAAATATGTTCTTTTTGGACTAAACAGAAGTTTTTCTTAAGGAGGTTTCTGGTTGTCAATTTTTTACCGAAAATCTCTCTCTCTAGTTGTCATTAAAAGGAAAAATTGTGCAAATTTTTTTAAAAACCACGAACAAAACTTTTTCCCCACGGGAAATAAAATACAAACCCTGACCAGCTCTAGTATTTATAGTGGTGTTAACCTGGAGTGGTGATCTATTGATGTCAAGGGAGTTAAATTGGTGCAAGGTGAGAAGCAGAAATGTGGAGTAGGAATGGTCCAATTTTGAGGGCATTTTAATCTAATTCCCCCCCCCCCCCCCCCACACACACACACACACCTTTTCAGAGAGGAAAACTACTTAATTCATGTTAGGAACCCAGGCCCAGATCTTCAAAGGCATTTAGGCACCTAACTCCCACTGAAATCATTTCAATGGGAGTTAGACACCTTAATACTTTTGAGGCTCTAGGCCCAAGTGCTTAACATAGTTTGTGCTGTGTCCTTCTTCCCCATTTTTACTCCTCTTGTACTTCATTAGGAGTTCATCTGTTCCGACTTATTTCCCACCTTACAATCTTCTGTGCTATTAGTTGTTTGCTGAAGAAATGATTAGAACATTTAAAAAAATCACTGGACTATAATTTCATGTATACAATGAACAGTAGCACCAGATGTGACTTAAGATTCAGAGATCTTCCGGGAAGTATTCCCAGAAGTTTGGATTAAAATAAAATCAAATAAATTCCCCTAGAAACATTACATAAAAAACCAGATTATTTCTAAACAGGATGGTAGATGCTGAACTCTATGTAGAAGGGACCTCATGTGATTGGAAGTTAATATAGGTTTGATTTTAAAAATTACCCGGTAAATTACAGTAGAAAGGGATTCCAGCAGGGATGCAACAGAGTCAACTCTAGTCTTTCTACACTTTCGAGTCATCATGGACTGGGTAACTTGCAGATTAATTGATACCGAGCCATTCACTTCTCTATGACAACAGCAGGGAAGGTATAAATACCAAGGGTGAAATTCAGATCCCATTGAAGTCAATGGCAAAACTCCTTTTAACATCAAAAGGGCAAAGATTTCACTCTTAGGCTACCAAGCCACAACAGCTCAGCCACTGAGAAACCTATGTGACAGAGGAGAGAGAATTTTGGGCCAGATTCTCAGCTGGAATATACTGCACTAGCTCCATTGAAGTCAGTTAGCTCTACCTACTCCACTGTCTAAAATATGGGGGTCCAAGAGAAATATTTCCTCATGTTTTCAGAAATAAACATTTTTCATGAAAAAGCAATGAAGAAAAATGAGGTCTGCAACCTAGGAGGAAGGAAAACACCAGCTGAGATAGCATTATACTATTCAGCCTGGCAAAACAGCCTTGGACAATTACCAGTCAAGGAACAAAATCTACTAGCATGACGCAAGAGAATACAATCGGATTAGGAGTTTTCATTAGTTTTACTTACCTGTCCAAAAAGTTTACTCACCTCATGGCAAGGAGAATTGTGCAAAGATGTGCTATGAAACAGCCTGGCCCCAAATCAAGAAATAGACAATAACGACAAATGGACACACAGGGACAAATGCAAATAGGCAAGTGGGTGGAGCCCCATCATGGGCACATCCTTTATGTTTCGTACAAGTATCTACAGCTTTCAGATACCCAGGGTTTCTGGCTTTCACGCTTTGGTAACATTTTTATAGCTTGTCATGCCAAATAAGGCATAACATAACCGAGTCCAGCCTGGGCTGGTGACAAGTGAACATTGTTACTCTTACAGGTGCTTGGCAGCCCACACTGAATGAACTGGTGGTCTCAGTCCGGTGGACGACTGTCCATTCTATTAAAAAAAAAACCCATCACAATTAGCAGTCAGAGAGGCCAAGGACTGAATGGATATTTCATTCCTCCCTCAATCTGAAAGATGGTCTCTCAGGACTAAGGTCAACACTTCTGTGAGGTGATGGAAGGCAGCTTGAATACCTGCACCTGCTCTGAGGGTTCGACATCTTTCATCTCCACGCTGTCAATGGCTCACTAAAGTCATGAAGGGACAAATCCCATTGAGTAAACAGCAAAACTCTGAAACGACGTCAAAGGCAGCAGGAACTAACCGAAAGTGGTAGGAAGGAAAAGAGTAAGGAAATGGAGCCAATTCTCCTGAACTGAGAACTTGGATGGGGAGAACAAACCAATTAGCCATCTCCATATTGTGCAGTTACTGGTTTTGCAGGGAAAGGCAAGGGAGATTCCAGGAGCTACTTGGAATACAAGCGCTGCTTTACATACACTTGGAAAGAGGAATGCAGCACCTAATGTCTGTTCCTCTAAATAAATCAGTACGGGTTTGTCTTAAAAAAACCCCAAGCCCGTTCCTTCCATCTGTAAATTACTTTAATTTAAATATTTTGAGGTTAACAAAATACCTTTTGAATCAGACATGCCCCCAAAATACAAAACAGAAACAGAACCTCCTCACAGAGGGTAACCCCCCGCCCCTTCTTTTCAACACTGGAGTTCATGGACTGTGAGCTGGCTGCCCTCCAGGGTCTGACACAAGGTCTGGAGTGCGGAGAGCAGCTGGAATTCATTTTCTTCCTTCAAATCGATGCACTCTCCTATAAAGCTGCATTTTGGCATCTCCGTCTAAGAGAGAGTTCAGTGCAAAAGGAACTAACCCCAGCTGGGTTTCTTTCCAACCCAGTGCTCACTGAGCAAGAAAAAAAAAAAAAAAAAAAGCCCTTCCCCTGCCCCCACACATACACACTCAACTGACTGTACCAAACAAAGGGTCATTCATGGCTGCTAGAAATGGGTCACATGGAGAAATGTTTGCAGATACAACCAACACTTTAAACCCCCCCACTTTTTAAAATAAACACCAAGGAGCTGGGGATTGTTGACCTTTGAGAGTCCAGGTCCTGGATATTCCCTCCTCCTCGCCACGCTTGCAATCCACTCTGCACCGCACGCAAACCAGGCCAAGCTCTAGCAGTTTGGCTGACGCTCAAGTATGTCAGCGAATCCAACCCCCCCGGCAAGTTCCTCGGTGTAAGGTCCATTGTGAGAAGCGTTACGGTGCAGTTAGGTGGTACAGTGCGTCTCGCTAGTGCTTTTTTAGTTCACATTAGGTCAGACGCGGGAGCCAAGAGCCCCCGGGTCACAAAATCACACACTGCAGTTTGTGGGAGCCAGTCGCTCTGTCTCCTCGCCATTTGGTCTTCTTCTTCTTCTTCTGGCTTTTCTCTGGGATCTGTTGCCTGTTTGGAGAAAAGAAAGAAGCAAACCTAGTGAACCATCCCTACTGTTTAGGTTATGGGTAGATAGACGAGTATCTCTAGAGCGCTAGGAATCAGTCAGAAGAGACCCCTGGAGTGAAATGCTGTCCCCACTCACTGACCCCTACGACAGGTGAACCGCTCCTCTTCCCTCCTGCACAAGGAGACACGGGGCCAAAATAAAGAAAGAACAAAGGGACGTGACTCTGTCGGTGAGAATTTAAATAGCTGCGCTGTTAAAAGAGCCAGCACCCTGGCACAAACAAACTGTTTTTCCTGGGCTCAGACCAGCAGACGCTGCATTTATCCAGGGCGCTCTCACCATGTTTCTGGCCAGTTTCTTAGATTGCCAGTCCTCCTGGGTGCATGAGCAGCACCGAACCCAGGGTAGGCCCTACTGGTATTCAAGAATAGTAATAATTCACCAGATCACTGCCAGCTGCCCCATTAGAGTCAAGGAGCTGAAGTTAATGAAGTTACGAGTGAAGAACAGCCATCCGTCTGGGATGGGGGAAGGGAAGCCTCTGCAGCAGCAGCTGCTAGGAAGAAGGAAGGGAAGTATTGTGGCTACAGCAAAGGTTACAAAAGGGGGTTAGGGGAACGTTGCCATGGCAGTGGATTGCAGAGCCACATTTCAGAGGAGATTTGCTGTTCTGACTCCTTCTGCTAGAGGGAGTGACACCGCTACTCACCCTGCCCCCACCAGCTGATCTACCTTAGTGAGTAGCTAGCCAGTGTTCAAGGGGTAGGGGAGAGGAGCACGCATAACATATTAATGCTAATGGGAGTTATAATGGCTGAAGTGAGAAGGCAATATACTGGGTCCTGGTTAAAACACAACCTTTCCCTCTGCCCCTAATGGCAGGCTGGGCCCCCATCATCTGGTAAATATGGTAACCCTAGTGTTCTGACATGCTGCATTCTAGCTTCATTTCCCCAGTGGCTGAGTGAGTTCTGAGCAAGGAACTACAGAGAAACAGAAATCGGGGAGAACTAAAGCCTTTTAAAGATTTACATCTGGCTGGAATTTCCCTCTGGTCAAATGAATTGATTTGGAATCAATTAGCATTGGGTTTTTTTTAAACCTGCTGTTCAAATGGGTTCTGCCCTGATAAATAAATCATTTTCCAATTTAAAGTGCTGAGTGGTTCAGAAGGAGAAAGTGCTCTGGGTCAACGCCAGACACCAGCCCTTAGGAGGACACTCCAGGCAGCATGAAATCAAAGCAATCAGAAATGCACAGCTGGGATTCCCTCGCTACTGTATGCCACTGAAGCCCTCAATCACTTCATTCAGCAACTTCTGTGGGTGCTGGATGAGCAATATCTTTAATGCTACTACAATTCCATTCGATTTACACTTCTGTGTCACTGAGGGCCTCCCAAATTATCTAGGTTACACACTATCCAGAGTCACGACATTTAGAAAACGGGACTGGCTGCTAAACAGGGCCAGGTCCTCAGCTGGTATAAATGGCCATAGCTCCGTCAACCACTAGATCGTTTTTCCTTAACACTAATGGGAGTTAGCGCCAGTGCATTGGAGCTACCAGTTTACACCAGCTGAAGATCTGGCCCAGAGTTGCAGAATAAACAGGAGAAAGGAAGGCTGCATAGTTAAATGCAGGACTAGGAGTCAGTGAGTTTGATTGCACAAACTGGCTGTGTGTCCTTGGCAACTCACAAAGGTCTGAACCATAGTCTCAGGAATAAATCAAATCTGTGTGTTGGGGATCTCCCTTAACCATCTCCTCAGCTGGTTACATGCTGAGCGCTGAACAGAAAGGACAAGCTAGCCACACCAGATATGGGACACAGCCAGTGTTGCCAACTCTTGTGATTTGATCGTGAGCCTTGAGATATTTGATGTGTTTTATTCCCTCAAAGCCCTAGCTCCTGGAGTCCCGTTACTTATGTGAGAATCTTAGCTTTGATTTGTTTTTAAAAATGCTACTAGCTCTTATGGTTGCAGAGAAAAGCATAAAAATGAGATCCTGAAGGGCTCAAAGGCTAGAAAGCAAAAAACTCCCTCAAAAAACCCCAAACACACACAAAAAAAGTAAGCTGAGCTTATGATGTGTGGAGCCTGATTCATGATTTTGGAATGCTTGGGGTTGCCAGTACTGCATAGCTAAAGATAAGTGATTGGTCCTTGACTTCTTCCCCCGACCCCCAACCACAGTCTATTGAGATAAAAATTTTGAAAGACATGTTTAGTGAGTTCTTTCCAGACAGTTAACTCTGCAGAGAGCTGACAAGACCCAAATCTATTGTTTAGAAGTATTATTAGGAAGCAAGGTAACATTAGCAGCATTATACAAAGTTGATTTCTGGAAGATGATCCCAGAGACGGAATTACCCCCTGCCCTGTGTTACAGTGGAAGAATGTTCCACGGCGAATTTACAGCAGAACAGAAGGCAAATCAGGAAGATCCTGATAGATCTACCTACCAGTTAGAGATGCTGGTACCACCAACTATATGGACTACCACAGACTTCTTCCAGCCAATCCCAGCACTTGTAAGAAAAATTGGGAATCAACCAAATACAGCTCTACTCAGAAGGAGCACAACCGTTGGCTGACAGTTGCCATGGGATCCATCAGAGTATGACTCATGCCCCAGGTCCTGTCAAGAGCTAGCCCCTTATGTTCGTGAAGCAATTTGGGAGATAGATGCAGAGCATTAGGAAGTTTTAAATGACATTTTCCTGACTACAGCTGAGCTAACAATTTGTGACAAAAAATTTAACAGATGATTTTATCCTATTTCTGATTGTGGCTAATCCTGGATAGTCTTTCAACAGTCTTCTCAAAACAGTTCAGCAAAATGTAGTTAGTTTCGATTGGCCAGCTAAGTCACGGGGCATCATTTCTGTTCTTTAATTGAATGAATGCACAATTTTTTTTTTTATACTGAAGGCAACAAGGCTGAACAGGTATCTAATTTGGCTGGTAGAACCTTTATAACAACTACTGATGCACACGAAGGAAAGAACCCAGACATGACTGTAAGGCCCTGGGGTCCATTTGGAGGGCTGGCACATATAGAATATACATTTTTAAATTTAGCTTGTTAACTGAGAACATTTGACCTGGAGTCACTGAGAAACAATATATAGGGAGACCCACCATAACCAATTATTTTGTAGTGATTTTTCAGTATAGCATTGGATAGGGGGGGAGGGATAGCTCAGTGGTTTGAGCATTGGCCTGCTAAACCCAGGGTTGTGAGTTCAATCCTTGAGGGGGCCACTTAGGGATCTGGGGCAAAATCAGTACTTGGTCCTGCTAGTGAAGGCAGGGGGCTGGACATGATGACCTTTCAAGGTCCCTTCCAGTTCTAGGAGATGGGATAGTGATAAGAGCTCAATGTAATAAATACTAATGCCTAGCCTACTAATTACAAGGTACAGAATAGTTCAGAAACATCCAGGGACATTGCCAACTTATATCTGTAACTCTCCAATAATTATCCGCCCACACCCTCCTTCTGCCAGCTTGACGGGATTTTGGAAGAGTGGGTAGTACCATCTGCTTTCGACGGATGCTGACTCGAAGCTGTGGTAAGATAAACACTAACAGAGGCACCTGTGCATAAATGCCTAACAAGTTTCATTGCTGGGGAAGCCAAGTCTTCCACCTCATATGGAAAAACTATAGCTTCACCTGATAGCATTAGTTATTAACCTAACAGCTTTCTTTGACAGGGTAACAAGCCTTGTGGTTGCGGGTTGTGGGGGGGAAGGGGTAGATGTGGTATAACTTGACTTTAGTAAGGCTTTTGACTCTGTCTCGCATGACCTTCTCATAAACAAACTATGGAAATACAACCTAGATGGAGCTACTACAACATGGGTGCATAACTCATTGGAAAACTGTTACCAGTGAGTAGTTATCAATGGTTCACAATCAACCTGGAAGGGCATATTAAGTGGGGTCCCACAGGGATTAGTTCTGTTCAATATCTTCATCAATGATTTAGATGATGGACTAGAGTGTACACTTATAAAGTTTTCAGACAATACCAAGCTGGGAGGGGTTGCAAGTGCTTTGGAGGATAGGATTAAAATTCAAAATCACCTGGAAAAACTGGTGAAATGGTCTGAAGTAAATAGGATGAAATTCAATAAGGACAAACGCAAAGTACTCCACTTAGGAAGGAACAAATCAGTTGTACACATACAAAATGGGAAACGACCGCCTAGAAAGGAGTACTGAGGGAAAGGGATCTGGGGGTCATAGTGGATCACAAGCTAAATATGAGTCAACATGTAACACTGTTGCAAAAAAAGCGAACATCATTCTGGGATGCATTAGCAGGAGTATTGTAAGCAAGACACGAGAAGGAATTTTTCTGCTCTACTCCGCACTGATTAGGCCTCAGCTGGAGTATTCTGTCCAGTTTTGGGTGTCACATTTCAGGAAGGATGTGGACAAATTGGAGAAGGTCCAGAGAAGAGCAACAAACATGATTAAAGGTCTGGAAAATATGACCTATGAGGGAAAATTGAAAAAACTGGGTTTATTTAATCTGGAGAAGAGTAGACTGAGAGGGGATATGATAACAATTTTCATGTACATAAAAAGTTGTTACAAGGAGGAGGGGGAAGAATTGTTTTTCTTAACCTCTGAGGATAGGACAAGAAGCAATGGGTTGAGGTTGGACAAACACCTGTTAGGAAAATGTCTACACAATATCAGGGCCAGCTCCAGGGTTTTTGCCACCCCAAGCAGCAAAACAAAAAAAGTCGCGATCTGCTCTACTGCCGCCGCTTCAGTCTTCGGCAGCAATTTGGCGGCTGGTCCTTCACTCTGAGAGGGAGCGAGGGACCCGCCGCCGGACGTGCTTGCTGGGCTGGTGCCTGGAGCCGGCCCTGCACAATACTTAGTTCTGCCTTGAGTGCAGGGGAGTGAACTAGAGGACCTCTCAAGGTCCCTTCCAGTCCTATGATTATAGAAGAAATCTGTTTGCAGAAATACAGGTCACTGAAGTGGAAAAAAAAAAAAAAACACATTCAAACCTAATGCCTTTAAAGATTCTGCAGGTGGCACAATTGGGATCATAAAAAGAAGACCGAGACCAAATATTTTACAAAAAAAGTTATCAGTGTTGGAGGTGGAAAACATGCACAGGTCCATATTCCAGACTGAGCAACTGGAGAACAGGGATTAAATCCTGGGCAAAATTCCATTAATGTCAGCAGGGCCAGGATTTCACCCAGAGAGTGAAATGGATTTGCCAAAGGCCATGGACTGGAAACAAAGCCCTGCTCTCCAAGATGGAAGACCCATGGCTTATCCAGTAGACCACATTGTTTCTTATATAAATTGGCTTACGTTTCACTACTTAGTGGGTAGAAAAAGTGAAATGTCACCTTCAGAACAGAAAATAGCCAATTCCTTCAAGTTTTGGCCACAAGAAAACAACCAGACATTGTAATCAAAATGACAATGTAATGGAAATCCAAACAGTGCCATCCTCATTCACAGACTTACACTGATTCAGGAAGTCAGCAAACAAAAGCAAGGTGGAAATAGCTTTAAGACTCTTCTGTACAGTACAATCGTTTAACTGCCTCTACGGTAATTTTGCTCAGCAAATGCCAGATGCGGTTATCTGTATCGTGTTTTGGACTATAAGTGAAACGGGGGCCACTCAGGACAGTTCCAGGTCCCCCTGCACTTATCTCAGAGTAGGTGCATTCTTACCAAAGCCCTAGTGTTTGTCCTTTGGTGATTAAATTCTGCCTAATGAAAATTCTTCCTGGAGTTTCGGTTGGGTTACTCACTGCCCCTACTTAAAAAGCTGCTGTGTGACACGCATGTGTGCTGCCAAACAGAAACAAACACCCCAAAGCCCCCGCTCCTGGCCACAACAAAGGTGGCTGCATTTCAGTGATGGGGATTTTTACATACACACACTAATCCTGTATTTTTATATTACAGCCCTCATGAGGTCAACTGAAACCAATGATATACACGAATGTGTGTGTCCGATTCCAGTGGATTCGGTCATCTACATGACAAAATGCTGCTTGCAGACCAGTCAGTCCGTAACTCTGGTGTTCGTATCTTTGAGGTTCTACTGTAATATTATTCAGTCCACTGTCTACCTTGGAGTACTGCCCTATAAGCAATGCTATGTATTAAATACAATGGGACCCTGGTTATCTAATCCAACTGGGACTGGGGCCAGATTAGAGAACCAAAAATCCAGATAAACCGGAGAATGGGTGGCGGGGCTCTGGCTGTCAGCTTTGGAGGCGGGGGCTCCTGCTGTTCATTTCGGTTAAATGGGGTTCTACTTTATATTCCTTCCAACACAGAGAAAGTTTTAATTTTAAAGTCACATCTGAAACTGGGTGAAAAACGTAGTGGAGTTATGGAAATCAAAAGATTCCAAGCCTTCAAACAAGAAGGACACCTGCGAGAACCACGAGCAAGTTTTCAAAGACAGGTGCGAGCCACACTCCAAAGATTACTGGCATCAAAACAGAGGTCAGAGTTAAGGATGTCTGGATGTGACCCAGGATGTAGGTGGAAGATTGGGTAGGGGAAACAGACAGTATGTCTGCGGGAGAAGGTTCTACAGGTAGATATACTGTTTGACATGTTATTTTCTGATTTTTATGGATTTGAGTTTTGCTCTGGGGTTCCACCTGATTTTCAGGAATACAATATTACGCCAGATACGGAGTGTAAATTGGTATAACCCCATGGACTTCAATGGAGTTATGCTGATTTACATTAGCAGAGGATCTGACCCACAGTTTTTGTATGCCAATACTGCATGTTGTTACTGATCACTAACGTAGTGTCTGGAGGTATTGTAGGTGAATCCACTGTATTTTAAATTTTTTATATGCAGTTAGATCTCAAAATGTTTAGCACTGACAATGAAGATTTTATACCTTAAAAGATAACTACGTTTTGATAGTTGTGTGGGGGTATGGAACAAGCAACCCTAATAAAGAATCAAAGATCAGGCTCTTGGTTCCATGTGCTACAAGGATTCATGAGCCTCCTGCCAATGGAGGTTAATAGATGGCTGAGTAAAGTGTTTTATGGCTCACCTGATTACCCTAACAAGATCATGGAAGGCTTTATCAACATTCAGAGGTGGGTCCTTCGCACTAGTTTCTATGTACGGGATCTGAAAGACAAAAGCCCAGCATGATAAATATTAGTAACATCTTACACGTGGACAATGAACCTCTCTCAAGTGACAACCCAAGGGACTAGGTGCAAAACAGAGGGTTATCCTATAATGACTAAGGCAGAAGGACTGTACTGAATTTATTTGGGGACAATTTCAGGTAGTCTCTTAGAACAACAGACTGTTTAATAAGGGTGTTCTCAACCATGGAATTCTGTGCCCCATTGAAGTCAATGGGAGTTTTGCCACTGGTTTTAACGGAGCCAAGATTTCACCTTACATATAGCGATCACTTCACTCACCATTGAAATGAGCAAAGGGTGGAATGTAGCCTCTGCGTAACAACGTACAGCTGTGCTACACTGGAGTTTGGGGCACAAAGTGAAGGTTATACTGCCAGGAGAAAGGCAGGTAAGTGAAATGTTGCCATGACATCAAGGTTAATTCACAGAAAGGACACAAAGACACTACCAAAGATCACCCCATCCTATAAAATGTGCAACATACAAAACAGCTGGAAGCATAAAGTTCCAGATTTTTTGGGGGTGGAGGGGGAGAGGAGGCGGGGAG
This sequence comes from Chrysemys picta bellii, assembly GCF_011386835.1. Lineage (NCBI taxonomy): Eukaryota > Metazoa > Chordata > Testudines > Emydidae > Chrysemys > Chrysemys picta. The sequence continues at coordinate 8,230,362 of NC_088801.1, read as the reverse complement.
AGTAATTGCAGAGTTTATTAGGAGAGATGTTCTTTTTCCCCCTGAGATGTACTTGAGGACATGAAGACCACACAAACAAAGACAAACTATTTACCATGCCTGCCAGAAGTTTGTTGGAGATTGCTAAAAAACTAACACCTGCCAAAGATTCCTTCCTTGCTACACTGCATTTTAAAGGTCCTTGAATGGTGATTTCTACAGTTACCTTTCAGACTTAGAAAAGCTTCTGTTCAGGTGACAGAGAAGGTCATTTTCTATTGGCAGCCAAATGGACTTTTGTGGTCACTTGTAGCGTACAGACCTAGCAAAGAGCCGTATTTGTAACCCCGGCTTCTGATATTGCATTTGAAAATTCTGCATTTGCACATACAGCACCTTCCACACCACTGAAACGGAGCACAACACAGGAGCTGTGTGTTGTTCTAGCTTAGGTTGACTGGCTCTCTGCTCTTCCACAAAAGCTTCTTTACAGGGGTGGGAATAAATATACCCTGAATAATTCACATTATGTTATCCATTGGGATGCGGCAAGTTCCATTAAGTCTTTTCCATGACTGTGGGCATTTAGAAGGGATTAACCTAGTATAATGGTGATTATAATCTTACTTGGGAGCCATTTCTGGAGCCAAACTGCAGTATGGATAACAGGGAACTGAGATATTGGGTCTGATTTATATGGGTTTTACACTCATGTAATTTCATCATCATTAATGGACTTACTCCTGATTGACAACCGCCCGAGATCAGAATCAGGCCCTGTGTATCTCTAACTACCTTTTCTGCATTTTCATTTGAAGAGTGCATTTTGTCCATCTTACAGGCACATTCCATCCACCCGCAAATAACTTGCATTACAGGACTTTATGATCATGTGTGCAGTGTAGCTGTAGCCATGCGGGTCTCAAGATATTAGAGAGGTCAGGTGGGTGGTGAGGGAATATCTTTTATTGTACCATCTTCCGCTGGTGAGAGAGACCAGCTTTTGAGAAGCTGGGGGGAGAGGGAAGAGGTTCCTTTTCCAGACCTGAAGAGCTTGTCTCTCTCACCAACAGTAATTGGCCCAATAAAGATATTACCTCACCCACCTTATCTCTCTAATGACTTTCTTATCATCATAGCTCTGCTATAGTATGGTGTACAGAACTGGCCCCACTGGAAGGAACCTCTCTCTCTACTACTTTCTTTGCCTTTTATTTGAAAATGGAATTGCAAGTGTTTAATTATAAGAGAAGTGATCGAATTAAACTCCAAATGCGGAATGGATCCCATTCTGAATGCCTGTAATGGAACTTAAAAGCTGTGCAACTGCCCAAAACAACATGCAAACAAAGACACACCCACAGACTTACGTTATGTTTAGTTGCCATTTCTCTTCCTTGTTCTCGAGTGATTTTCCGCAAATGCATTAGATCAACTTTGTTGGCCACCAATATCATTGGAAAAGACTCTCTGCAAGAAAGCAATAGGAGGAGACTTTCAGTGTAAGCTTCCTT